>NC_057345.1:82170000-82475000 GCF_016509475.1 Prionailurus bengalensis | reverse complement strand
GGGAGTGACACATAAGTGCAAGAGTAGGGAGGAAGGGCTTTTTCATTGATGCCATTTACCAATAACTGGGAGCAGTGACTACTAAGGTTACTCCCCCACCTCAAGCGTTGGGGTCCAGGAAAGTATACATAAAGAAACAACCAGAACCTTTTGGCTAGGTCTCCACCAAGAGAACTGATCTCACAGAAGTCAGATTTGGCCCCTAAGTAAATGGTTTCACCTCTACCAGTCTCCCCTCCCTCAGTGCATGGGAACAGAGTCTCTTTGGGAGAAAAACTCTGATTTGCTATGTTTGTTGATTTTCATGACATAAATACTTCCACAAGGTTGATTTCAAGCTACAAGTGTGACTAAACATGGAAAAAGTGAGCATAGTTGGCTCTTGAGGGCATGTTTAAGCTGGCTCTAGCACACCACTGAGATAGGCTGCCTTGTATCTAGAACCCACTGCCAAAGACAGTCAGCCTCAGGCAGTGCCTTCTGTCTTGAATGCTCTTCTTCACATTTTTTAACTTAATGTTTATTTACTTTTGAGCCAGAGAGTGTAAGTTGGGGAGGGGCAGAGAGAGAGAGACAGAGAGAGACAGAGACAGACAGACAGACTCTAAAGCAGGCTCCAGGCTCTGAGCTGTCAGCACAGAGCCCAACGCAGGGCTTAAACTCACAAACCATGAGATCATGACCTAAGCCACCCAAGCACCCCTCTTCTTTACATCTTTACAGGGTTTTCTCCTTTATTTCATTCAAGTCTTGCTCAGAAGACTTCATTCAAGTCTTGCTCGGGTAGGCCTTCTTGGAGAGTTCTATTTAAAATACCAACTCTAGGGGCGCCTGGGTGGCGCAGTCGGCTAAGCGTCCGACTTCAGCCAGGTCACGATCTCGCGGTCCATGAGTTCGAGCCCCGCGTCAGGCTCTGGGCTGATGGCTCAGAGCCTGGAGCCTGTTTCCGATTCTGTGTCTCCCTCTCTCTCTGCCCCTGCCCCGTTCATGCTCTGTCTCTCTCTGTCCCAAAAATACATAAACGTTGAAAACAAAAATAAAAAAAAAATAATAATAAAATACCAACTCTAAATAAATAAATAAATAGGTGGCTGTATCCCATCACTCCATTTCCTTCCTCATTTTCTCTTCTTAGGAATTAACAGCCTAACATATTGTGTATCTATATGTTTAGTTGATTATTATTTGTCTCATCTCCCAAAATGCAACTGACGAAGAGAGCAGTGAATTTGCATTTTTTGTTCTTTGCTGCCCTCCCAACACCTAGAACAATGCCTGACACAAAGTACATAGTCAACAAATAATTATGGAATGAATTAATGGATAGACTTTGTTAAATCAAGTGGCAATCGTCTCTACATCCTAAGTGCTTAGCACAGTCCCTGGACCAGAATTGGCACTCAATAACAATGTTTGAATATATGAATAAGTAATTACATAGATATATAAGACAAATGAGCAAGAGTGGGAAGTTAGAAGAAAGTTCATTTAGGAACACTATATTTCTAGTGATATGCCTGCATACCAGATGGCAAATCTGTTCTTCCTTATCTTGTTTCATAGCATGGAAGACTGACACACAGAAAAACAAGTTGACTTTACCTACATACACAAGATGTGCTGTGTTTCTGTAAGGCTAGTAGGTCAACTCAGAAATGAAAGTTTGGATTTGAACCAGTCTGATGTAATGGAAAGAGCGATAGACTGACAATTTAGGAGAGTTTGCTCCTCCTCTAGCTGCCTAAACTGAGTAGGATGAATCATTTAACTTTTTTTCTTACATTAGGTAAAATATCCCATTCAAACAAAGTAATTTTCTATTCCAAAGGTTTTCATTCATGTTGTTGTTAGTGAGCTAAAGTTACTTAACTAATCCTAGTTTAAACATATATATAATATAGCTTACTATATGAAATATAAGATATTCATTCATTCATTCAACAAATATGTATTATTCAATAAACATTTATTTATTCATAAACATTTATTTGACCACCCTATTTAATAGCGTAAACTGTCCCCTTCACACACCTGATCCTTTTTACTCTACATTCATTTTCTCGTAACATCTTCCAAGCTAGGAAATATTTTCCTCATTTATTATGTTGATTTTTTATTTTTTTTTCTTCCCCCACAACCTCCTCCCGCTGGCAACTCACAAGGGAAAAAACTTACTTTGTTCACCAATGTATCCTAAGCACTTAGAAGAGTACCTGGCACTCAATAAATATTTATTAAATGAATGAAATTTATACTCTCTATGTTTCAGACACGATTTTGGGGACTAGAGATACAGTAGAGAACAAAACAAAGACTCTGCTCTCAAGGAACTTACATTCCAGGGGGAGAGACAGAAAAAAAAATTATATATATATGTGTATTTCAGAAAATGATAACTGCTATGTAGAAAACTAGCAAGGCAGGGTAGAATGAGGGTAATAGATGAGAATTGAGTGATATGTTTCAATAGGGAGATTAGCAAAGGCCATTCTGATAAGATGACATTTAAGCGGAGACTTAAAAGAAGATAAAGATAGCAGAATGAGCCTGTAGGCTTGGTAGTCCAGACCCATAAAGATGCAGAAATACATTCACTGTGGCTGTTCAAAATTTTTGAAAATTAAGTTATCTAATGTGTGTTTATTAAAAAACTACCATGTTTCAGTCTCTGTGCAAGCTACTGAAAACAAACAAGCAAACAAAAAAATCCAACTGTCCTCAGCCTCAAGTTAATTAGACTTCTGGTAGAGAGAAGATATGAGGAAATCAGGCATTAAAATTCGGTGCAAAAAACCCCAAAAATTCAGCGCAGTACCAGCACAACTAGGTAAAGCACAAAGGAGGTCTCCACCACAATTTTTCCTTTTTAATGTAAGCTGGAGAGGGTTGAAGATACACGATCAGGATTTCTGGGTGGTTGAAGCTTTAACTGTTAGGTTGCCAATAGATGAGGCTGGAAAGGCATCACTGATATAGAAACAGCATTTGCAAATCAGGGAGTCAGAAGAGAGAATAAAGTGTTCGGAACCGGTACACAGAGAGATGATAATAGTGTTGAAGATTTGGGTGTAAGAAATGGAGAGTGAAGAGGAAACCTGATCCTCAAATGTCTGTGTAAGACATGCTGATGAGTTTGAACCTTAAGGGAAATGCAGCAGGGAGTTGTTGGAAGGTTTTAAGCAGAGGAGGACATGAGGTCTTTATAAGATACTTGGGTAGAGATTTAGGGTACACATTGAAATTTTAACTTTTTGAAGTCATAAGACTTTCTTAAAATTGTTATCTATTTGCCACATTTGATATCTCAAAAGGGAAAAAAGCAAATACAAAGAATTTATAGTTTCTCTTTAACATTGAAATACATAAAGGATACTTAAGCTTCAAGATATTTATGTTAAAATTAATCTTTCAGGACACTTAGTATAGCCTGGAAACTATCTTTGATATGAAGCTTCTTTAATAGGCCAATAAGATATTTTCCCACCTATAGTATTCCTGATAATATGATAATATTGCCTTGATTTTACCTTGGTTAATGGGCTAATGGACTTGCTTTTGATATTAATTAGAAAAAGTTTATTTATATCTCATAAAAAGTTATCTTGTTCTCACATTTTCAAATGCAGAGAGTTTTGTTAAGTTTGGGGAGGAATAAACAAAATCTTGTCCTTTGAAGGGTAGAAGACTTTGCCACCCAAAACATGCCACTTTGGCATAAGGATGATTTTGAGCTGAAGGCAATCGAAAAAAAGCAAATATGAAAAAAAGCTCTCCTCCTATTTATCTAAAAGCAAGACATAAATTTACAAAGATGCCCTTCCTCCCCCTCCCCCAGGAAGAACACATAAAGAACAACTTTAGCCCCTTATCAGCCTGGAGACAGCACCTGAGGAATCTACATAACAAACTTTACTAACCAGCCTTTATCTACCGTTAGTTTCCCAGATAGTTGTCTTCCCATGATTTGAGCCCTAGAATCTCGAGGTATTTTCCCTTTGTCTTGCAGCTGCTCTAAAAAAATTATTATTGCATTGTTATAATGCTATACCCAAGGTCTAGCCACCCCTTTGAGTTACTAATCCCTGAGTTTCTCTCAGATACATGTGAAATATACATGTTAGTAAACTTCTGTTTGTTTTTCTCTTGTTAATCTGTCTTTTGTCTGTCTAATTTACTGGGTTCCAGTTGGAGAACTTATGGTAGGCAGGGGAAGTGGTTTTCTTTCTCTTTTTCTTTTCTTTTTCTTCTTCTTTCTTTCTTTCTTTTTTTAATCTTTCCCTGTATCCCATTGGGCACAAGTAGTTAAAAAGAAGATACCAATCTGGTCATTCAGATGTTATATGTGCTATGGAATGCTTTGTGACCAATTAGGGTATATTTTAAGATAGGTTTTAATAGTTTATACAATATATCTTTGGACTTTCTTGTACTCATGTCAAGTATGGCCACATCTTCTGGAACTCCTTCCCAATATCACTAAAAAGACAAAAAAAAAAAAAAAAGGAAAAAAAGAGAACTTAAAAACTACAATAAAACCTTTCAAAATACTCCTCACAATATTCTGATTTTGTGTGATTTAGAACTTCTGAGATTGAGTTAAATTGGAATAGAGTTCATCTTTGTCAAAAATAATTCCTTGCTTATGAACAGTACAATTTAATTGTATTAGTGTTAGCAGAATGTTTAAAATAATGTAGATTATCAACTGTTTCTAAGCACCTTCAATACCCTCAAGTACTTTCAGAAGTTGTTAATTTGCATACAGTTGATATGCTAATTATAATTAATCTTTGAATAATTCTTATCTATTCGTTAAATCAGTCCCCAAGGATTTTTATTAGTCAACATATTGTTAGCTGTAAGCTTGAGTTGCTTAAGACTTGATAGCTGAATGAGTACTGCAAAATTGTGACATGTTTTCTGCCCTTTATCTCTGTCAAATGAACTTGGATAATTTCTTTTTCTTTAGTTACTATTCCAACTTGTTTGGTACCTCTTTGTTTAGGATGCAACACCATTATGTCTGCTGAAAATATCCACCTCCAGTGTAATTAAAAAAAAAGTGTTTATTTGAGAGAGAGAGCATGAGTGAGGGAAAAGGCAGAGGGGTGGGGGTGGTGAAGAGAATCCCAAGCAGGACCCATGCTGCCGGCACAGAGCCCGACAAGGGGCTCAATCCCATGAACTGAGATCATGACCTGAGCTGAAATTAAGAGGCGGCGTTCAACCAACTGAGCCACCCAGGCAGTGCTACAGTGTAATTTTTGAAGACATAATTATTAACAAAACTAAGAAAAGTATGGTTTCCATCTTACGGGGTTCAGGACATGGTATCCCAAAATATGAGAATTCGGCATTTGAATGTCTTAAGCTGGAGGATTTTGAGAAAAGGGCAGAAGAAGGAAGATGACTTGCCACCATCGTCCTTACCCTTCTTCCCTGAAACAACTCGTGAAACTCCCATGTAAAAAATATTCTTCCTGTACAAGGAAGAAGGGTGACATTCTTATAACCAGAGATGGGGAATTTGAGGTCAAGAAATCTGTACAAACCTTGTTAAACTTATGCTTATCTTGTAGTTACTTCTTCACCACTTGCTACCCAAACCCAAACCTCTATATCTTACCAATTCTTCATGAATTCATTGTTTCATTCTTCAAAAAGGAACACCTTCCTACTCTGGTCTTTTCTTTAGGTCTTCATTCTCCTGTGAAGGCCCCCGTGTACACGTAAAATGTCAATAAAATGTGTATGCTTTTCTTCTGTTAATCTGTCTTTATCAGTTTAATTGTCAGACTCAGCCAGGGATCCTAACAAGGTTGAGGAAAACTTTCCTATTCACATCTCATCAGCTCCCAGTATAATCTAAAATTAAAAAATAAAAAACAAAACACAAACTAAACCTTG
The DNA here is from genome assembly GCF_016509475.1 of Prionailurus bengalensis. Lineage (NCBI taxonomy): Eukaryota > Metazoa > Chordata > Mammalia > Carnivora > Felidae > Prionailurus > Prionailurus bengalensis. The sequence continues at coordinate 82,469,093 of NC_057345.1, read as the reverse complement.
CCCAACACATTTTCCTATACTTGGAAGCATTTCATTGAAAAAAAAATGTGGTGCCCCAGCTTTGCTGTCATCTTAAACACAAATTTAATATGATTGGTTAATCCAGCATTAGCTCCAAAAGTGACCAACCTGACAAATTTTTTTCCAGATAAGGTTCTGGACCAGAGGAGAACTGAGAGCCAGCGTTCACCTTTCAGAACAGATGCCTATCAGTTTTGGCACAGGGTTGTTACAAGGGTATAATAGTTCTGGAATGCACACATGTTTCTGGTTATACAGTCTCTCTTGGAAAATTTACATGTGCTATCACAGTACTCTAATGTTTGAAAATGTCGTGCCCTTGTTATTTGAAAATGACAGTGCTGAGCTGTGCTTTGTGTTGTTTATTTGAAGGCAGTGAAAGGTCAGAGATCCAGTCGCTCTTTTCCTTCTGTTCTTCTTGTAAAAGGTAGCATTCATCCTCAAGGAGGATGACTCAGAATAGAGTTATCTATTGAATGCTTTGTATGTATAAGGCATATGATAGGCAGTCAGGAGATACAGAGGGATCAGTCTGAATCCTGCCCTTAGAAGCTATCATGGGGCTTTCCTGCCTCTGAAGGTGAACTTGTCAGGGATCGCTAATGTCCAGTCCTAGAAACTGAAATTCTCATGATCTACCCTGCTTCCAGATCCTATGTCTGTATTTCCTGCATTTGTACATCTTGCATTAACCTGTATGTGAAATTCAGTCCCTTGTGTAGTTGACATAATAAATTAGTTTCCACTAAGTCTTTGCGAGAATGTCCCTGAATATTTAGCGATGACCGTGAGGAGTTGTTATATTGTATTGGGGTTAGACATCAGTAGCCCCTCTCTCTTCCTTCCTTCTTTCTTCTTGTTTTTGTACTCTTTCCTTCTCTGTTGAAGCAAACCAAAATTTCCTCCCTCTCTCATGCATATCATTTTAGTGAGCATCATTTATTGCTTCAATATACATTTGGGGGTCTCACTCACAACTCCAAGAAATAATTCTTCCAAATAATACTATACTTTGTTCTTCCCAAGAGAACCCTTGGGGGACTGATTTTACCTCTCCCCCTTATAGGAGATGAGAGAGAAGTTTTAAAAGGTGGATTTTGATTATCTAAAGAAAGCTTTGAATTGCTACTCAGAAAAACTCTGAAACCCTACCCTCTCAACTCAATGCAACAAAAACTGAATAGGAACTTCAAGCTATCATCTTCTCTTTTCTACACCTGAGCGGTTGGACACCACTAGGCAAAAAATCTCCCAGTCTTACAGATGCTGCCGCCATAAAATCATAATTTCAAACTGCAGCCGGATCCTTGGCTTCTCCTACTAATCCCTTGAGCTTCCTTTCCCTCAACTACTACTCCAAATCTGTACAAATCTCATCCAATTCTCCACTCACTTTCAGCCCACTTTCATTGACAAAACTTAGGCCATTGTGCAGAAATTCTCCGAATTTTCAGATCTCTCACCTACAAAATAATTTATATAAACCATTCACATGTATTCCTTTCCTCTAGTTTTGAGCATGAAGGGTGTCTCTTCCAGTTCCTTGATGCTATACCATCTGGGCCCTTGATCCATCAATTACTCCCTCACCTCTATCATTAAACTTTGTTTAGGGGTAGGCATCTTTTTTTTTTTTTACTTTCATTCTTTTTTTTTTTAATTTTTTTTTCAACGTTTATTTATTTTTGGGACAGAGAGAGACAGAGCATGAACGGGGGAGGGGCAGAGAGAGAGGGAGACACAGAATCGGAAACAGGCTCCAGGCTCTGAGCCATCAGCCCAGAGCCCGACGCGGGGCTCGAACTCCCGGACTGCGAGATCGTGACCTGGCTGAAGTCGGACGCTGAACCGACTGCGCCACCCAGGCGCCCCTCATTCTTTTTTTTTTAATTAATTTTTTAAAAATTTGCATCCAAGTTAGTTAGCGTATGGTGCAACAAAGATTTCAGGAGTAGATTCCTTAATGCCCCTTACCCATTTAGCCCATCCCCCTTCCCACAATCCCTCCAGTAACCCTCTGTTTGTTCTCCATATTTATGAGTCTCTTCTGTTTTGCCTCCTCCCTGTTTTTATATTATTTTTCTTTCCCTTCCTTTATGTTCATCTGTTTTGTCTCTTAAACTCTTCATATGAAGTCATATGATATTTGTCTTTGACTGACTAATTTCACTTAGCATAATACCCTCCAGTTCCATCCACATAGCTACAAATGGCAAGATTTCATTCTTTTTGATTGCTGAGTAATACTCCATTGTGTGTGTGTATATATATACCACATCTTCTTTATCCATTTATCCATCGATGGACATTTGGGCTCTTTCCATGCTTTAGCTATTTTTGATAATGCTGCTATAAACATTGGGGTGCATGTGTGCCTTCAAGACAGCACACCTGTATCCCTTGGATAAATACCTAGTAGTGCAATTGCTGGGTTGTAGGGTAGTTCTATTTTTAGTTTTTTGAGGAACGTCTATACTGTGTTCCAGAGTAGCTGCACCAGCTTGCATTCCCAGGCATATAAATTTTTATTTCTTTGTTTGTTTGTGTGCTTGCTTTTTATTTTATGGTAACACTGTGCCCACCAGAATATGTTTACCTCACAATGGTTAAAATACAAAATGTGAACTTCATAATTCCAACATTTTATCCTTACTCTTAGCAAAACTGTTAATCTGTATTGTGAACTATTTCATACATACTGTATGCAGATGTTCATAAACAGTTTAGAGAATGAAATTAAGACCTTCTGGGTTAACAAATAATGGCCAAGATCCTGAGTAAATCCCTGGTAGCAACAAGGTTCACCAGTCTGGACATCTGGCTCAGCTATACTGGGGACATGATCCTTGAGCTACAGCAGAAATAATAGCCTCAGGAAGTAGGCCATGCTATGTTTTCTTTTTCTAAGATTTCAGCGTTCTATCTCCAGCTTTCAGGAGTACATCAGACTGAACATACTTTTGTACAGTGATATCAGGGTTCTCAACTAATATAGCAGCAGTACCTGGAGGGGAAAACAGAAACTTCCCTAACAAAGAGTCAAGACAGGTCAACCACGGTTAATAATCCGGGCTAGGCTCATAAGCATCCTTGGCCATTAAAGAGTAACTGGAACCTGACTTGCCCTCCTACCATTAACAACAACAACAACAACAACAACAACAACAAACAGAAAACTTGAAAAAATATATAAAGAAACAACTGTTTTCATATATTGGGCAACAGGCAGTGCATGACTGAGAAAAAAAATAAATGAGGCAAACCTTATGATCACTCCAGCTTTGTGCCTGAAGGCACTTTCTGGAATATGGTAAGAAGAAAGGTAAGCAAAACAGAAAATGACACTCTCAATAAGCTGAGGTGACAGATACGAGATTTAAGAGAGGCAAAACACCTGCAGTTTGAACTGATGAGAACTGGAAAGAAAGAAGAACAGAGAAAGAGCTCCAAAACACTTCAAGAGTTATCCTTGAGTCTACCAGTGAACACTGAGCTACACATGCATAGGCTTAAACTCCATAAGGCTGGTCAAAAATGATTGAGGATCTATAAGCTGAGCAATTCCCATTACTCACACAGGGCCAGGAGATTCACAGGACTGGGAGAGAGTTGAGTTGTAATAAGCTATAGTAGAGAGCCCTTGTTGAACTCCTTGGGCATTCAATAGGAACCCCAGAAAGGTCATACCTTAACAGTAGGGCTCACTAGCACTAGTGTTAAGAATACTCTTGGGGCACGTGGGTGGCTCAGTTGGTTAAATGTCTGACTCTTGATTTTGGCTTAGGTCATGATCTCATGGTTCATGAGTTTCAGCTCTGAGTTGGGCTCTGCATTGACAGCATGGAGCCTGCTTGGGATTCTCTCTCTCCATCTCTCTGTCTGCACTTCCTGTGCTTGTGTACACATGCACATACTCTCTCTCTCAAAAAAAAAGATCATCCCTGCCCAAGTTACCAAAAAAAAAAAAAAAAAAAAAAGGAAGAGTTACACAGTTACACTGAGAGACACCTGGGTGGCTCAGTTGACTGAGCAACTAACTCTTGATTTTAGCTCAGGTCATGATCCCAGGGTTGTGGGATTGAGCCCCATATTGGGCTCTGTGCTGAGCATGGAGACTGAGATTTTCTTTTTCTCTCCCTCTACCCCTCTCCCCTGCTTGTGCTCCCTCTCTCTAAAATAAAGAAAAATCACATGAAAATTTTAGCACTGAAAAAGACAATATTTGAGATGAAAAAAAAACCTGATTTGTTGGGCTTAATGGAGTTTTTAGACACTGAAGAAGGAAAGATCAGTGAACTCGAAGACATAGAAATCAATAGAAACTCTCCCAGTTGATACACAAAAAGGAAGAAAAGACGAAAAAAAAAACTGTAGAGTTTCAGTGACCTGTGGTACAATATTAAATAGTCTAAAACATGTGTAATTGAAGTTTGCACTTAGAGGGGAAGACTGGAATATTAATGACTAACATTTTTTCCAAATTTAATAGAAACCATAAAGCCACAAATCTGAAACTCAACAAACACAGCAGAATAAACACACAAAAACTCACATAAAGCCACATCATATGCAAGTTGCTAAAAATTAATGATAAGGACAAAATCTTAAAAGTATCCAGAGAAAATAAAGAATAATTGCAGATTTCTCATCAGAAAAAAATTGCAATTCAGAAATGTGATGACATCTTTAAAGTTTTGAAAAAATTGCCAAACTAGAATCTGGCTAAAAATTGTCAAACTAAGAATTCAATATCCAGGGAAAATATCTTCCAAAAATTACAGAAAAGGAAATAATTTTTTTAGACAAACAGAGATGAGAATATCAGCAGATCTATACAGCAAGAAAAAATGATTCTCAGATAAAAGGAAAATTAAATCTAGATGGAAATTAAATCTTAATAAAGGAATGAAAAGTGTTAGAAAAAGTAAGTATGTGGGTATATTTAGATTTTTATATTATAAAATTTCTTCAAAAGACAATTGACTGCTTAAAGCAGAAATTAATAACATCTCACGGTGAGTTAAAAGAAAAGAAAGTCATTAATATTGGTTGAAATGTTATATAAAAATGATAAAATTTGTCTTTTCATGTCTTTTATTTTCAAAGTAAGATTGTTTTCCAGTGTTGCAATGATAAAAAATATCATATGTAGAAGTAAATGTATGATAACAATAACTTGTGGGGTGGAAGGGGAAGAATGGAACAATGTAAGCATTTTACATTATGTGAGAAATGGTATAATTTTTAAAGGGAGATTGTGATCAAAGATGCATATTGTAAAACCTACAGCCACCACTCTAAAGATATAACAAATAATTATAGCCAAAAAGTCCATAGAAAAGATAAAATGATATCATAAAAATAATCCAAAAGAAGGCAAGAAAACTGAAAGGTAACCTGTGTTATGGGAGAAGATATTTGCAAATGACATACATGATAAAGGGTTAATATCCAAAATATACAAAGAACTTATAAAACTCAACACCAAAACCCCGAGCAATCCAATGAAAAAATGGGCAGAAGACACAAATAGACATTTTTTTAAAGAAGACATATAGATGGCTAACAGATACATGAAAAGATACTCAACATCACTCTTCATCAGGGAGATACAAATCAAAACTACAATGAGATATCACCTCACACCTGTCAGAATGGCTAAATTCAACAATACAAGAAACAACAGGGGCTGGAGAAGATGTGGAGTAAAGGAAACCCTCTTGTAGTGTTGGTGGGAGTGTAAACTCGTGCAGCCACTCTGAAAACCAGTATGGAGGTTCCTCAAAAAGGCAAAATAGAACTACCCTTAGAATCCAGCAATTTCACTACTAGGTATTTACCCAAAGAATAAGCAAATGCTAATTTAAAGGGATAAATGCACCCCAATGTTTATAGCAGCATTATCTATAGTAGCCAAATTACAGAAACAGCCCAAATGTCCATGGGCGGATGAATAGATAAAGAAGATGTGGTCTATATATATGCAATGGAATATCACCTAGCCATAAAAAGAATGAAATCTTGCCATTTGCGACAATGTGGACAAAGCTAAAGAGTATTATGCTATGTGAAATAAGTCAGTGAAAGAAAGACAAATACCATATGATTTCACTCATATGTGGAATTTAAGAAACAAGAGAAAAAGCAAAGGGGAAAGAGAGAGAGAGGGAGGCAACCCAAGACACAAACTCTTAACTATAGAGAACAAACTGATAGTTACCAGAGAGGAGGTGTGTGAAGATGGGTGAAATAGGTGACGGGGATTAAGGAGTGCACTTGTTATGATAAGCACTGGGTGTAGTACTGAATTGATGAATAACTTCATTGTACACCTGAAAGTAGTTTTACACTGTATGTTAGCTAACTGGAATTTAAATAAAAAATTAAAAAACAAAACAAAAAAAAATCAGAAGAAGGCAAGAGAAGAAAAAGGAAATGATGAAGCAGCTAGGATAAAGAAGAAACAAAACTAAGGTGATAGATTTAAATCCAATTTTATCAATATTAACATTAAATATTAATGGCCTAAATACTTCAATTAAATGACAGATATTATCAGTTTCTGGATAAAAACAGAACCAACTATATACTGTCCACCAGAAATGCACTTTAAATATAAAGATACAGCTAGGTTCAGAAAGAAAAGAAAATAAAGTAGTTATTATTGGTTGAAATGCTACATAAAATTGATAGTAGTTGATCTTTTCAAGGTCTATTTTATTTTCAAAGTAAAATTATTTCCAATGTTGTAATGAGAAAGTATAAACCACCATTATTATTGTCATAGTTAAAACTATCTTATTTTGTAAGCAAATTATCATTCACATAAATGAGAGATTATTTTTTTCTATTTTCCTAGAATTAAAGAAATAGTATCTTCACAAAAGACTGTTAATTCTAGTAATAGAAGAGGCAAATTCTACCCTGTGTTTGAGTGGCTGTTAAAAGACATGGGTTTGTTTTTAGTCTGCAATATTTTATAGAGGTACTCTCCTGGTATCCTGATCTTTAATTCATCATTGCTCAATACCTTTTGAAGCTCTAGCCAGAGGAAACAATTATTTTTTGAAGAATTGACTGTTAGCTATATCATCCATTTCTTTCTTTATATACTATAAAATCTATCCCTGTAGCATGACAGGTAACAGAAAGCATATACACCTGGACACATTGTGTTAGCCACATGTTATGCTGTTAGTTTCTATTAAGGCACATTGTGGGTTATGTACAGAGTGGCCATATAGCGTAGTTGGTCTGGGACAGTTCCTGATTCTACTTGTCCCATTCTGATTGTCATTAGTGCCCTTTCCACTCTCAAAAGTGCCTGTTTGGACAATAAATTATATGTTCATCCCAGTTACAGTCGACTTTGATTTTCCTCTTTCCTTTATTGTCAGTTTTCCTTAGTGCTCACATATGACTTTTGATGCAAGAAAAAGAGCTATAAATGCTACTTTAAAGAAGAAAAAAAATCTTTCATACCATTTGTATATCCTCACAAAATACGGAACTTCCCTCAGAATTTTTCATCCTTCCAGCAGAAATTACTGAATTACTTAAAATCATAGAATGTTAAAGTTAAGAGTTTGTTTAGATAACACTTTGTCTAATCACCTCATCAAATAGGTAAGGGATCTAACACTAGAAGGCTTCTATGACTGACCCATAGTCATTCAGCCAGCCTGGGGCATAGGTGAGATTATCAGTCAAGATGTGTGCTACAAGGCTAATCATTAGCCACCTGTGGCTATTTCTTTTTTTCTTTTTTTTTTTTTTTAACGTTTATTTATTTTTGGGACAGTGAGAGACAGAGCATGAACGGGGGAGGGGCAGAGAGAGAGGGAGACACAGAATCGGAAACAGGCTCCAGGCTCTGAGCCATCAGCCCAGAGCCCGACGCGGGGCTTGAACTCCCAGACCGCGAGATCGTGACCTGGCTGAAGTCGGACGCTTAACCGACTGCGCCACCCAGGCGCCCCCACCTGTGGCTATTTCAATATCAATTAAAAAAAAAATTGAATACTAAAAAAAATGAATACTATTAAAAGATTGTTATATATATTAGACACATTTCAGTGCTCAATAGTCACATATAACTAGTGGCTACTATTGGACAGTCCTGGTATGATGCTTCCTCTACTACAGTAGCTTAAAACAGTAAAATTTTCAGGCACCTAATAAGAGTAACTTTGAGGGACCTAAATGTGTATGTGACTCTCACTCTAGAGGAGCCCAAAATACAGCTACAAAGGGGAGGCAATCATTGTATCAGTTAAAACACTGAGAGATATGAGAGATAGAAAACTAGATTTAAATAAGGTTGATTAAAAAGTGAATTTATTGTTGGGTGGCTCAGTCGGTTGAGCATCCGACTTTGGCTCAGGTCATGATCTCATGATTCGTGGGTTCAAGCCCCCTGTCTGGCTCAGAACCTAGAGCCTGCTTCAGATTTTGTGTCTCCCTCTCTCTCTGCCCCATCCCATGCTTACACTCTGTCTCTCTGTCTCTCAAAAATGAATAAACATAAAAAAACCATTTAAAAAAGTGAATTTATTGCTTCACATAACTGTGACATCTAAGAGTAGAACTTAATTTAGGCCCATGTGGTAAATTTATTTAAAAACCAATTCTTCATGCCTCCCTGCATCCACACTCTTTCCAATGGGACTTCCATCAAGACACAGAATCTATTCCCTCCCACTTGAATCTGGGCTTCCCTGTGACCTGCCAATAGCATTTGGCAGAAGTGATGGTCCTTATACACTCTCTGCTCCCTCCCTAAAACACTGTTACAGCCACGTGAGCAAGCATAGACTCTCCTGTCAGACAATGAAAGATCAATTATAGTTCTCTTTAGCCCCAGCCTACAGACAATTCACCACCATGTATGTAAATGAATCTCTCATAGACCAGTCAGTCCCTAGATGACCACATACATATAAGTAAGCCTAGTCAAAATGAACTGTCCTGACCAGGTCAACATAGCTACTCAGTTGATGCATAGACTTGTGAGCAAATATAAATGCTTATTGTTTTAAGCCACTGAACTTATTTGTTTGTTTCACACACAGAAGCAGATAAATGATACAGAATAGGTGAAAACTTTGAGCACAGAACTTTAAACGATTACGTTAAGATCTGCTTTTTCTTTAACTCTTAGCTTTGTTTCTTCTGTGTTGGTCCCATTCTCAGAGAGGACCTTCATCAATTATGTGAAGATGATTCTGGCCTGTATTCTTGCAATTTCATATCCAATGGAAAAAGCAAGCCTCTTCTGTATCTCCTACAAAAGTTTTGAGATTCACTCTGGATAGCTTGGGTCATATGTCCAACCCTGAACCAATCATTATGGTTATTGTAATTTGATGTGAGAATTAAATGAAAAAGTGCATGTCAAATCCTTAGGATTGCCTGGTATAACTAAAATGATAGCTAGTATTAAAAATAACACTCAGCAATTAAGTCAATATCTCTTGTATTCCTACTCGCCATGATCTTTGGTAGGTACTTTCAAATATGGTGCTTTTGGCTCCTCAAAAGAGGTATTTTAGCAAAATAAGGCACTCTGCAGTGAGTTTTCTTATTTTATCAGTTGACTGATTGTGGTTTAATTAAGATATTTTAACATAATATTCCCAAACCCAAGAATACTAAACACCAAACCCTGGAACACTAAATTCAATTGGCTTCAACAATAAATAGAACATACCCATTCATGAACTAAAAAGCCCAGAGGTAGACTATATTGATTAAAAATTAGACTTTACTTTTTCCTAATTTTCACAGCTTTGTCTTTCTCTATGTGTTGACTCTCTTCAGGCTGGCTTTTCTCATGGTAGCAAAATAGCTGCAGCAACTCCAGGTCATATAGCTGCCCACCACATCCATTCAGAAGGGCGATTTTTCTTTCTAAAACCATTGAGTGTTACGTTCTGGTTTTCACTCTGGTTGGATCAACTAAGGCCACACACCTATCCTTAAACTATCACTGTGAGACAAGGATTTCAAGTGCTTAGAGTACCATAGTAGGAAGTAAGGTTGATTCTACTCAAAATGCCTGGCTAATTCAGTGTGGAGTTATAGATTTGGAAAAGGACAACAACAATGTCTACTATACAGTTAACAACAACAACAACAACAGTTAAATTTGAGAGCTATTTAAATTACCTCCACAATGAGAAATCTTGCTTGTAACTATTATGGTTTTTCAAGTGGGCCATCTACCTTATTATTATTATTTTTTTTAACGTTTATTTATTTTTGAGACAGAAAGAGACAGAGCATGAACGGGGGAGGGGCAGAGAGAGAGGGAGACAGAATCGGAAGCAGGCTCCAGGCTCTGAGCCATCAGCGCAGAGCCCAATGCGGGGCTCGAACTCACGGACCGCGAGATCGTGACCCAGGCTGAAGTCAGATGCTTAACCGACCGAGCCACCCAGGCGCCCCATGGGCCATCTACCTTAAAACTTGCTACTTCAGGCAAGACTCTTGTTCACAAGTGACGGAAAACTGAAACTCTTAAACAGTGAAAGGGAATACATTGACTGCTGAAGGTGAAAAGTACAGAGATAGAAAAGGTCAGGCAGAATTGGATTCAGGTACTCAAGGTTTGGCAGGAGGCCTCAGTCTTTCTCTTGGTCAGGTCTGCTCTCTCTATGTTGGCTTTACTGATAGGGAGACCTCTGGTGACTCAGGGGAAAGAGGGCTTCTCTTTTTCTAGGAGTTACAGCAAAAATCCAAAATTGATTGTGATTTGGTCAAGTTTGGATCACGATGCCATTCCTGAGTTAATCACTCTCAGTGTGAGGGTCAGGATGATGGGTTACATCCATTTCCCAGTGCTAGATTGCCTGCATAACTGATTGTTGCTTCTAGAAGAAAGAAAAATCCTGGTAAAGTAGAGAAAAAGCAAAGAAGCTACTCTATTTGTCCAGCAAGTTTATTCCTTTATTTACTTAAACAAGAAGTGTTTATTGAGAGCCTACAGTAGACCTGAGTTTGTGTGAGGGAATTGAGGAGGGAACAAGAGGGAATACAATGCCATCCTTACTGTAAGATGTGGTAAGTGTCATGAGAGGCAAGGCATGGGGTGCCATGGTTGACTCACCTTGCATAGGAACAGAAGGAGACTTTGCAATAACTCTACTTTTTCAAGTGGGGAAAAAAAACCCCACTATTATCTCCCTCTGATCTCTCAAATTTAGCTCTTTGCCCTTTGAAGCACAAACCTGAATTACTTGATATTTACATTGAATAGTTCCCTAGCAACCATCTCATATATATGAAGAATGGTACAAAATTGCTTTAATGGAGCTGAAAATTAAGCAAATCTCAGCTGTATCAAAATATTGTTATATAAACATAAATTCAAAGATTTTTAAAAGTTTTACCATGGAATTAAATGTATAGTCACCAAACATCATTTCAAATGGCCAACAATGTGTCAGTGATTGTAAATTTTTCAAAATAATAAAAAAGAACTCAACTTATGCTAGCAAATATTCACTAAAACTGCTTACTGAACATATTGTAATGGGCTATCACCCCCAATACAGAGTAGCAGTTGGGAAGAAGGTTGTTAGGGATCTATGGCTAGACAATCAGGAAATTCAGCTGAGCTAGAATGGTGGCTGGTCTGGAATGATTGGGATGATAAGCTATAGAGTCCAGAAAAGGGAGAAGGTATGATTGCTGAAGGCAGCAACACTAAGGGACAGAAGAAGGGAATGAGTTTGTTGAATGATTCTGTTACAGGTGGTGTTGACCTCTGACCCCACTTTGTGTTCTTCCTGGGAATAGAAAGCTGTTGACTTGAAATAGGCAATAGGAAGAATCACAATTCTGGCTCTCAAAGTGCTGGAATTGGGGCAAAGCTTGAAAGGCTGTATGAGCATTACAGGGTGATCTTTATGCCAGCATCCTAAGAAGATGCTCTAATAAAAACGCATATATTCAGCCTTAAAAAGGAAGGAAATTCTAATACATAATACAACATAGGTGAACCTTGAAAACATTATGCTAAGTGAAATAAGCCAGACACCAAAGATAAATATTGCATAATTCCACTTATGTGAGTGATCTAGAATAGACAAATTCATAGAGACAGAAAGTGGAATAGTGATTACCAGAAACTGAGGGATGGGGTAATGGGGAGTTATTGTTTAATGGGTACAGAGGTTCAGTTTGGGATGGTGAACAAGTCTGGTGATGGATTGTGGTAACATTTGCACAACAATGGGAATGTACTAAATGCCACTGAATCCTACATTTAAAAGTGGTTAAAATGATACATTTTATGTTACATACATTGTATCACAATAAAAAAAGACCACATACAAGCATTCACTCATTCCTTTAACATTAGTGAACATCTATTAGGGTTGCCAGATAAAATACGAAATTTAGATTTCATAAAAACAATGAACATGTAAATATGTACCATGTAATGCAATGTTTGGGGCCTACTCAAAAAGTTATTTGTTGCTTATTTGAAATGTGGCATGTTTATACCAAAAAAGTTCATTGTTTATCTGAAATCCAAATTTCACTGGGATTTCTGTAGTTTTCTTTATCAAATATAGCAAAATTATCTACTATGCATCAGACATTGTGCTTTGTACTGAAATCTAACGAAGCATAATATATGATTCTGGCCTTTGAGGGGTGTTCTCGAGTTATGGTAATTCTTAGACATATTAACAATATGAATTCTACCTCTATGTACAAATTACTAAATATAACAGTGATGTAACTTTAAAAGAAGTCTCTGAGGGGAGCATGGGTGGCTCAATTGGTTAAGTGTCCTACTTCAGCTCAGGTCATGATCACGAGGTTTGTGTATTTGAGTCCCGTATCTGGCTCTCTGCTGTCAACACAGAGCCCACTTTGGATCCTCTGTCTCCCTCTCTCTGCCTCTCCCCCACCTGTGCTCGCTGTCTCTGAAAAATAAACATTAAAATAAAATAAAAAGAAGTCTATGAGTTATAATTTCTAAATGATTAGGAAAAGGAAAGCCTAAGGCTAAAAATAAGAAAACAGGAAAAGGCCTATGAATTCATTGCCAGTTTTGTAGTAGTTTGCTGGTAATTTATATGTAGTGTTGGTACAGTGTCACATCATATTGTAACTTTTTATTCTTCTTATTTGAAAGAACACAATTAAAGGGAAAGATTTTTTAAAAACTTATTTCCTTATAAGAATAATACATCTCTATTCGAGACTATAGTAATGATGTTTTACCCTTTTTTTAGATTTATATATATATATATTTCTTATTTTTGAAATAACAAACACCACTCTCCCTCGGTCATTATTGCAATATACCACTAATATCTCTCCCACTTATAATTTCTACTTCCCGCAATCTATCACTGATGGGTTAATCTTCCTACTACGTACTCTGATACTGTTACTTCCTGTCCGAAAGTCTTCAGTGGCTCCCCTCTACTTTAGAACAATACCTGAGGTCTTTGGCTTAGAGTTCAAATTCCTCCAAAAGTCACTCCTTTCCTTACCACGTATTACTTTTCCCACCTTATTTCACTCTTCTTGTGAATTCTATCTTCCAGATATTGACCTACTTTGTCCTTTAATATGTTTCTGTCTTTTGACTTCTGCCAAAAATGTGTCCTAGCTCATTTTCCTCCTTGAAATCTTTCCCATCTTTTAACGTAGCGAGTGGCTCTCAAGTGGTTTTTGTTTGTTTTCCTTTATCTTACTGAGACCCACTGTAAGAAATGTATTTTACGTCACAACTAATACAGGCACATACATGTACTTAAAAATAAAATGCAATACAATTTTCAAGAAAGCACATTTTCCCTTACTTTGAGTGGTATAAAATTTCTTTTCTATTGTGCTGTATTCTGTTCTCTCCCATTCTGTTTCATTAAAAGAAAATGCTAGTGTTATCCCATCAGATTGAGTCTTGACCCAATTATGGGTTACTATTCTTCAATTGAAAACATTGCTTTAATGCTTATCTGAAATGTCCCTTCCTATATGAAGACTGTTATCCCCCTAATCACAAATAGCCTTTCCTTTCTCTAAACTCTGATAAGAGCTTTCTAGTATTGATGCACTTATTAACACAAGACCTGAGGTTATAGTTATTTTTGTGCATTTTATGCCTTCTTGTAAGACTGTAAACTTTAGAGTGACGTTGATGTCTTATTTATTCCGTGTCCTCTTTGGCACCTAGGACATAGTAGAGTCTCACTGGCAGTTAGTCAAATGAGGGAAACCTGATATTGGTCATGATAATATGCCTCATTCGATCTACCCCAAAAGATCTTCGTCTCTTCTTTAGCTGTATATGATTTAGGGATTTTATGAAGAGATTATTCATTGATGTGTTCTCTATTACCTATAACTAATTTATAATGTTCTTGAGTAATTCATCCAGACATCACCAATTCTTATAAAACCTCCTATATGAGGTCACATTTCTGCGTTGGTTCTTTATATGGGGTAGTAATCTTTTATAGTACTTCTGATTCTGATCTGATGCAGGGTGAGACTGGGAAATCCAATTCTAGTTTTACCATATATAGGAGGAGTCCTGGTAAGGTAGCATCTTCTATCTCTCCTATTAGATCAAATAATAAAATGTATGGTAATAATGGGGGAAAATGAAAAGAGAAGCAAACCACTTGAGTAGAGAGTAACATTTTTCAGAAAAGCAGTACTTAGTAACATGAAAACATTCAAAGGGGGAAATCCTTTCAATATTGTTTTTAAAAAAAACTTCAAAGAGGATACCCAAGTCATGCAACTGTTTTTTAACATGAAAATCTTCAAAGAATACATTTCCCATGCAATGCTTAAAATTCTCAAAGGGGGCTCCCTCTGGAGTAAAACTCTTTGAAGGTGAAATCTCTTCAATCGTATGAGTTTTTTCAAAGAGAAAACCTTTTCCGAATTTTCTTTAAGCCAGGAACATTCTTTAAGGAGGAATTATTTCAGAAATAGAAAAACTGTCTTTTCAGTGATATGTGCATTTTTAGATTCCTCCAAGTGAAACGCTAAAAATGACAAAAATAAAATACTACCAATAATATATCCAACAGTTAAGTTTGGTGAGAGAAAGAAAATTCTGGTCCACACTGACCACAATACAATTTATTTCAACGTAAGACATGTAAAGGCCTTGACTTAAGGTTGTTAGATACATAGAGCTAATTAAAATAAGGAAAACACAAATGTTTTTTCTAGAATTATTCCTTTTGGTTTGAAAAGAAAGCAAGAAGATCCTTATTATATGTGGCTCAACTTAATTTCTAGCTTTTATATTCAGTGTAATCTTTGATGAGATCTTTTCTCAGCTTCTCCTCAACTACCTGTTATAAAGCTAATTTTTTTAGATTACTATGACCCCTAAAGAGAAAAATTGCAGATATATTGGGTCAGATCCATTGTCCTGAAAGCCTAATATTCTGTCATTGGTACCAGGAGATGTGCTTTTGTGACTTGGCTGTTTAGTCATTTACTTATAAATTCAACAAATATTTATTACGGTTACTATGTGTCAAGTATTACACCATATGTAATGCCCCATGACATCAATATAAGTAACTTGGTATATGCCACCAAGTAGGCTCTTATTTCCTCTTTTCCAGCAACTGTTGGGATCAGTAACTAAAAGGACCAAAACAGGAGTAGGTGTTTTCACCCAACCATTTAATATAGGCCTTGACCTCCACTGCAGACTAGGCTTCCAGCTTACTTTTGTACATCTAGATTATGCATTAAATTGTTCTGGTACACAAAAGAGCTATCTATTGGGATTTCTAGGCTTAGTGTAACCAGAAACTGACATCAATTTTGACACGTGATGCATGTGATACAAAATGCTCACATTGCTTTGTAAAATAGCAATATCATTTGGAATATTCAAAATTAACAGACAAATATATTTTACCTCTGTGCTGTTCTTTCCCCAAATCTATAACCTCAGTCTAATCATAACACAATAGATAATACCCAAATTCAGGGACATTCTGCAGAATACCTGACCACAAATCTTCAAAAATATCTGTTAGTTGAGATTATGGAAAATGATGAAAGACTGAGAAATTGTCACAGGTTATAGGAGACTAAGAAGAAGCTGAGAAACTGTCACAGGTTATAGGAGACTAAGAAGACATTATGATTAAATGCAACATGGATCCTGGAGCTAAAAAAAAAAAAGGACAATGGAAAAAGTGGTGAAATACGAATACCAACTGTAGTGTACCAATGTTAATTTTGTAGTGTTGGCAAAAAGTACCATTGTTATATAAAATGTCACCATTGGGGAAAATTGGGTAAAGGGTACATGGGAACTACTATACTATCTTAACAACTCTTCTGTAAATCTAAAATTTTTCGTAGTAAATAATTGAAAAATATATTGGTGTAGCAGAGGTGCAGGGGGAAGGAGCAATTCTAGAAATGTTTGAGTTCTGGGGTGCTTGGGTAGCTAAGTTGGTTGAGCGTCGGAGTCTTGATTTCAGCCCAGGTCATAATTTCACGGTTTATGGGATCGAGCCCTACTAGGGCTCTGCTCTGACAACATAGAGCCTACTTGGGATTCTCTTTCTTCCTCTCTCTCTACCCCTCCCCGACTTGTGCTCTCTATCTCTATCTCTATCTCAAAATAAATGAACAAACATTTAAAAAAGAAAAAGAAAAGTAAATGCTTGAGTTGTGAGAAATGCCACCCTCAGTCATGCTCTGTCCTGAGAATTGCATCAGCTTCTGTCTGGATACCATAGAAAAATGAATTACATTCTCATTCTTGTCCTTGAAACTCACAACTGATTAGAAGAATTTGCAGGACACCTGACAATCCAAAGCCTTATACATGTGGCCCAAAGACAGCTTTCCAATGTGCTATCTCTGAATTGGGAGGAAAAGTTTTTTTTTTTTCTATTAGTTCTACTTCCAAATAATCAGTCGATTAATTCAACAGGTATTCATTGATGCTGAAAAGGCCTCGGTCAGTGAACTGGATGCTGGATTTACAAAGCTCAATTAAACATGATTCTTACTCCTAAAGGTCTGACGGTCTACTGAGGGAGGAGATTTATTCATTTGATCCAGTTATTTTTTGAATGCCTATTTTGTGCCTGTCACTATTCTTGGTGCTTGAGCACATAAGCGAACAAAATCTGCAAAGACACCTGCCCCTGAGTTTATGTTCTCTCAGGGGTGGTTTTGGGGGGAGACAACCAATTCATGATGAGTAAAATATATTAATAAATAATGGATCTTCTGATTCAAACCAGGGTTTTTCTTTGCCAGTAGCCTTTGGAGGGAGATCTGGCTAACCTGCCAGGGAGGGAGATCATAACTCCTTCTCACCTGCTATATTTCCATCATGTCTCATTTCCACTCATACATGGCCAGGAAGAGGTATTGAGTGGGCACATTATGATATGGTCATGATTACATATCCTCCAAAGGGCACTCCTGATGGGACAAGGGAGCTCAGACTTGTACTTGAGAAGTAGAATCTGTGATGTGTCTGGGACTTAGAAATTTGTTACCTTGATGGGTCTTTGTAGTGGCTTCCTCTATAGGCCAGCAAACCCCATACTCATTCTAAGCAGCACTAACTGGTCTCTCCATTTATTCACATCTCCTTTCAAAATTCTCAGCACTATTTTACTCTTTTCCTAGATGTCTTACAGATGTCTCAGTAAAGTTCCCTGATAGAATCAAAGAATTTTTCTTTGATAGTCTTGCATTTTTTGAAGGTATGCAATTGTAATGATTTTAAGTAATGTGTTTTTCCTGTTTTGTCAAGCAATTAAACTATTTATATATTGTAGTTTTTATGTTATGTGGTAATGTTTTTACAAGTTATACAGCCTATTGCTCTCCTCTTCCAGGCATTCTTTCAAAATTATTTTCATGTTATGAAAATAAAATAATAATGAAATAATTCAATGAAATCTGCTTTATATAAAATTATGAAAAAAAAAAAAAGAATTGTCACATTGGCTAGACAAAGCACATCCGAATCATTGCTGCCATCCTAGTGAAAATTAAATTGGATTAAAATGCAGTTTTTAAAATTAATTAACATAAGCATATATCTGAGAGCTCCTTAGACATAAGAAATACTACTTTTTTTTTTTTTAGAAAAAAGTCGTAGCTTGACTAGTTTAATTTTCTGTGAATTCTACCAAAATAGGGTCATTTTATAAGATTTTTTAAGATAAACTTTGCTTTGAATTTCACAAATGAAGCATGACTAACCATTACATTTTTTAAAACTACATTTTAAACTCTCTTAAAATAGTCATTCTTGCGCTTAGAGACACAATGGCAATATCTGCTGGATCTGGTTGTGTTCAACAACCATTTTGTTCAATAACCTGAACTCACTTTGGAAGTATTTTAATTGAAATAGCAATTGAAGGTATAAGCAGGAATAACAGTGGGGTAAAGGAGAAGTAGGCCACATTTCTCTGTCTCATCTCCTTTCTGGGGCCTAACATACATACAAACTTAGTTAAATACCAATTTTGGGGTTGCCTTGCCCTTCTGCACTTCCCATTGTAAATAAAAGTTCCACATTGTTGAAACCTATACATTTTTCAATGGTTAATTCTAATATGTTACCTGTATGGATTAGAGTAAGAGTTCTCTAAGAGACTGCATGATCCTCAAACCCTGGAGAAGATCTTAAAGAGAAAAAAAATCAATAAAATTTCATCTAAGTTGAATTATTCAGCTCTGTTAGGATGGTCTGAGAAACAGATGATATGGTAGGATTGGAAGTCCAAGAGATATATTGGGGGAAATCTATAAAAGATAAGGGGACAGAGCCAGACCAAGTGGGAAGAGCATTCAAAGTGCCTTGTAGGTTTGACACCTGTGAGAGAGGAGGAAGGAAGGAAGAATTAGGAAAAAGAGTCTCAGACCAGAGCTCAGCTCTACAAAAGTTTTAGTCAGGCTAATACAGAGCCCTTGAGCCAAAGTCATTCATTAAAGTAGTGCCAAGTCTTGTAAGATTGAGCGTATTTCCTTCACTATGTTCAGTCTTTCTCTGGAAGCCTGGCCTTGGTGTGACTGGCCCAAGGATGGGGTAGATCTAGAGAAGCATCAGCAACGGAGGCCTTCTGTGAATTTTGCTCTTAATAGTAAGAGACCTGAACAGCACACTTTCATGACCACATCAGTAAAACTCTTTCATAGAATATTTCAAAAATAAATGTATCCATTTACATACCCATAAATTTATAGAGAACACTATTTCATGATGTTCTCACATAAACATTTCTCACTAAACCTACTTTAAATGTATTCCTGACTTATACTTTAATGACAAATCAATAATTTAAAGCAGTGGTGCTGGTGAGGAACAAGAAGATTGTTCAAGAAATACATTCAGGAAAAATTTATCATATAAATCTGTATTTAAATCTTTTAAGCATTCATGTAGAAGGAATTAAATACAGATACCCATTTTCGCCTTCACCAAGTGACATTTCCAATGTTTGTGAGTTGAAATATTGTGAAATTTTAAAAAATGAGCCATATTTGTATAGGATTGGTTGTATAGGATTCATTCATTGAATCATTCAACAAAGATTTAGTGACTACCTACTAAGCGTCATAATTGTTTGCTAAGTATTTCGCTTTCCCTATTTACGTACCAGGAAATATTATCAATTTGGCCTGGTTGTGGAAGACATAGGCCAAGTTGAATTAATGAAGGGTCCACTGATATTGCTGCCCCAAGTCATTGCTTTATTATGAAAATATAAGTCAGGAATAGATTCAAAGTGGTTTAGTGAGATTATTTTATGCAGGAGCATCATGAAAATAATGCATGGCATCTATGTAGGTTTATTAGGATGTATACACACACACACACACATATATACATATACATGTGTATGGATATATATAATATGTATGTATACACACACACACACATACATATATATACCTATATGTCTATCTTCCTCTCTCTTATCTGTCTATATAGCTAGTATCTAGCTATTATCTACCTATCTATTCATCCATCCATCTATCTATATGTATTTGCAGCAAATTTGAATTACTCAATTTAGGGTAAATTTTATTGATTTTTTTTCCTTTAATAAGTTTTCTAGAGTTTGAGGATCACACAAGTCTTTGTAGGACTCTTATTCTTTCTAGTACAGATAAATTAATCATTAAAATATGTGTAGGTCTTAACAGTTTTGAAATTTGGGGGGATTGGGAGATTCTAGGAAGGCAGGGCAAGAAGACCACAACAGTTATCCAACTAGGATTGCATGAGGACTTACTTTATTTCCTGGCCTGGAAATGGAGAAAGATGGTGAAAAAGAGAAACAAAGAAACATCAAGAGAAAAATGGCCTACTTCTCACTTAGCTTGTTGTTGTTTCTGCCTGGAGTTTACCAGCCGATTCATTTGAAATGCTTCTAAAATGAATTTAGCTTGTTGAACATGCTGGCCAATCAACCAAATCCATATGTCTCTAGGCCTAAAATTACTGTTCTTTTTAGCTGTATCTAAATAATAAAAAAATCTTAATGGTTAGCTATGCTTCATTTGTGAAATTCAAATCAATGTTTACCTTTAAAGACTATAATATTTCTCCTTTTAAATCAAAGAAAAGATAAGTCACTGTACAATAATTTTTGGGGGGTGAAAGGTAATGTTTCTTATGATTAAAGAGCTTTTAAATATATACTAAGAAGTTCATTTGAGAACTGTTACTTTCAGTCAAACTTCACCAGACTATGTTGTATCCAATGTGATAATTTATTTTTAATATTCCAAGTGGTAGTGCTATTCAACAGAACAAAGTAAGCATTTCCTATCAAATGCTATACAAAAAAATGCTATACATATTCTATTCACACAAAAGATGAATGTTATGTTTCTAGAATGAATATAACGTATACATAAATGTGTATGATGAGACAATGAATAAATGATACTTTTCCTTTTTGAGAATAATTTACCATGCAGTTTCTTTAGTGTCTGACTGTAGTGAGATGATAAATAATGGCTTGGTTATATATTACTCTATTAACTTAGTTTTATTGGCATCTTGACTTGTAAAGCTTTTATTGGCCTTTGAGAATACTTGAGAAACAAAGACAGGTAAAGTCTGGTTGGAATAATAATTTCCTAAAATGTATTTCTGAATGAAATCAGTAGTGCTCAATAGAAAGAAATGATTTCATCTATGTGTATGTGGTAGCTTAGAAGACTGTTCAGCAAGTATTTATTCCTTTCCCCTGCCCCCATGAAAGTATATTTTCTGCCCCATTGCTGTTGAGACTGGATGTGATATGCTTTGCCCAATGGCATGAACGTAGAATTGAATGTGTAAATTTTGAACTTAGACCTCAATAGACAGCATGTATTTTCATGTATCCTTGCAGAAACTTCCAACTTTTACCATGAGAAAAGCATTTTTCAGAAAACTGATGCCTCGGTCAGCCTGAGTTTCTAAATAGGACTATGGAGCTGAGTCAGTGCAGCAGATCTAAAAGTTAAAGAAGTTGTCATTGCTGACCTATGTGCAAAAATATTAATAATAATAAAAGCTTATTGCTGAATGTTTTGGTTGGTTGTTTTATGCAGCAAAAACTAGTGTGTTTGTTTAAATACATTTTACATTTTATTTACTCATCATTGTTTATCTTAAATCCCTTGCCCTTCAGTTGAACTAAGGAATGTTTATAATTCATAGTAAAGATTAATGTACACATCTCAAAGAGCTCATTCTTTCAAGAACATGCACTTTTACTTTGTAATGACACTTGATTATTTTTCAGCCAGATGACATGAAGACTAATTTCTCTAGACCATATTTTACCCATTGTGTCACCTTGATATCAAGAATTTCATAGTTTTCATGTAACTACTTCCTATAAAAATGATAAAAATTGGTTGTTCTGGAGGTTACCATTATATCTCTAAGTGATATGCATGGCCAGTGCTGGTTGATTTAGACAATATTGACTGAATCAGTGTTGCAAGTAGAAAGTGATCATAGTTACAGTATCTTCTAATTGCCCCTCTCCCTCTACCACTCTGTTTCTGATTTTAATTACTCTAGTGGCTATTATAATAATTTTAAATATCTAGTTCCATATCTTTTTTTTAATTTATTTTATTTATTTATTTTTTTATGAAATTTATTGACATCTAGTTCCATATCTTTTTTTTTTAAATTTTTTTTTTCAACGTTTATTTATTTTTTTGGGACAGAGAGAGACAGAGCATGAATGGGGGAGGGGCAGAGAGAGAGGGAGACACAGAATCGGAAACAGGCTCCAGGCTCCGAGCCATCAGCCCAGAGCCTGACGCGGGGCTCGAACTCACAGACCGCGAGATCATGACCTGACTGAAGTCGGACGCTTAACCGACTGCGCCACCCAGGCGCCCCAAGTTCCATATCTTAATTCACCAATTTTAGGTAGAATCTATTGAGTTCTCTTTATATATAATATGAGAAGTTAGCTTCCTTACATTTTCCTCTACCTCATGTCATGCCATCTTTCAATTTCTTAAAAAAATTTTTTCTTTTATGTTTATTTATTTTTGAGAGAGAGAAAGACAGAGAGAGAGAAAGAGAGAGCTCAAGCAAGGGAGGGACAGAGAGAGAGGGAGCTTGCCGAAACAAGCTCCAGGCTCCAAGCTGTCAGCACAAAGTCTGAGCACAAAGTCTCAAACTCACGAACCACAAGATCATGACCTGAGCCAAAGTCAGCCGTTGAATTGATTGAGCCACCCAGAAGCCCTGACTTCTTCCAATTTCTGTCATTTTTATAAATTTTTTTTACACGCTAACTTAAGTAATTCTACGATATAATCAAAGCTTTTGTGATCTTTGACAATAAATTGATCTAAATATAATAAACTAAAAAAGTATTTACAATAATTATAAAACATCACTGACTGATATCTAAATTGTGTGATTTACCTGTAGGGAAGAAAATATAATTATAGGTGATTAAAACTGTGCTGCTCAACATTGAATGTTTTAAAATTGAGTGAATTTTTTTTTCTTACAGAACATAGATTACTAAAAATCATGTCACATTTTTAATTCTCATTCTAGAATCATGGCTTTCTTGTACAGCTTTTTGTGTTTCCCTCAGTTTCTAATTGCCTTTACTTTTCCTTACTGACAGAATAAATTCTCATTTTACAGTCATATTTTTGTGAAAGAAATCTATCTTTTTGAAGTGATGCTTCACAGAGCCCTCTTCTGTTTTAATTTGGACAAGTAGTTTCTAGTTTTACTGCATAGATATTATCTATCTATCTATACAAAAGTAAGAAAATTACTTTTTAGAAACCGGTAGTTTCTAGTCTTACTGCATAGATATTATCTACCAACATAAAAGTAAGAAAATTACTCAGTAATTATGCAGTAAGTAATTACTGAGTAATTTTCCTACTTTTATATTCTGTATTAATTTCATAGCTCCTGAAAGCACATTTATAACTCTTTATATATATATATATATATATATATATATATATATATACATATATATATATATAATATATTGGTGTTGTTTGTTTGTTTTGTGTTTTGTGAAATATATTTTTCAATACTTTTACAAAAACATCTGTGGGAGTAAATTTTGAGTTCTTGTATGTATCCAGCCCTTGACTAAATTTATAATTATAGTTTCCAATTTTAGATTTTGTCAGAACCTCCTGTATTATTGTCTAATATCCAAAGTTTTTGATGCAATTTTCTGCAGTTTTTCTGTCTTTAAGATATTGGAATTTTCTCTTAATATTCGGAATTTTTATATTTCATGAGTTTTCTTCCATGTATGTCTTTAAAACAATTTCTCCTACTAAAACTCAAGCCCTTTCAATATAGACTCATGTCTCAATTTATTCTATTATTGCTTCATTATGCCATTTTCCCAAATGTCTTCCATTAATAATGTATCTTCTCTTCCATTTCCTTCATTCTTTCTTTCATTTCCTCTTTTCCCTTCCCCCCTGCTTCCTTTTTCTTGCTCTCACTCTCTTTCTTTCTTGAGCTCTTAATAGTTGGATGTTGGACCTTGTAGATCAATTTTTTCATGTTTATTAGCTACTTTTATCATATTTTAATCTATTTTTTTGAATTATGTTTCTTGAAATTTCTTTACCTTTATTTTCTATACTATTGGTTGGTTTTCTATGGTGTTCATTTTATTCAAATTATGTTTCTTGAAATTTCTTTACCTTTATTTTCTATACTATTGGTTGGTTTTCTATGGTGTTCGTTTTATTCTTTCATTTCTATGGTGTTCATTTTATTCTTATTTAAAAAGTTTTAGCAACAATATTTCACATTTCTGACTTACCCTTGTTTCAAAACATTCTGATCATGTCTTATGGGTGTAAGAACTTCTGGAATCCTTTAAAGGATACTATTAGAATTTTACTGGCATCCTAAATTAATTTTGTTTCCCATAGTGTTAATTGTCCTGTTTTCTCCTTTAGTTCTTTTTTTTTGTTTTGTATATTTATCTCAAGTCTTGTTTTTCACAGTTTTCATTTCTATTAAAGAGCAAAGAACAAAGTTGATTAACATTGGGCAATGACATAGGTTTGTTCTATAAAGACAGTAGAGACGTGTGTTGACCATGGAGAAAGACTTCCAGATTTAAACCTCTTACTAAGTAACTTAAAAATTGGAAGGGTTTGGGCTGGTCCCTTTACCATTTCTGTATATCATCTGTAAAATGGGAAGAATAATAATTGTACCTACCTCATGGAGCAGTTATAAGGATTAAATAAATTAATATATTTACAGCATGTATAACAGTGCCTAGTACATGGCAAGTGCTATGCAAATGTTAACTCTAATTACAATTGAGCAGATTTATATTCAAACATTTTTTTCCTGAAATGGATCACTGATCTCTGGCTCAGTGTAAACAATCATGGCCTGCAGATGAGCAGACTGGAGCAGGCAGACTGGAGACATATGTGCAGGAACGAACAGACAGGCTTCACTTAAGATGTTTCCTACAGGCAGAGTTGCCTTCCCTGTCCTCTCTTCCCCCTTAGCCCTGAAGGTCTACATTTACGGTAGTCTCCGCTCTCCTCTCTCTACAGTATTACCAGCTACATTAACAGTTTTGGATAATTCCAGAAGTGTTCACTGTCTTTAGAGGATAATGCTGACTTTGGTTTTGGAACAAACACTGTACCAATCATTCTATATAGGGCATTTAAAGGGTGAGGCCTTACTGTCTCAGGTATTTTATAGACAGTCATCTAGTAAATAACCTTACTTCCCCCCATGGACTATTCCACTCCACATACTTGGTAAGTTCAAGTTTGAATCCTTTCATTTTCATTTCCAGAAGGAATGAATTCCACTCAGTTTAAGCTCTTTCCTGTGCTTGTGTATTGTGACATCCCATACAGGGATGTAAAACAAAATCTCTGTCATTTTGAATCTTATAGTCCAGTGAGAACAACAGGTAATAGAAAAGTAAGCAAATAAGTCCACAATACCATTTTAAATAGTTATAAGAGCTGTGAAGGAAATTAAGAAGAATAAAAAGTGATCGGGACCCAGAGCACTGTTTTATATAGAATCTTTAGGAAAAAAACCTCTCTATGGAGCACGTCACACTCATATTGCTGTGTGAAGAATGGAATTTAAAGGGAGTAAGAATAGAAGCAAGGAGAAGGGTTAGGAGGCTATTTTAGGAGTCTTGATAGAACATTCCTTTCGGCACAAGAATGTAAACTCCTTGAGGGCAGTTTCTGTCATCATCGCCATTGTTTCATCGCATAAAACAACCTATCCTAAGATAGGTGCTCAGTAAACACGTGTAGCGTGGGTGCATGAGTGACCAGAGCAATATTACAGCAGAAACAAGCATGACCCTTTTGAGAAAGGACCAAAACACCAATAGTAGGAGGGCTAAGAGCAAGAGGTAGAGTGTTTTAGATGAGGTCTGAGAGTTTTAGTGACCAGATATATAGAACCTTTGTATAGAACCTTGTTCGCTATGATCATATGTTTGGATTTTATTCTAACTCTGATGATGAATTGTTGGAGGGATCTGAACTGTGTTATGCCATGGTCTGATTTATAATTAAAAAAAATAACTGCTGCATGAAGAATGAACTGTATAGAGAGCAAAAATAAAGATCAGGAGAAGTATTTGGAGGCTATGATAGGAGTCATGATGAGAAATGATAGTGGCTTGTACTAGCTAGTCACAGCAGAAGGGATGTGAGAATGGTTTGATTCAGGATTTAAGGTAAATATGATGCTTCAGGGTTACCGTAGGAGATGGGAAAAGAATTGAGGATGATTTCTGGGAATTTGGGCTAAATATACATGTGAAGGGTAGTACCACTAATTGTAATGGGAAAGACTTAGGAAAGATCAGGTTTGGGTGAGGGTAAGGGAACCCAGAGTTATTTTTGGCCATGTTAACTTTGACTGTCCAATGAGATATCAAGTTGGGTATGCTGAGTGAACAACAGATACATGAATCAAGAGCTGAGACAAGCAAATGGGGCTGAAATACAAATCTGGCTGTCAGTTTTAAGATGATATTTAAAGACATGAGAACTTTCTAATGAGTAAGGGTAGGTAGAGGAGAGATCAAGAACTGAATATTGGGGCCCTTTAGCATTTAGAGAGATGTGATTGTGATTTCAGGGCTCTGTCTCCCCAGAAGGTGTCCTTCTCTACTTTTCACAAAGGTGCTATGTGGTCAGCACTCTGAATATGATCTCATCCATGTTTTCTCCTGAAATTTATCAAAATGTCTGGTCTGCAAACAGCATTTTTAACCACTTGCAGTGCTAATATAGATCTTTTCACTTTACTGCATGGAATTTGGGAAAGAAAGGATATAAAAATGTGAGTTCAGAAGCTTTACTTGATAATTTGAATAATGTCAGTTACTCCAGGATCTTTCACATTTTTATTAAAAAAAAAAAAGACTTCACTCCAGCTCTAATATTTACTTTAGAACTTCTGAATACACTTAGGACACTTGACATCTTCACAAATCTGAAGAATTTCCATTTCTATACAAGACTCACATTTCTTTGTGTAAATGATTAATGAGAGTTTGTAAGAAATAGCCAAGCAGGTTGGAAATTAATTAAAATTAATTTAAGGCTGGTAGTGTTACTTAGGCATTATCTACAAATACTAATAAATAGATAATAATAAACTTATAATCTTTTGGTGCTTAGGGTCAGAGGTTTAACAACCACAAGAAAACTGAAGAGGCTGTGTATTATACAATATTTGAAAAGACAAATATTTATTAAGTTGTTTAATGGGAACCACTTGACCATCCAATGCCTCCCCTTATACATTTACTATCCTTGCAACTTTATTTTTGCAGTGTTACTATCACAAAAAAGTAGGAAATAGACAAGCAAGATATACTGCTCCTGATGCCAATACTCTAAGATTATTATGAGTTCCACTTGATCATCTCAGACAAAGTGAGCGGTCATTCTGGTCTTCTGTTGGTTTCTTGGGAGAGAGGAATGGAAACACGAGCAAGGAACAGTGAATCAAGTGCAGGTTGCAGGAGCTCAGAACAGGTGTGAATTAGGGCAGTGTTTTTGTCCTGGGCCTGTGACTGCTGTGTTGACTTTCATTGCACTGCTGTTTGGCTAGGGAGTCAGACTTTGTTTGTTTATTTTTGAGAGACAGAGAGAGACAGAGCATGAGCAGGGGAGGGGCAGAGAGAAGGAGACACAGAATCCAAAGCAGGCTCCAGGTTTGATCACGTGTCAGCACAGGGGCCAACGGGGCTTGAACTCACAAAATGCAAGATCATGACCTGAGCCAAAGCTGGACTGACGCTCCACCGTCTGAGCTACCCAGGCGCCCTCAGGGAGTCAGCCTTTGAAACTGATCCCTGTGTGAAACTACAGCTGGAAGTTTTTTGACAAGTACAACACACAAAAAAGTAGCAGAACCACTAGCCACCCATCTTGCAATCTAGCTCTGATTTCCAGTTTCACCCCTAATTCCCCTAATCAGACATCTTGGCAGTAGTAGATGGGACCAGGGTCAGAGACATGCTGATGAAACACAAGTAGTAATGCCCATAGCAGAAAATTTTCACAGATTATTTATTACTAGTAAAATACTTTGAGAATAACAGATGACAGGCATGATAAGTTCAAATAATTCTGTTATTAGAAGTAGGGTTTAATATATATCCCATACATATATATAGCATTCCACAAGGAAAGGAAGTAGATTCTAAGATCATAAATTCTACACTTTGGGAGAATTTGACACTGTCATTGCTTGCTGACATATATTGGAAATATTTAAGTGGTTGGACAATTATTTCAGCAGCTGACAAGTTATGGGACTTAATGCATAATAGGTGGATGATGGGTTGTTATTGCTTTCAATTTGGTAGAACAAACAAAAGAAAATTTAGGGTTGTCATTGTGACATTCAGAGTTTTCCCCACCCCTTAAAATTGTTGCCTTTTGCTACATAGACACTATTTAATCAAGTTTTGCTTTAAATTCAAATTTGACTCTCTATGCGGAACCATGGTAAGCCCACACTTTGAACACTAATGCATCACTAATGGTCTCAGCATGTCATTATAAACATCCATAGCCCAGACTAACTGTGGCAATCATTTTCCTCACTCTCATTGAATTTCTTATATGTGACTTTTGGCTCCTAATAGGAATTTACTAAGGCTATCATTGTAACCGTAGCTAAAAGACTAGTGGCATCTGGTATTCTAAGAAAAAGATGTCTTTTTTGAAAAGTAAAGCTGCTATAATTACTTTAAATTATAATATTGGCACAGAAAATACAGCACCACAATATCCATATTGAAAATGCGCATTGTTGTATAATTAAGTCAGTTTAGAGATTTTAGTGTAATACTCTATACTTATACAATATCTCTCCTCTGAGTTTCCCAGAATGTGCTACATACATTAATTAATTATACCTCACAATGTCCTCGTGAGAAGAGTATTATGTTCATATTCATTTTTATAGTGGGAAAAAAAACTTGGAGTAGAAAAGCAACATAGAATTACAAAGCAATTTAGTGGTAGAACAGGATTAGAATTCACAGCTTCTGAGAACATTTGTAGCTATCTAAATATATGGATTCCTATGAATTGCATGAGGGATCAGGTAGCTCCAGGAACTATTTAGAAGTTCATTGACTTGGAATGATTTTTGATGAGAGATAATTCATGCCCTACCTGCTTCATAATTAGTCATAAAATTAGGCCCTGGGTCATGGTGGGCTGGCAGTTGGTTCTAAATATGGAATTAGACATTTCTAGTATATGTAAAATTTTTTACTCTATGATGCATCTCTGAGATGATTCACAAAGTTATTAATAAAATATGCATAATATGCAGCATAAACTCACACAGTCTTGATATGTCACAACTGTAACCTTAACGATCCAGTACATGTGTTCTCACATACAAAAATCTTTCTTAGAAAGAAAACATTCACCTCCACTAGCCTTATTTTATATGGCCATTAACCTTACAAACAGTTTACTTAAAGTATTGTGGCATATTGTTGAAAGTACAAGATGGTTCCAGAATCCCTGAGAACTACATGGAAACTCCCAGTAGTCACAACATGGCCTGAATATTTTCTCTCAGAAGGAAAGCAATATTAGCATTATTTATTTTAAGATTATTGAAATTTAATGTTCTATTCATTTATACTTCTTAAGAAAATGAACCTAAAAAGGATATTCATAGAAGTTTTGCCCTCTGTGGGGAGGATAATTTTTGCTGAGCAATCTTTTGGGTGACTCGATGATGCTTTTACTTAAAGTGCTTGATTTTCACAACAGAATGTCTCTGAGAAGATAGTCAAGAAGTTCCTGGCTCGTGATCTGAATTCAGGTAATGGTGAATGGGAAGAGCAAGAGAGATGCTTTAAGAATTCACTCAAATACGGCTTCAAGCAGTTTGGCACATGCGTAGATGGCTGGGAAACAAATGTAACCACCATTCAAGCCTGAAAGTCTGCTGAAAGGAAAAGGATTACTTTTTTGGAAAGAAAAGTTTAGATTCACAATGACTAAAAAGTGAACCAGAAAACAGAAACAGACTTTTAAGATGAATGTCTATTTATGCATTCAACACATGTTTATTCAACACTTACTATGTGCCAGATACTAAGTTAGATGCTAGCAACTGAGTGGAGAATAAGATACACCCCATGCTTAGTCTCCAGCCTTTAATCACAGGCTTCAGAAAAGAAAAGAAGCAATCATAATATTTGGTACAGAGCAGGCCTCAAAAAATTATGTCAAATGAATTAATAAATTTAAAATGCAACTGTTTATCTTGTTGTGATAAAACATCAAATCCCATTCATGAGATTTCTATTTAATGTATTGATTATAATATGGTTACAGATATATTCACAATTGTCGATTTCAAGATATATGTGTAAACATTAAAAGTGGATCTTGAAGTGTTACTGAAAATGGAAGCTATTATTATTGTAGTAGGATGTTAGAGACATATCCTAGATGTAAATAACATTTTTTGTCACTATTTTTGGGCACCATAATAAATGTGTAGCAAATTGTATTTGCATTTTTATGCAGAAGGGTGTAAGCTAGGATAAAGGAGAAGGTCAGATAATGGAAGGTGTTATTGGCATCCTATCTTGTCTAATTGAAAAAAAATGTAAGAACTAAAGGGAATAATTTAAAACATTTGTTCTCTTAAACCATATGCTTTAATACTCTAATACCTTGCTTTTATTTACAAATAGGCATATTTGTTATTAAAATGTATATTTTATCAAAACACATCAGGAAATACAATATCATTTGGATTAGTTTGTGTATGTTTATGCATATGTGTGTAGGGAAAGGAGAGTAAGGGAAAGCATGAGAACACAAAAGAAAGAACGGAAGAAAAGAGAATGATTGAGAAAGGATCTTAAAAAAAAGTTTATATTTTGGTGGGGGGAGGGACAGAGAGTGGGGGAGAGAGAATCCCAAGCAGGCTCCACACTGTCAGCACAGAGCCCCACGCGGGGCTAAATCTCATGAACTGTGATTCATGAGACTCATGATCTGAGCCTAAGTTAAGAGTCCAATGCTTAACTAGCTGAGCCACCCAGGCATCCCGAGAAAAGGATTTGTGATTCACTATAATTTCTGTATATAGTATATTGCTAACAAATTTCTTCTGAGTACATTTTAAAGTACTTGTTTTGAATTCCTCAGATAGAAACAACATTTTTTAAGCCTGTGGTCTAATACTTTTCTGTAGCATAATAAAATCAATAAATGTTTCTATATTTGAAAATTATTACATACATGTTTTTGTGGAGGCACTGAAGATCTGGAGGTTTTCTCTCCTGCACCACATTCATCAGCATCCTGGGAAGATGAGATTGAGTACAAGTTGACTTTGGTTTTGAGGAACAAGTACCTAAGATGGCTACTAACTTATTGTTACCATATTGAATTCAGTTTTCTCTCCTCTTCCATTTCCTAATGCACTTCTTTTTGTACTGTCCTCTCCCTGTTATCTTCCCCTATTTATTTCACATACTTTGGCCCTGCAGTATAATGTTTAAGATATTAGTTATTTTGCAAAACGTCTATCATTTGAGAGTTACTTATGTAGTGCCTTAAGCACCCTTGTCAAAATCGTAATAAAGTGTAACAGATATACATAGAGATATATATATTTCATGAATACAATTTCCTTAAACTTTAAGAAAAATTCTCTGGCAACCTCTAAGAGTAATAAGTTTGTAAAATTTGTGTCTTCTACTATGAGGACTGGAAAGTAAAAACACTTGATTTCTCAGCCATGATTGTAGGTTGGATTATTTTGGTCAATGATAATGTAAACAGAGACATCTTGGGAAGGGAAGCCCAGGAGATAAACTCTGTAATAAAATGATAAATACCCTCCGCTTTCTTCCTGCTTGGAATACAGATGTGATATATGAAGGTGCAGTAGCCATTTTGTAAATGTGAGGACAAACACTACATGCTTAGTACACAGAGCAAAAAGATAGCCTAGATGAGCCTTGTCTGTGACAGCATTGTAAAGTAGTTGCAGTAGGCATCCTGCCTCTAAATTTGTGCTTATATAAGAGAAATAAACTGTTTGCTTAAGCCAGTATTAATAATATTTCCTTTCCATTTTTAGCTGAATGCATAAACAGGCAGTGGGTGGCTTTTGCTCTGCTACTCTCAAATGGGGGAGAGTCTCCCAAGGGCATAAAGACTAGAAGGCAAGCTCTTCCTACTGAAGCATGCCACTACGGTGAGCAGCTGACATACTAACAACACAAAAGGGGGATGACATTAACATACATGTTCTCAGAAAGGAAATGAGCTTTACCTTAGCCCCTCCTCATTAGAATTAGTCCTCATGGATATCATAGTAGCCTGGACAATGGAGCACAGAACTGAGAATAAATGATAGGCCAGAAGGTTGCTTATGGTTCTGGAAAGATCTGAAGTGATGCAGACATACAAGGAACCAGAGAAGAAGAAACAGGAGTACTACATCATGAGGCATGCAACAGAGGGAAGTAGGAAAGCCAGATTAGACCTCTTCACTTCCCAGCCATTATGAATGAAGCCAACATGTCCTAAAGGCTGGAATGTCACAACTATTATATGTCATCTATCATATAATGTTTAATTTGTGTGTTAATCATTTTTTCTTATTAATCTGGTCATAACAATGCTACAAAATGGGCAGGTCAGATTATACCTGTTCTGTGTTTCAGATACCTCTAACATAGTGAGAAAAGAGAAAATCATCAAAGACGTTATTTGAAATTGCCAGGCGATATATGGTAGGGTTAGGCAAGATAAAATGAAATCCTTAAGGCATGCAAGGCAACCAGCTCTGATTGATGACAAGCCTAAGATAATCACCCAGTGGCAATAGTGGGCGATATATATAAGACCAGGTTTTCAAAAGGGTGGGAAAGAGGCCAGAATAGCTAATATTTTTCAAGTTCAATAAGTACTTTACAAGTCAGAATTTGGTAGAATGTAGTCACTATTTTTCAGTACATTTTGGCCTTGAAATTTGCTCAGTTATGTTTTAAATTTTGTATGGTTGACTATAACTTATGTGAATTAATAATGGGATAGCAGAGAAAGGTTTCACTGCACTAATGCTGTAGATAATATGCATAAGACAAACCAAGAACTTGAGCTACATCAATTAGTCAAACAAAATGATTGTTTCCAGGATAAGGTGAATAAATGGGATTAGAGATGGACGGCCTAGAACCTCTTTGCTTTAGAGAGTAGGGCTTTGAAGAAAGATGACAGAAATAGGAAATATTACAAAATGGTTGGAGGGTAGGAAGAATAAAAGTGGTAGAAATTAATATCAAGTGTATCCTTGCTATAGATCAAAAAGAAAAAGGAAAGGACCCAAATAAATAAAATGAAGAATAAAAGAGGAGAGATCACAACCAACAGAATACAACAACCCAGGAGAAATACAAACAATAACAAGAGAATATTATGAGCAATCCCTATCAAAATAACACCAGCATCCTTCACAGAGCTAGAACAAATAATCCTAAAATTTGTATGGAACCAGAAAAGACCCCAAATAGCCAAAGAAATCTTGAAAAACAAAACCAAAGCAGGAGGCATCACAATCCCGGACTTCAAGCTATACTACAAAGCTGTAATCATCAAGACAGTACGGTACTGGCACAAGAACAGACACTCAGATCAATGGAATAGAA
This sequence comes from Prionailurus bengalensis, assembly GCF_016509475.1. Classification (NCBI taxonomy): domain Eukaryota; kingdom Metazoa; phylum Chordata; class Mammalia; order Carnivora; family Felidae; genus Prionailurus; species Prionailurus bengalensis. The sequence continues at coordinate 82,435,329 of NC_057345.1, read as the reverse complement.
TAGAGAAGCTGGAAATGGACCCACAACATATGGCCAACTAATCTTGGACAAAGCAGGAAAGAATATCCAATGGAATAAAGACAGTCTCTTCAGCAAGTGGTGCTGGGAAAACTAGACAGCTACATGCAGAAGAATGAACCTGGACCACTTACTTACACCATACACAAAATAAACTCAAAAGGGATGAAAGACCTCCATGTAAGACAAGAAGCCATCAGCAGGCAAAAACCTCTTCGATCTTGGCCGCACCAACCTCTTACTCAACACGTCCCTGGAGGCAAGGGAAACAAAAGCAAAAATGAACTATTGGGACCTCATCAAAATAAAAAGCTTCTGCACAGCGAAGGAAACAATCAGCAAAACTAAAAGTCAACCAACAGAATGGAAGAAGATATTTGCAAACAACATATCAGATAAAGGGTTAGTATGCAAAATCTATAAAGAACTTATCAAACTCAACACCCAAAAAACAAATAATCCAGTGAAGAAATGGGCAAAAGACATGAATAGACACTTCTCCAAAGAAGACATCCAGATGGCCAACTGACCCAAGAAAAAATGCTCAACATCACTCATCATCAGGGAAATGCAAATCAAAACCACAATGAGATACCACCTTACACCTGTCAGAATGGCTAACATTAACAATGCAGGCAACAACAGATGTTGGTGAGGATGCAGAGAAAGAGGATCTCTTTTGCACTGCTGGTGGGAATGCAAACTAGTGCAGCCACTCTGGAACACAGTATGGAGTTTCCTCAAAAAATTAAAAATAGAACTACCCTACAACCCAGCAATTGCACTACTAGGTATTTATCCAAGGGATATGGGTATGCTGTTTCGAAGGGACACATGCACCCCAATGTTTATAGCAGTACTATCAACAATAGCCAAAGTATGGAAAGAGCCCAAATGTCCATCGACGGGTGAATGGATAAAGAAGGTGTGGTATATATATACAATGGAGTATTACTTGGCAATCAAAAAGAATGAAATCTTGTGATTTTCAGCTATGTGGATGGAACTAGAGGGTATTATGCTAAGCAAAATTAGTCAGAGAAAGACAAATATCATATGACTTCACTCATATGAGGACTTTAAGACACAGAACAGATGAACATAAGGGAAGGGAAGCAAAAATAATATTAAAACAGGGAGGGGGACAAAACATAAGAGACTCTGAAATATGGAGAACAAACAGAGCATTACTGGAGGGGTCGTGGGGGGGATGGGCTAAATGGGTAAGGGGCATTAAGGAATCTACTCCTGAAATCATTGTTGCACTATATGCTAACTAACTTGGATGTAAATTAAAAAATAAAATTTAAAAAAATAAAAAAAATAAATTTGGGTATGTTGCAGTTTTGAAGCATATCTTAGGTGTTCGAAGCCCTTCGGCTTGGACTAGACTCCACAAGGCCTAGACAAAGAGGAATTCACCAAGCAAGTGAAGTGTCAGAAGACTATGTCAAGACAGAAGGAGTGAATTTTAGATTCTCAGGCAAAGGGACAAGGTGTTTTCAACAGCACTTTCCTTTTTCTCATCCCAGAAGATACGTGACATGTAGTAGGCACACAGAAGATATTAGCTTTGGTTTTGCCACATATTTGATAATTCCTACATCCCCAGATGAGAGTTCTATAAATCAGGAATTGGATAATAGTTATCCAGGCCAGTCACTTGCAGATATGTTTTTGTTTCACCAGCATATTAAATTTAAAAAAAGAATATAAGTGTCTTAAAACAAGGCTGCCATGTTGCACAACTCTAGAGAACATCACTTGTGTTTAACATGGTAGACCTGGGAGAAGGCCACCTTCTAACAGGACCCACCACTAAGTATTTTCTCACACCTGATTCACAGTTTTGCTACCTTCTTTGCTCTGTAGGTATTCATGTTGCCTCCTTGCTCACACTTTGACTATTCATTTTTCAATCCTTTATTCCCTAAACATTTATTAAATGTCTTCTATATGCTAGACATTATATGAAGCATTTATATATTATTTAATAATGATATCTATCACATGGATATGTATTATTGTTTCCATTTTATTGAAAAAGAAACTGAGACTTGGGGAAGTTAAATAAATTATTCAAGCTCTTATAGCTAGAAAGTGGCAGAATCAGGATTTAAATCCAAATGTGACTGAATCCGAAGCACAAGCTCTTTCCATTGTGGAAAATATTTCTCCATTTAAGTTTTCAAAACTCAAGCCATGTTTCTTCAAATTAATCACAATGCATATTATAGTATTACAAAACCTGTATACCAAAAAGGGAAGGAATAAATATTAGAACCAGTAATATGTCTTACAGTAGAGCTAAGCATCCTATGATCAGAAGGATTTAAAGAGCCTTCTTGGGTTGTTCCTTACAAAGGGCTCTAATTTATCATGGTGCTTATCCTCTTCTAACTGAAGAAACTTTTTAGCTTGTTGATAGTGAGGATTACCCAACCTGAAATGGGTGATGATAAAGTCTGGGATCACTGGGTGGCAGTTAGAATGTCCCAAATGTCTGCTGACAACATCATGGATCATTAAATTGTTAGAATATTCACACAAAGCGATTTCATGCAGTGGTGAAAATGAACGATCTGCAATTATATGCAACAACATGAATGAAACAAGATGTTGCTTAAACAAAGAAAATAATTGAAGAATGTGTATAGTAGGTTTCTGGTTTTACAGTCTTCAAAGCAAGAAAACAAACAGTGTACTGTTTAGACCTAAATACATTTGTGATAAAACTATGGGACAGGGGAAACATGGGACAGGATATACCCAAATTTCATAATAGTCATACCTCCTGGGGCATAGGGAGGCAAAGAAAAGAGACACAGATGCAACATTATTGGCAATATTCGTAAGTTGGGGGTAGGTTAGTAACTGTTCAATTCATTGTGTCTCAAATAATTTATGTTATATATATTCATATATATACCAAATATTAATTAGTAAAAGGATAGAATAGAAATCTAATTGATGAACGTATCCCTTTTTGTTACCATGGGCATTCTAAATTACTGATAACGAATATCGCCCTTCTTTTTCCAGGAGATTACCGATCATGGGGCCTCAAACGAAGATTTTATTTGGAGACTTATTATTTAATTTGGCTAAGAATAGCAGAAAATTTTCAGAAATAAACTCAAAGAGAAGAAATTGTGTGTGTGTGTTTGTGTGTGTGTACAAGCACACTACTGATCGCATTTCCTTCTTCCAGAAGTTTTCAATAGATGTGTCAAGCCCTTTGTGATCTCTGATGCTAGAGAGTCAGAGGAAGGGGAAATTATGGGAAAGAGTGATAGAATCCTAGTTCTGACTGATCTGACACGTTAACAAGAAGCACATAAGCAGGGAAAGAACCTTCTTCATTTCAAATTCCCATTATTTCAGCTCGAAGAGCAATTGATTCCCATATTTGACTGAGGGTATTCCTCACATGCGAAAACATGTCATACAATTTGGAGCTATTGTGGTTTAAGAGTTGAGCTCAACTTAAGCGTTAAATATATTTGGTCACAAGTTTTCTCAGAAATCGAATATTCTGCATAACTAGTGCTTTTCCTAAACTTTTAAAACTTTTGCCTACAGTGAAATCTGACTCCAGCTTTTGTATGAAAAACCATTTCACAATCAATTTCAATAGCAAAATTACTTTGCTGTTTTGTTCCTGGAATATCTGCCAAAAAGAAGAGACAAATATAGTAATGTATTTTCCTTTTTTTAAAAAAAATATTTAAATTCCAGCTGGTTAATGCACAATGTAATATTAGTTTCAGGTGTACAGTATACTGATCCAACAATTCTATACATCACCTGGTGCTCCTCACAAGTGCCGTCCTTAATCCCCCTCACCTATTTCCCCCATCTAAATCCCCCCCACCCCTGCTGTAATCCTCCCCTCCGGTAACCATCAGTTTGTTCTCTATAGTTAAGAGTTTGTATCTTGGTTTGTCTCTCTCTCTCTCTCTTTTTCCCTCTTATTAATGCATTTTCTATGTTGGAATCTCCATTATTTAAGCTGCTTATAGCTTTTGAGATGATAATGTTTCATGAATGAGATAGTGTGCAGCACTGTGCTCCTTCATATGCTCTACAAGGTGGCAAATGAGCATTTCCTGGTCTTAGACATGGTAGTTTCTTTCCTTTATGCCTCAAGCAAGTCTTTGGGATGCTACCTATCAAAACATAGCTTTTCTTCATTCATTTTAATGGGGAGCAAGGAGTTTGGAATTTTTAGGTTCAGAAACCAATACAGTCTTACTTTGACCTTTTTCAGCTTGCTAAATGCCCTCCAGTCCTCTGCACTGGAGTGTAGCGAGCAGAACTGAATTCTCATCAATCTCATGAAGGAAGGGGATACATCTGATCTACTGAATAGTTTCAAGCCACTGCTTCAATAATTCAAAATATGTAGTTGCAGTCCATTTGCTGCAATGGTGGCTGCATCAGTGTCTATAATCTGGCGCATTGGATATTCATCCAAAAACTGATGCTCGTCTTCCATATCACAAATACCCAATTTTCTGATGTCGCTGTTTTATGATCTTTAATTTAGAGGAAGCATGTAAAATGTTAGCAAATTCTCTCTGGAAAAAAAAAAGTTATTTAGAGAGATTGTAACCTTTCCTACTGTAACGTTGGAGAAATGTACCCTCTTGAAATTATGGGCCAAGGCCAGTTATGTTTCCAAGATGGTGAGGTAATTTGTAAACAACTTCACATGAACACAGACCCTACAACGGTCACAAAATACTTCCAACCGCAAAGGAACTCCTCGAATTTTGAGAGACATTTTTAGAGACAAATGTTGGCATAACATAAACTTTGCCACCTTATGAAATAGATAAGAATTTCCATGTTTTTTTTAAAGACCAGAACTTTAAATTCCAAAGTAGTTCAATCATTAGCTTAAAATGACAACAGATAACAGAAACAGCAATTTGAAATCAAAATTGTAATCTTTGTCTTACTATCACTAAATATAACTCAGTGCTAAGCAAGCTCATCACTGAATTTTTTTTCTGATAACTCAAACTTTCTCTGTCTATTCTCCCTGAATTTATCTCCAAATGTAGCCTCTCGTGTTAGCTTCAAATCTCCTTACTCCCTCCTTTTTTCACTTCCAAACCTCTTGCCAGGCCCATAAATCATTATTTTTCCTGGTTTCATAAACATTGTTTCTAGAATACCTTGTTACCAAAAAAAATCACTCAGAAATCTAGGTTCTTTACATTCTGTTGTAGTATGGATTTGAATATTTTAGATGTGTCAAGACTTTTCTCCTTTTTTGTCAATATAGATTATTCATTGACACTTGAAATTGTAGGTGGAAGAAAATTTACATTCCAGTCACATCTCACATTAATTTTTTAAAACTTTTTAATTTGAAATAATGTAAGACCCACAAGAAGTTGCAAAAATACTATGAAGATTTCCTGTGCAAACTTCACCCTGCTTTCTCTAAGAACATCTTAAGTAATCATACTTAGTTATCAAACCAGGAAATTATCATCAGTATAATGTTACTGACTGAATCACAGAACTTGTTCAGCCTTTACATGCACTTTTTTATGTTTGTGTGTGTATGTAGTGCTATGAAATTTTATCATATGTATAGATTCACAGAACCACCTTCACAATAAGGATACTGTTCTGTTACCACAAAGGAGTCCCTCAAGTTTACCTTTCATCATCACACCCTCTTTCTAATCTTAACCCGTGGCCAACATTTGTCTGTTCTTCGTCACTATGATTTTGTCATTGAGCATTAAATGGAATCCTACAGCATGTAACCTTCTAAGACTGGCTTCTTCCACTCAGCATAATGCCCTTAAGATCCATTTATGTTGCTTCATGTATTCATAGTTTGTTCCTGTTTATTTCACTGTATGAACAGTTTCTTATCTTTTCACACACAGAAGGACATTTGGGTTGTTTCCAGCTTTAGGCTGTTACAAATAAAGCTGCTATTAATATTTACATGCAGGTTCTTGTGTGGACTTGGTTTTAAATTCTCTATGACAAATACCCAAAAATGCAATTGCTGGGTTGTGTCATTAAGTGAATGTTTAACTTTATAAGAATCTGCCCGTTTTCCAGAGTAGTTGTATTATTTTACATTCTCCACAACAATGTATGAGAGATCTAGTAGCTTCACATCCTTGATATTCTTCATTTTAGTCTTCCAGCAGATACGTAATGGTAGTTCATCGTGGCTTTCATTTGCATTTCCCTAATGGTTAGTGATGTTGAAAATTTTTTCATGCGCTTATTTTCCATCTGCATATCCTCTTTGGTGAATTGTCTATTCAAGTCTTTTGCCCATTTCTTAATTGGATTGTTTGTTTTCTTAATGTTGAGTTTAGAGAGTTTTTTATACATTTGGCTTACAAGTCCTTTGTCAGATATGTGATTTACAAACATTTTTGCCCAGTCAGTGGTTTGTCTTTCATCTTTTTAACACAGTCTTTCACAGAGCAAAAGTTTTAAATTTTTATGAAGTCGAATTTATTGATTTTTCCCTTGTTTTGTTGTCATATATACAGAACGCTTGGTCAAACTGTAGGCCATAAATATTTTCTTCTAAAAGTTTTATAGTTTTTCATTTTATATTTAGATCTGCGATCCATTTTGAATTAATAGTTTTATAAAAAGTAAGGTTTATAAAGGTCAAGTTTCTTTTTTTCCCTCTTATTTTATGTTCTGTTACTGTTCCAAATGCTTTCTGCATTGAATTGCTTTTGCACCTTTGTCCAAAATCAGCTGAGTGCACTTAAATAAATCTTTTTCTGGTTTCTCAATTCTGTTCCATTGATCTGTTTATCCTACCTCCAGTAGCACACTTTCTTGATTACTACAGCCGTTTCTTCATTATTTGTAATTTCTTAGGTAAGCATTCACTCAGCACTGTCATATATATATATATATATCTGTATCCATATTAGCTGTGAAGTAACTCCTTGGTAGTGTGTGTTCTATCTCTCAGAAATTTTGGGGCTTCATTCTCTTTCAATAAAATATTTAATATAAGCCAACTGATACAATGCCTCATATATAGTAGACACCCCATACACATTAAGTCCTTGTCAATTTCTCTTTCCTCTATATCACTTGTCATTCAAAAACTAAAGTGTTCAGGGTCAGCAGATGACCAATCCAGAGACTTAAAGTTCTAAAGCAGAAAGTCATGATGTGATTTTATAAAGCGATATTTTTTGTTTGAGTTGTCAAAATCCACTGGCAAAGCCTAGGTAGAGTCTTTCCATTAGGGAATGTCAAGACCGGAGTATCCTTAAAAAATGCTCTTATTCTAGAGAAATAGAAAGTAAATTCAGGAGATGAAGTTTGTAATTTCTTCACTGGTTTTTGTTGGTGGTGGTGGTGGTTTTGTTTGTTTGTTTGTTTGTCACTGTTTCAGATACATTAACTTTAGGACGTAGTTTTATTTTCCTGAATAACCATATTTATCTATTACCAATTATCTACATATATAAGATTATACCATAGTGATTACTATATCGCTGTAAATCATGTATACCTTCTAATTTGTCCTTAGAGCCCTACCTGAGTGTGAAAATTTTCAAAAGTATGCTTCCTAATAAGTATACATCCATATGGTAAAACGCTAAGCAAAATATAAAAATCAGAAGTACCAAGAAAATGGTGGCAATATTCTTCTACATTTAGACTACCTTGGTCTCATACATACATGCCAAAACACTCCGATGGAGAAGCAAATTGAAAATATTCTAAAATGCAATGCAGTATCTTAAGTAATAAAACAAATTAGGTGGAAGACACATTTAAGTAGCAAGATAATAATTACATATATAGTTATTATACATATATTTCTTAGGGCACTTTCTATATATATGTGTACATATCTTACACATACACGTACGTGTATGTTAAATTTTTAATATTTCTAGTTAAAGTGTTTAAAACTAAATACAATTAAATGAAAATATGTTTGTAAATAATTTTTATAATAGAACAACATAGGCATTTAGAAACATTTGGGAAAGATACGATATTTGTCGCATCGCAGTGAGTTTTTTTTTGGATAAAAGAATCATTAAATTAACGAGTCCTAACAAAAGCTATAGTACTACCCCCACGCAATAAGTGAAACAAAATAAAGATTTTTCTAGCCATTAATATTAGTAAAAACTATTCCTTTGGGTATTGGGAGGAGAATCATTATATTCCATGAAGAGTTTGTGGTTTCTGAAGTAAACTATCATCAAAGCTTGCAAACACAATGGTGGTGCCAGTATTTCAGTTCAGCACTTTACACCTAACACGGTGTTATAAGCAATCATGCATTTAATAAGTGGTGTCTGACAATGCTTAGAAATGACAATGTCACCCTTTTACTGTATTCCCACACACTTACCGAAAGCTTTAGAGCTTGACAAAAGCTTCCTTACACTTTATCTCCATTGATCCTCATCACAACCCTCAGAGATAGGCAGAGTAGGAATTATTATCCTCATTTTAAATTATACAGACTGATGTGATTGCATTTATATTTATAGGATTTTTGGAAGCTGTTATACCACTCAACTCCTGCATGTGACAAAGTTAGCAATGAAGGCCTTATTTAATAACCCCAGGGGAGAACAAAAAATTACCTGTCTTCGGGGGCTATTTAAATTTCAATAAACTGTAAGTAGAAAAAGACCAAGGACCTTTTCTTCTCTTAGATACACACACATTATTTGAACATGTTTATAATGTTTTTTGTTAAGTTGTATGAAGAAAATAGAGTGAATCTTTTGGCCTATGAACCATGTTATATATTGCATGATGAACACGCTTATAAGATACATTGGATATTTTCTTATCCTATTAACAAGTCAGTTTTACAGTACTTTTCTTTTCCAGGCATAAACATGTGGAAAGAAAAGCATCAGCCCTTTTGACAATTGAAGCAAAAATATTAGAAAATTTGTGTGAAAATATAATTTTCATTGATTGTAAGATGCATTTTCTTTGGTGTCATGACTGGGTTTCAGAAGCACTGTCATTTGCATATTTTGTACTTAAGTGTGTGATTGTGAGCCACTCTGACTTCAGGTCTAGAGGGAATTTGTGCTAGTTGAGAAAAAGTAAAACATTTTACTGTATAATGTGAATGACCCATAACTCATAGCCGCCCAAGGCTGATATTTAATTTACATAACAGACGCTTTGGCATTTTCTCAATATTTTCAGGAGGGAATTTCACATAAAATACTCAAGTTTCATATTCAGGACACTTGGTATGCTGTGCATTTCTGCTATTGTCCAGGCTGACTGTTAAAAAAATAACCAAAATAAAACCAATTTTTCTGATATATACTCTGTTAAAAATCTACACACAGGAGATACCGTTCTTTTGTGAATGTGCAGTGAATTGTAAGATAACCAAAGCATCGTGCTCCAATGTATATGAAATTGAACTAAGAAAAGATCTTTATTCTAATTCCAGCACTATACTGTGTAATTGTAAAATATGGCACTAGAAAAATTGATTCCTATTAATTCTAATTAAAAAGTAATTGATGGGGAAAAATTTTATGTTATGGCTTAGGAGGTGATTTAAGATAATTCATGGATTTCAATCTTTCTGTACTATCTTTGCTATTATAGAAAATTATCTCTAAAATTATCTGCATGTACATTATATTTGTTTCTTTGACAGTTAATTTAACCAGTAACAGGTATATTTAGCATATTATCCCTTTTATAATGAAGGGTATGTGGGAAAGAAAGAGGAGAGGGCAAGGTAAGTGAAAGAAGAGAACCAATAATTATTGAATGTTTACAACAGGCTAGGCATTTTTTACCCGGTAACTGACTTAACCCTTACAAGATCCTTGCAAGGGCATCATTTTCATCAATTTTCACATGAGGAATCTGAAGCCCAGAGACAGAGCAGGTGAACTCTGCAGCTGACAGAACCTATACTTAGAAGGGCTCCCATGATTGGTTTAGTGCTTTACTCTATCTTGAAACTCTTAATTTTTTTCACAAGGGGCTCCACATTTTTTTCTGACAATGGAAGATTTTATTTTGGGGGCATGAGATTGGCCTGAGGTTATCTAGAGTCACCAAAGTCTCAGGTGTACCGCCCCCCTTCTCCCTCCCACAGCCAGGGAAGCCACTGATTGGTTTTGATCTGATAAATACAGGCTTTCCCTCCTTCACGGGGGTGGAGGTGGGGGGGCGGGTGGTTACAGGCAGCATCCATGGGCATGGATCAGCTCTAGAATTACCACAGTCATCCAAGTAGGATCCACGTTTTTATCTTGCACTGTATCCTGCAAGTTTTGTAGTTGATCCTGCCTAGAGAGCCTACCTCCTTTTCCAAAATTAAGATTTGAATCCAGGTCTGTGTCCTTCCAAAGCACAAGGCCAGAATAAGACACCTGCTTTGTTCCTCTCTACCTGTGCCACCAAACTGAAAAATTTTTAACTGTGATTAACTGTTATTATTTGACATTTATTTAACAGAGATGCTGAGAGATTAGGGGGAAGGAAAATGGAGGCGAAAGATCCCCATTAGCAGTGCCCAACTTTTTCCTCTTTTGGCTTCAAATCTATATACCCCTTGCAGAGACCAGAGCCCTGCAGTTTATATGTTCCACTTCCTGAGAAAGGTGGTAACTGTTATCAGCTACTTTGCTACTCCTTCACCATCCCTGACATACTACAGAATTCTCCCCAAACTTCTATAGTATTTTTTCCAGAGAGGACTCCTGGGACAAACAATTTTCTCCATCTCTTTACATTTTTATTGATGTCTTACTGTCCCTTATTCTGAGTCCCAGAACACCTTTACCACTGGCCCAGCCTTTCAGCAGCTTCTGTTAAAGTGCACACCCTTTCTTTTGTACAAGGCTGGTCTCCTAATCAAAGGTTATCTGTAACTCTCTGGGTAAAAAATAAGGATGTGCGCTGAGAAGGAAACTTAAGTCTGGTTCATTTGGGAGACAAGGTACGCACAAATGAAATAAAATCCAAGTCAAAGCCTCATCCTAATCTTTTCCTTAGCACCAGAGCAGACTAAACAGTGTATAGCATCTGTATGCTTCTTTGTTTGTTTGTTCATCTCTTCTGCCTATCTATGTTAAACATTTATTAAGTACCAAGCATGTGCCAGGCACTGAGGCAGGTAACGAGAATTTTTTTGTGTGTTTATTCTTGAGAGAGAGAGAGAGAGGAGAGACAGAGAGCGTGAGTGGGTGAGGGCAGCGATAGAGAGACACAAAGTATCTGAAGCAGGCTTCAAGTTCTGAGCTGTCAGCACAGAGCCTGATGCGGGACTCAAACTCATGAACCGTGAGATCACGATCTCAGCTGAAGTCGGATGCTCAACTGACAGAGCCACCCAGGTGCCCTGGTAATGAGAATTTTTTTAACGTTTATTTATGTTTTGTGAGACAGAGAGAGACAGAACATGAGCAGGGAGGGGCAGAGAGAGGGGCGGGGGAATCACAGAATCTGAAGCAGGCTCCAGGCTCTGAGCTGTCAGCACAGAACCCAATGCAGGTTCTCACAAACTGTAAGGTCATGACCTGAGCTGAAGTCAGGTAACCGACTGAGACACCCAGGCGCCCCTACCCCTTGTAATGAGAATTTTTAATAAAAATGAGCCATACTATCTGCCCTGAGACAGAATGAAGTCATAAGGGTCAAAACCCTATGGGAACATGGAGGAGAGAACCAAGCACACCTAAAAAAGAATGAAAAGGCTTCTCTGAAGACGTAAGAGTTGAGCTAGGTCTTAGAGGGCAAAGCAGAGTTTGCTAAAACAGAGGAGCCTCCAGATTGTATTCTCCATGAGGGTAGGAACTATTTGTCTTGTCCACATTTAGTGTACCAAATGGTCCCTGGCCAGTCTCTCAATATGTATTTCTGACCAGCATGGAACAGGGCATTCTAGGGGAAAGAAAAGCATGTGCAGAAGTTCCTAGCAGTTAGAAGATTGGTGACATCCTAGGAAAAATGAAAAGTTTAATGAAACAGGAGCTTATCCTTGATTGTGTAAATACCTCTTAACTGGCAAGCTATAAATGGTCAAGAACACTACTTACAACTGAGCCTGGTACAGTTTTATAGATAAAGACACAACATAGAGACAGGAAACTCCTGGGTCAGAGACAAAGGACTTTATTATTCATGGCAGAAAAATTAACATGAGATTTATATTCGCCTTGTAATGCGAGAGACCCAGGTAGATGCTGTGCATGCAGTGAAATTGTGTCACAGATGAAGAACCTTGAGCTCAGGGGACCCAAATCTTTTATAATAAAATGAAAACAAACCTGGCAGACCTTGCCCTGAAGGGAGACAGTACCTCTATTACACCAGACAGTAAACAAATCTGCCCTCCACTCCAAAGGGAGACTTTATCTCTTCTAAGTCTGTTTGCCATACAAATATGCTTAAAGAGAAAGTCCAGAACAAAGATAGTCAGTGTATATACTAGTTTACTCAATGGTCACATTGTTCTTCCTAAGAAATTGAAAAAAAAATTTTTTTAAGACAGGAACTAGAGTTATTTATTTTAAAGATTTTTTTTAAGTTTATTTATTTATTTATTTATTTTTAATTTTTTTTTTTCAACATTTATTTATTTTTGGGACAGAGAGAGACAGAGCATGAACGGGGGGAGGGTCAGAGAGAGAGGGAGACACAGAATTGGAAGCAGACTCCAGGCTCTGAGCCATCGGCTCAGAGCCCGACACGGGGCTCGAACTCACGGACGCGAGATCCTGACCTGAGCTGAAGTCTGACGCATAACTGACTGAGCCACCCAGGCGCCCCTTAAAGATTTTTTTAATGTTTATTTCTGAGAGAGAGAGAGAGACAGAGAGTGAGTGGGGGAGGGGCAGAGAGAGGGAGACACAGAAGCTAAAGTAGGCCCCAGGCTCTGAGCTGTCAGCACAGAGCCCAATGTGGAGCTTGAAACCTCGAACCATGAGATCATGACCTGAGCCAAAGTCGGCCACTCAACCGACTGAGCCACCCAGGCACCCCTAAAAGATAGGAACTAGATTTAATTGACTACTCTTGCCACTTCAGTTTCACATCATTTCTTCAAAAACTGGCATATAATACTCCTTGTGAAGTAATGTTTCTTGTTTATTTTCAAATTTTAAAGTGCAAATATTTAATATAACTGCCAGCAAATTTTTACATGGAAAGCTCAAGTAGATGTGGCTACATAGATTTGATTCTACAAGTAAATATCTGGAAAAATGAATTAATCTAAAGAATGCATGAAAAGAGTGTGTCAAATTAGGTATCATATTTGCAACTTAATATTAGAAAACCGAAACAACCTGATTAAAAAATGGGCAGAGTTCTTAAATTCTTCCAGAGAAGACATACAGATAGCCAACAGGCATATGAACCAATGCTCAAAGTTAGTAATCATCAAAAAGTAAAAATAAAGACCACAGCAAGACACAACCTCACACCTGTCAGATTGCCTATTATCAACAAGACAAAAGTTATAAGGTGTCAGAAAGGATGTGGAGAAAAAGGAGCCCTCATATGCTGTTGGTGGGAATGGAAATTGGTGCAACCACTACAGAATTTCCTCAAAAAAATTAAAAATAGAACTACTGTACAAGCCAGCAATTCCACTTCCACATATTTATCCATAGAAAATGAAAAAAAACCCCACAATTCAAACACCCTATCTTTATTGCAGCATTATTTATAATAACCAAAATATGGAAGCAACCCAAGTGTCCACTGAGAGATGAATGGATAAAGAAGATATGGTATGTATGGGCACATCTTGGAGAAATTGTGGGTTTGGTTCCAGACCACTGCAATAAAGAGAATATTGCAATGAAATGGATCAAATGACTTTTTTTGGTTTCATAACCAAAATGCTAAGAAAGGTTAACCATCATCTGAGATTTCAGTGAGTCATAATCTCTGATCACAGATCACCATGACAAATAAAATGATAATGAAAAAGTTTGAAATATGAAAAAGTTTGAGAATTACCAAAATGTTACACAAAGACAAAAAATGAACAAAAGGGCTTTGGAAGAACAGTATCAATCGACTTGCTTCATGCATCGTTGCCACAAACCTTCAATTTGTAAAAACACAATATTTGCAGAGCATATTAAATTGAAATGCAATAAATGAGGTATACCTGTGTATACAATATAATATTACTTAGTCACTTAAAAAAATGAAGTCTTGCCATTTGCAACCACAAGGATGGGCCTAGAGGATTTTATGACAAGTGAATGAGTGAGAGAAAGACAAATTCCATATGATTTCACTTATATGTGGAAACTAAAAACAAAACAAACAAAACAAAACAAAACAAACTATAAACAGACTCATAGATAAAGGAAATAAACTGTTGGTTACCAGAAGGGGAAGAGTTGGGGGGCTTGGATGAAATAGGCGAAGGGGATTAATAGGTACAATCTCCCAGTTATAAAAGAAATCACGAGGATGAAAAGTACAGCTTAGGGAATAGAGTCAATAATACTGTAATAACTGTGTGATGACATAATAATTAGACTTATTGCAGGGATCATTGTGGAATGAATAAAAATATCAAATCACTATGATATATACCTGAAACTCATGTGATATTGTATGTCAATTATACTTCAATTAAAAAAGTGAGGTATTATGTTAAACAATGCCATTCAGATGATTTATTATTCTCTAACGCATAATCATTAATAGCATGCTACACTAAGGGTGCACTTTTTTTTTAATTTTTCTTAATGTTTATTTATTTTTGAGAGACAGAGAGAGAGAGAAAGAGAGCAGAGGAGGGGCAGGGAGAGAGGGAGACACAGAATCTGAAGCAGGTGCCAGGCTCCGAGCTAATAGCACAGAGCCTGACGCAGGGCTGGAACTCACGAACCATGAGATCATGACCTGAGCTGAAGTCGGACGCATAACCGACTGAGCCACCCAGGCGCCCCTGCACTGTTTTAATGTTGTGACTAAAATTCCATGAAGGTATTACTATAATTAGTTTGCTTTATCTATAACTTATTTAATATGATTTAATATGATTTTGGTAACACAAATAAGTCTGAATAAAAATACTGATGAATGTTCACTTCTAGAAAACAGTATGATTTAATAAATAAGACTAGTCATTTAAAATTTGCATATTGTTTCTCTAATAATGTGCTTTATAAATGTGCAAATATATCCTATGACCTTTGAGGCCATAAGGTATTTTTAAGTTTGGTAATTATAGAAAATTGAAACAGCTCAATACATGGATGAAGGTAAAATAATAAGAAAACCCATAAAAACCTTTTAATATAAATCCAGAAAACAGCAAAATAAATTATTGCGGAAAATTAGGGTATATTCTGTGGCTTTATCTTGTTTTTTTTTTTTTTCAATCAAAGACGGAAAAGGGTTTTTTCCCCCAGTTAAATTTCCTTTTTTTGATTGAAGTCGATCTAAATTAGGCCAAGGTTGTTCTATGAAACAAGTATCTATATTCCAATAAATATAATTATTTTGTAGCAGTTTGAATACACGAGTTTTATTGTTTCTCTGCCTGCTTCTCTTCTTCCTCTATCTTTCCTCCCTGTCCCTCTCCTCCCCTCCTTGTCCCATTTTTGAGCAAAACACACATGCAGTAAAGTACTCTAATCTTAAGTGTGTACCTCAATGAATTTTTAAAATATATGTACACTCAGGTAAGCATCACCTAGATCAAAATCTAGACCACTTCCAGTACCCTGAAAGATTCCCTTGCATTCTCTCCTAGTCAATATCCTCTTGCCAAAAAGCCATTACTTTGAAGGGTAGTTTTGTCTGGTCTTGAACTCCACAGAAAGTCTTTATGTCATATGGTTTTTTGGAACAACATTATGTCTACAAAATTAATCCATGTTTTTGGCTGTAGCTATGTGTATTCTTTTTTTTATTGCTGCATAGTGTTTCATTATACGAATTTACCACAATTCATTTATCCAGTTCACTGTTAAGAGAATTTTGATTTTTCCCATTTCGATCATTATGAATAGTCTTTTGGTTAGACATATGCACTCATTTCTACTGGGTATATAACTGGAAAGAGAATTGCTGGTCATACAGTAGGCATGCATTTAGCTCTAGTAAAGACTGCCAAAAACTTTCACAAAGCAGTGGTGGTACTGACTTATATTCCTACCAGCAGAGTCTAGGAGGTCTGACTGCTCTAGATTCACACCAAGACTTGCCATTACAGGTTTTTTAATTTAAACTATTTTGGCGGGTATGAAATTGTATCTGTTGTGGTTCCAATTTGCATTTCCCTGATGACTAATGATATATTTCTATACTTATTGCCCATTTGTTCACACTGTTTGGTTAACTGCTTGTTCCAGTGGGTTGCCCATGTTTTAAAATTGGGTTTTCTCTCTTTTATTAATTGATTTGTAGGAGTTCTTTATATATTTTGGATATGAGTTCTTTGTCAGATGTGTGTATTGCAGTTATCTTCTCTTACTCTTATGTCTTGCCTTTGTAATTTGTTAATGGTAGCTCAGTAAACAGAAATTCTTAATGTTAATGAAGTTCTATCTGCTAATTGCTTTTATATGATTAGTACTTTTGTATTTTGTGTGTGTGGGGGGGCGGTTTACTTCTTGTGATTTCTCAAAAATCATTGCCTACTCTGAGGGCATGAAGAAATTCTTTTATATTTTCTTCTATAAACTTCATTGTCTTAATCTTCACATTTAAGTCTATGACTCATCTGACATTGACTTTTATGTATGGTATGAAGTAGGAGTCAAGTTTCATTTTGCCCATATGAATATAAATTAATCTAGCACTATTTATTGAAATGACTACCCTTTCTTCACAGCATTGTAGTGACACCTTTGTGATAAATAAAGCAGCAATTGATAGATGGGTCTTTTTCTGAATTCTTTATTCTGTTCCATCTGTCTATTCTTGTACCAGTTCCACACTGCTTTACTTACTATAACCTTATAACAAATCTTCATTTTTAGTAGTGTAAGTTAACTTAGTTTTATATCATAATTATCATTGTTATTGACTGCATTTCAAGTTAAAGTTTAGAATCAATTTGCACACACACACACACACACACACAACTAGAATTTTGTTTTGTTTTGTTTTGAAATGCACAATTGTTCCTTAATTGTCATAATGAAACAACTAAGTAAAAATATTTTTATTTCTTGGTATACTCCCAAGCAATTTAAGTTGTATTTAGGATTTGGGATAGGAGAGAGAGAGATGGCACAGATGTAAAACTATTTCTCCAGATTATTATAACAATCATTGCATCAAATGTTAGCAGTTAGACTTTCCTTTCTAGAAAGAACCCATGCTTTATCTGTCTTGTCATTCTGCCTCACTAAGGGTGGCTTGATCACTTAATGTAGATTGGTTATTTCCATTTCAATATAATTAAAATTAAATATAAATAAATGGAATTTTATTACTGTTATTCATAATAATATCATAGTAGCCATTAAAATTCTTTAGAAGTTTTGTAATTCTTATTCATGTAGTCATTGTATTTCCTTTTATAATGAGCTTCAAAAACACACACACAAAATAAACAAGAGGTTGCATTTTTTTTAAAAGTTTCCATGTAAAAGTATATATAATGTAATACTTAAGTATGATCAGAACATTGCAAGAAAGTAGGCATCTCTAGAGAATGGACTGTCTTAGGAGAGGTCTGCATTTTAGTGTTCACATGGTCAAGGAAATCAATTTAATAACAAATGAAGCTCACTGAATTTTGCATCTCTGCTTTTTAGAAAGCAGCTCTAACTTGCAGACATACAAGAGGTGAAGATTTCCAAAGACTGGGGCTGGAATTTATTTTATTTAACACATTCTTAAATGACCCAGAGAAAGGGTAATATTTTTCAGTGATCACTCAACTTAAACAAATAGGGAAAGATAGGCTCACACATAAACTTTGGAAAAACCTATCGAAGCCATGTGATAGAGTGTTTCATTTGTCAGTAGAGACACAGGGGGGTATTATAAGATGACATAACCACATTAAAAAAAAACCTGAAATCAGGTGCCTGGGTGGCTCAGTCAATTGAGCAATTGACTCTTGATTTTGGCTCAGGTCATAATCTCAGGGTCAAGAGATTGAGCTTCTTGTCAGGTTCTGTGCTAGGTGTGGGGTCTGCTTGGTTTCCCTCTCTCCCTCTTCCTCTGCCCCTCCCCCACTCTCAGACTAGTGGGTGCACATGCTCTATCTCTGAAAAAAATCTGAAATCTTTCATTTTTGGTTCAAGATTTCTCTGAATTCTAGTCAAGAAGCAATTCTAGAGTGACCCCTGAAGTCAATTAAAAAAAAAATAAAAGCAAATTAGAAGAAGGGATAAGGATGGCTGAGAAGAATGGCAGTCAAATAAATGTAGATCACACACAGGAAGAACTGGAGCCAAGGAAAGAAAAAGAGAATATGTCCAGAATGAAGAGCAAATGACAGTACAGACATTAAGGTAATGTAGTGTGTTGGAGTTGCCAAGGTAGGAAAGAATGTAAAGAAATAGATTATGCTCAACAACGTCATACATGGCAGAGAAATAAAAAGAACAGTAACTGGAAAGGGCTAATGTCTTGATATTTATCAGGTCATCAGTGATAGTGGCTATAAAATATATTAAATAAGTAGAACATTTCAGTCCAAAGGTGAGAGAGGTTTTAATCAAAATTTATCATATGAAAGATCCAAAAAGGTAACTCTCACTGACTTGTTCACTGCCTCCTGTAGAACTGGAATGGGGGCATCCTTTGGGATTTAAAAGAAGAAAAATGTAAAACAAGTAAATGGTACTAGAACTTTACATAACGGATATTGAAATTATGGAAATGTATTACTTCAAGATTCAATATAGGTTGAAATAGGAATGTATTTTAAAAGGTTTAGATACATGCTTGGATGATAGATTTCTGATGAGTTCTCGAGGAAAATGTCTTGGCATTCTGCTGTTAACATAATGGAGAGCAAACATACCCTCCCACAAACCATTTGTTTATACCGTTTTTAGAGACAGAATTCTCCAGCCAGGAAAGCTGAAATGTGTACCAGCACGACATTTCTTATTAGTTTGTGTGAATAATTGCATATTTTTAAAAGTATGAAGAAAAAAATTACAAATCTCTTACACCAAAAATAGCAGTTGCTTAGATCCCTTGGGAAAATGCCACCTGATAAATTAAAGATGAATCGATGATTAAGGCCAAAGAAAGAACTGTGATAACAACAGAAAACTGTCCTTTCTAATCTGGAGGGGAAGGAAACAAGGTTTCACTTTCTAATTTATTTTCTTTTTAAATGAAAAAGGTTTAAAAAATGTACACATTTAGCAGAATTACCAGGAATTATTGGTGTGTTTCATTACAGATATTTTAAATTAATCAAACTTTTTCAAATTGGAGAGAATTGTCCGACAGCTTTAATTCTAAGGAATTCAGTGTATTTTGTAGACATCAAAACCTAATTACTGGTACATTTCTTAGCAAAATGTTACGTGAAAAGAAATCACATTTCTGTTTTACAAATTGAGAAATTGAAAAATCGAGAGCTTGTTCTGAATTACCTACTGACTGCCCCTGCTCAAATTTTATTTTGTTGGAGGAAGCAGAGAGTGGGATGAAATACTTTAACAGAGGGACTTAGAAGATTTAAGTGGCATTCAGTCTAACCATGGGTTCCATGGTAACCATATGGGCTATGCAAGCTGTTCAAAGAATAGCCAAAACATTTAGGTAGACAGGATGTCAAGCCAACCAAGGTTGAAATTTGAACACTGTAATTCTCTTGGCTTGAAAGCCAAGCTTTCAGAACAAGTACTTGGTGGAGTCCTCTTTTTTTTTTTTTTTTTTTTTTTGGCTATTCTAGCCAACGCGAATCATTTAAAAACTAAAGGATCAGAAAATTGTCCCCTCTAGTACAAGCCCCTTCCAGTTCTGAAAAGTTGGTCTTGCTTCAACTCTGTTCTTGGATAAAATTTGGAGGGCAGCTGGCATGTCTTTCTTCACTTGGCCAGCTAAAGCAATCAAGCCAGGGGCAATTTGTCGTGCTTAGAAATTGGGAAAACTAAGGTGCAAGCAAAATGCCACTGAGATATATACAGGCTAAAACTAAGACTGAGATCCATCTCATTGATTAGAATCATCTGTACTTGTATAGTTCTGCGTGCCCTCCAATCAGTCATCTCTGTACAATGGTTATTGTGAGTCTATGCCAGGACGTGTGCTGTAAGGTGTCTATGGGGTTGAAGGGTTGGGGGAAGCATCATTCAAAGGATAAGTATAATTCGAAGAGCTCATATTCCAGTTGGGGAAGAATGGAAGGGGTGAGAAACCCTACAATCTAACATAGTAAGTACTCTGGGAGGAGTGAATACAAATTGCCAGAGGAGCACTGAACAGGGAGTCACTTTATGTTTGGGAGATCTGGGGAAGATTTCAAAGAGAAACGGAATTTTGAAAAATGAGTTGGAGCTTCTGTGCCAAAGAAGTGGGGATAAGGAGTGGTAGAGTTGGGGTGTCTAGAGGTCTTTCCAGACCAAGAAAAATACAGATAATTCTACCCCCTTCACCTGGTCTTTCTTTTTTTTAGGTTATAAGTATTTTGAGGGCAAAGACCATAATGAAAGCATTTTTCTATCCCTTACCATATCTAGTCTAGGGCATCAGATATAGCAATATTCAATAAATGGATATATTTTCAATAATTGTGGTTTAGATGATTTCTGAATCTACCATTTTCACAAATGTGAATATTTTCTCCATCACTAATAGGATACTGCGTTTTAGGTGACTAACACTTTTTGTTCAGTTGGGTCTTAGAGATTAATGGCTCTGATCCTTCGTGAGAGCCTCTTTATCAGCACAAGGCTTTTGTTACATTTCTAACTTGAAATAAATTACCTGAAATTTCAATTTGTCTTGAATTCTGTGGAGGTCACGTTCTGTCACCCTTGAACAGCAGCAGCTTTGACGGTACCTGTGTCAATAAGGAAAAGGTGGTGCAGTCAGTGAGATATGATCATCAGCCAGAACCTGATGCTTGGGGTCCTCATCACCCTCATCCCACAGGGAGAAACAATGCAGTCTTGTTTCACAGAGCCCTCACAAAGGAAGTCCCGCCCACCACATCCCGATAGCCATACAGTAGCAAGACTAAGAATAAAACAAATATGGACATGTGTAAACAAAGCATATGTCAAAGGACTCCTAATTAGAAGTTTCATAACCTGTCATCAAAGAAATATACCCAAATCATCAGCTTTTGTCATTGGAAATTAGTTGATTTAGTAAATAATTTCAGACCACTGTATGGGTAGCCAGTTAAATCCATCTGATTTATAGGTAACTACATTTCAAAATATCTTTCTCACATTACATAAGAAAAATTTCTCAGATTACATATGAAAAATTTGTACAGTACATAAAAAGTTACTATATTGTGTGTATACAAATACATCCTTCTGTATGTTATGATGTTTTAACATCCTAAAAAAAATCTTTCTGGCTGTGAGGAGAGACTGCCTCTCCCACGGCTAGTCAATTGTTAAAGGGGCTCAGCTAGGAGTATGCCTTTGATACATAAACTACCCAACCTAGAGCTGTACGTCCTCTGCATGGTCTATTCACTCTAGGAAGCAATATTCCTCTGCCTTAGTCATTCAGGGCTGGGTACCAGAGAACTAGGAACAGCCCCTTTAGTTTAGAGCCCACAGAAATGATTCAAACTAGCCAATCTTAAGCTGTTTACCCTGCCTTACCTTGCCTTTCCTACGGAAACACCACTAAAAGCTCTAGTCTCAACTATGCCCTTGCCCCTGTCTTCTGTCTTCTGACCACTCTGTGTCTGCCCACGTGTCCCTGCATGCCATGCCTCCCATCTCTAGGACCTGTGACCAGAATAAACTTCATTTTCCTGAGCCTCTCCGTTGACTTCTTTTAAGCCATACCTGACTGACCATCTCGTAAAAGAATACAAAACACCTGACAAAGAGGAAGGTTTAATTGAGGATACAAAAAGCAGCTGTTTTGTGACGAGTTTCAAATTAAGTCTTTGGAAAAACAGTTGCCATTGCTATTTGAGATTGAAGCAATATATTCTAGTGAAGATTAAATTAAGTGATGATGTCAACCACATCAAGGGACATTGTTTGAGCCCTTAGGTTCCCAGTTACTCTTTGACAAATTCTACTCAGAAACTTGTGCACACAGGCAAATGTTTGTTACTGTACACCTGTCAAATGTCTCCCCGCTCCCAGTCAGTTCCGCCCATACTGGGAACGTCACTTGGAGCCGATTATTTCTTCTTTCATTTTAATTTTATCTACCTTGATTTTTTTTTTTTGCCACCTGCATTTCATAAGCAGTATTGGGAAATGGTAAGCATGTGAGTTTTGAAGTTAGATACGCTTGAGTCTGAATCCTAATATATTCATTCATTTATTCATTCATGGTTTTTGAAGTCAGAGGTAGAGTGATTCATCCACTGGCTTTGTTACATATTAGCTGGGGATTATGGGAAAGTTTCATAACTTCTCTGAGAATTTGTTTTCTTATCTATAAAATGGGGATATTAATCACAGTTAACATTTGTTGAGTGTTTGCCAGATACCATTGTAAATACATTATCTCATTTTATACTCACACCAACCCTATAAAGTAGTTACTGTTTACCCCCTGCTTTGAAAAAAGTGAGTCTTATGGAAGTTAACTAATTTCACCAAGGTTATTCAAATAAGTGGGATGAGAATTAGTATCCAGGCCCAATTTTTCCAAAGTATATGTTTTTATTCATTCTTCTATTATTCAACAACAGTGGGTTTTTTTTTATTTGTATAAGTCTTTTTATTTTATTTATTTATTTATTTATTTAAATATGAAATTTATTGTCAAATTGGTTTCCATACAACACCCAGTGCTCATCCCAACAGGTGCCCTCCTCAATACCCATCACCCACCCTCCCTTCCCTCCCACCCCCCATCAACCCTCAGTTTGTTCTCAGTCTTTAAGAGTCTCTTATGCTTTGGTTCCCTCCCTCTCTTACTTTTTTTTTTCTTCTTCCCCTCCCCCATGGTCTTCTGTTAAGTTTCTCAAGATCCACATAAGAGTGAAAACATATGGTGTCTTTCTCCCTATGACTTATTTCACTTAGCATAACACTCTCCAGTTCCATCCACGTTGCTACAAAAGGCTATATTTCATTCTTTTTCATTGCCACGTAGTATTCCATTGTGTATATAAACCACAATTTCTTCATCCATTCATCAGTTGGTGGACATTTAGGCTCTTTCCATATTTTGGCTATTTCAACAGCAGTGGTTTTTAAGCTTAATTGCAGATCAGAATTACCTAAGGAGGTTTTTTTCTGTTTTTTGTTTTTTTTTTTTTAAGTTACAGATGGTTTTCGGGGATTCTAAACTATCAAAGTAGGCCTGGTTAGGTACCGGAATTAATTTTTTTTTAAAGTTTCACTGATGATTCTGATGTGCATCTAAGATTGATGCACATCATTGCCTTAAAAGGATCACATATTGTACGTGTAATGGAAATGATAATTTGAAATGTAGTAATGATATTTATGCTTTGACAGTATTTTTATTGACTAGTCTAGTGAGCCCAAGTTATGTACCTGCCTTGGAAATGGTGGTGTCAGAATAGATATGCAGAGAGAAATGCTTAGTATTCAGCCCTAACACCCAAATAGGATTTTGTCAGAGGACATAGCTTTAAGAATCAGGCTATGTCAGGACAGACATCAATGGACAAAGCATAGCATTTTCAAAACTGTCACATCTCAGTATGGGACTATGTCACCAGCTTTCTGTTTTATGTGAATGACCACAGTTCTTAAGGTCCGATAGCTTTGCAAAAATATGCTTCTGGTCACAATGTGGAACAGAGATATAGAGTATGGATAGAACATGGAAAAAAGTCTTAGTAAACATCTCTATAAAAAATCACAGATTATTACAATTTGGGGTATGCCATTACATTCATTTTCAAAAACATTACGTTACCCCAGAATAATTTTAGAGTACTACCAGTTAAAGCAAAGCAAGGGGAAATATTGGATAGTCAGCACATTTTTATCTTTTTATAATAATAAATGTTAATGAAGTTCCTTATTTAGCTATTGTCTAATGCACTTTGAAATAAGTGGTAATTACTTTATTATTAGCCAACCTTAGCTCTTTGGTTAATCAATTCAAATGGCTTGCCAGGGAAGAGATATTTAAAAACTCAGCACTGAAAATGTAGGCAAGTTAATTTGGTAACATTATAGTCAAGGTAAAAAGTTCTTTTAATCATATGGCATAAAATAATGAGTAAATGGTTATTTAATAATTAGTTTGAATTTTACCTGTTAACAATAAAGTGTTTAAAATTTCTTTTGAGTAAATGCAGAGTTTGACTGCCCCTTTCAAATACTTGACAATGCATCTTTTTCTGGACATTTACAAAGGGATCTATATAATTAAAACAAATGGAATTGAATACTTGTGGGTGGGATATGAACTTGCAAAGATTTGATACAAAAAAGGATTTCTCAGAGTGTGTTTATTTATAGATATAAAACCGTGAAAAAGCCTTTGAAATTCACATACAAAATGGTCCAATACACTTGTTTAAGACTTTAATACAATGGGTGGATGCAAGTCTCTTGAATAGATCAGGTGTCAAAATATGCCAAAAACATAATATTAGCAGGTTTCAACCCTGCTAATATTTTAGAGAATGAAAAACATTTCTGATGCTTCTGTCAGAAGCTTTCTTGGATCTTGACCTAATTTGTTGGAATGATTTAAGAATTTAAAACTTGCTGTTTCTGTCTCTGGCTAGTTTAATTCATCATTTAGCTCTCTCCAAGACTAAAGACACATAGCAAAAATAGCTCTTACATATCAAAATTTAAATGAAAACAGCCTCTATATCATGCAGAGTGGAATATTTGCTAATCAAATGTTCGCTGTGGCAATACTTATAGAATTGTAGCAGAGGACATCTGACCAAGTGTTAATGCTTTGCAGGAAAAGAAATGATGTTATTTGCTTTGGATATAAAGTCATTTCTTTTTAAAAATTAGCCTATTTAATGCATGGGAGATTGCCATATTCCTTCATTTAATGTTGCATTCTCTATAATGATTTCTGATTACCAAAATGCATAGTACAAATGCTAATCAGGACCCTTTTCACAACAAGTGCGGATGCTGAGTGCCTCCTACGAGTTTAATCACAGTGTGTGATTCACACAGTAATGGGTCATAATTGCCCCCCACCAAGCTGTCTTGAGGGTCCCGCTTCATTTTATTGCCAGTGGACCTTATCAACCACTGAAATCTACTGCCATTGCCTTGAAGGTTGCAACCAATCTCTACATGCATAATTATTCCCAAATAAGGATGCCCAAGAAGGGTGAAGGATTGTATTTGTTCTCTCCCCAGTTTTATAATAGATTAAAAAATGAATAGCAGTATTTATATAATTTTCTATTACCTTTAATTTTTTCTTACCTGGAGAGACAGTTTGATTGCCATCCAGATAATTGAATTAAATCTAGTTGGTAGCTAATGTACAGATGCATTAGGAAGTTTTTTTTTTATTCCTATTAGCTTCAGACATCTTAGGGTTCATTTTCTCTTTAATACCTGGGGAGCTATACATATAAATCACTATCACTTTAGAGAATAACAGCCTCCATAATTTCTTTTTCTAAATGAAACTTGGAGGATTCCAAAATTTGTAACTCACTTTTGTAAATTGTTAGGAGTGAACTGGTCAGCTGTATGGCCAGGGGGACTGTGGTGTCCACTTGGTAGACTAGTGTGTGCATAGAATAAGTGGCTGTCTAGGTTAGTAATATTTCAGTGTCCCCTTCCTCCTTAAATAACTACCTCTCTCTCTCTTTCTCTCTCTCTCACACACACACACACACACGATGGTTTGTTGATAACTAAAGTGATTTTAACAAGCACAAGCTATTGGGGTTTCATAATTAGAGAAATCAGGCAATAAAAATTTATTGAGCACCTCCTATGTGCCAGTCATTGTCTAAGGTGCTGGGAAAACAGTAAAGAGCAAGATAAATTATTTGGGGGTATAATTATGGAATGTAAAATTATTTTAGAACTAGAGAAGGAGGTTGTACAACATTGTAAATGTACTAATTTACAATTCAGTAAATTGTTTTGAATTGTTCATTATTAAATTTTTTAATGTCTACTTATTTTTGAGAGAGAGAGAGTGCAAGTGGGAGAGGGGCAGAGAGAGACACAGAATTCTAAGCAGGCTCCAGGCTCTGAGCTGTCAGCACAGAGCCCAACGTGGGGCTTGAACTCATGCTTTGAGATCATGATCTGAGCCAGAGTCGGACGCTTAACCAACTGAGTCACCCAGGTGCCCTGAAGTGTTCATTATTTAAAGTTAATGATTAATTTTATGTTATATAAATTTCACTTCAATAATAAAAAAAAGAGACATCCTTGCTCTCTAGACTCTTATAAGCTAGTAAGGGTAGAGAGAACACACAAAAATAACACAGTAGCTTAAATTCACAATAGTATATAAATGACAGCAAGATTTGATGGGGGTAGGGCTGGGGGGAGCAAAGGACTACTAAAGTTGGAATGAATATATAATAGAAAGATTTAGAAAGAACAAATATCCAGGAGAAGGTGATTCCAAAACAATTGCCTACTTAAAAATTGTATCTCAGACTCACTCTGCTTTTTCTTCTTTATAATTGGACAATAACAGAATTTTAGCTAGGTTTCAAGATTCTGATTTTTTAATTAAAAAAGTGTTTTAATTACCAAGAGTATTGCTGATATTTCCTCAAAGATTTAAACATAGAATTATCATATGACCCAGCAAAACCACAAATAGGTATATACTCTATAGAAGTGAAAACAGGTACTCAAATACATGTACATGTATGTTCATAGAGGTTTTATTCACAACAGCCAAAAGAAAGAAATAGCTCAAATGTTCATCAATGGATGAATATATAAAGAAATTGTGGTATATACATACATTAGAATATTATTCAACTATGAAAAGGAACAGATACATGATATAACATATAAGTAAAAACACACTCAGAACATGCTAAGTGAAAGAAACGAGAAGCAAAATATTACAAACCATATGTTTGTATTTATGAAATACATATAATATCTACATCTATAGAGATATAAAACACATTTGTCATTGCCAGAGGCTGGGGATTGGAGAAAGAGGAATGGGGAATAACTGTGTAATTGGTATAGGTTTCCTTTTGGGATGGAAAATTATTTTGGAACTAGAGAAGGTGGTTGCACAATGTTATAAACATATTAATTTATAATTCAGTAAATTGTTTTGAATTGTTCACTTTTTAAAGTGAATGATTAATTTTATGTTATGTAAATTTCACCTCGATAATAAAAAAAGTATTGCAATATGTTACAGGTAAGGTAGCCACGGAAATATGGAATGTTGTGTGGTACCCTCATTTATTTATTGATTTGTTCATTTATTTAACACATACTCATTGCGTGTGTACTATTTGCCAAGCACTGTATTATGTGTCATCATCAGGATAGGCTTAGTTGGTGTCTTCTTAGCTTACCATGTAGGTGGAAAATAGACAAATACAAGTATTTTATATGGACCATCGAAGTTTTCCTTCTTGGAATGCCCACCTCACACTTTACAAGTTAACTATAAGTTTTCTAGTTATAAATAACGGGTTTTTTTTTTTCTCTTTAGTGCAAAGGTGCAGTATATGTTTCTTTAGGTACCAATTTCCAAAGTTGGATGCTTCAATCACTTCTTAAAATTCAGCACTGAACCCACCATGTTAGTAAACAAAATGGATATTTGGGTCACTAAGGATGTGTCTACATAGCACAAATTTCTGCAGATATAAACTCCAACCCCCGTTCTATCAAAATCTATAGCACTGCATTTTTTCCCCAAATACTTTCCACAGAGAACTCATTTAGCAAGTCAAGAGAGGGAAATGCTCCATATAATTTTTTTTTAAATTTATTTTTGAGAGAGAGAGAAAGAGAGAGGGTCAGAGAGCGAGGGAGACACAAAATCTGAAGCAGGCTCCAGGCTCTGATGTCAGCACAGACTCTGACGTGGGGCTTGAACCCACCAACTGTGAGATCATGACCTGAGCTGAACTCAGATATTTAACCGACTGAGCCACCCAGGTGCCCCCTCCATATAATATTCTAATATTCTGTATTGTAGAGTCCAAGTGTAAATTAGCATTCCACACCCTCTGAAGAGCTGTACAGAAATATATTTCTTTTACCTTATTTAAGCCAAGATTTCTTAAAGTTACTTCACCATAGGATTTCTTTTTTTTTGTTTGTTTTTGCACAAACACCTATAATTATCTGAAAGAACTGGTATTATGTGGGTCACAGATTGTGAAATGCAGGTTTAGTCATCTAAAGCTCTTCCATGAGTTAGCCCTGCCATTATGGCCAAATAATTTACTTAGCACTGATCACAGAGTAGGCTAATGCTCCCATCTACTGAGTTGGCTTCCTTGTTCTACACGGCACTTATCATTGCTGAGATTATATTGCTTATTATCTTATGTAATCACTATTGCTTCCTCTAGAGCATAAACACTACAAATGTAGGGATTTCCTATGTTTTGTTCACTGCTATATTTCAAGTTTCTGGAACAAGGGCTGGCACCTAGTAGGTGATGAATATATTTTTCTTGAATGAATGAATGAATGAATGAACGGAGTAGGTGCTGGAAAATACAAATTGATTTATTGGCTTAGTTCTTAATACACAAATATTGTAAATATTACGTTCTTGTTCTGCTAAGAGGAGATTTGGGCAGGTATGTAGTGTAATCAGGATGGTTTAACAGGACTCCAAAAACAGCAATTTCACTTACCAGTTGGTTAATAATTTCCTTTTCTTGATACTATGATTATAATAGATAACAATATTAATATTAGTAAAAATAACAGAAGAATGTGAACTGCCAAGAACGTCTTGGACAGTAAATGAAACAGGATTGGATTTATTATCTGTCCAGTAACTCTATTTTGCTTTATGACTAAAGAGTTGGAGAGAGCCTGGGTAAACTGATATTTTCTCCTACGTGACAGTGAAAGCAGCCATGACTAATCATTCGATGACCCAAATCTGGGTCCAACTCTGCCATTAGCAGCTGGGTAAATCATCATGTAACTCATTTTTCTGGGCTTCTCTTTTTTCACTTGTAAAATAACAGAACTAGACTAGCATGTCTTTCAGGGACCTTCTGTATTCAACATTCCAGGATTCCCACAGTTCTGGATCAATTACTTTTCTTCTTTATAAATCAATCTAACTGCTTACTTTTATCACACTGTTTTGAATTCTTTCTCTGTGGCTACATTTATGGTCTCTTAGGAACTGACTTCAATAGGCCATTATCTGGGTTCACTGGGTCCTTGTTGTTATTCTGAGGTCAGCTTCTGCCCACTCATTTGCCATCCATCACCAGTCTCCAGATCTCCCAAACAAAACCTCTTGAACAAATCATCACTTTCAAGGGTCAGGCTGAGGGTCAAACATCCCTAAAAGCACATTTCCCACCAACTAGCACTTGGTGTACAGACTCTCATCACTCAGAGTCCCATATCAACTGAGTCCTGGGGGATCCACTTGGGAAATCAGTCACATTGTCAGCTCTGTCATTCCACTCCTGCCCATTCAGTTTATGGAGAGGATCTGTGTGGCGCATATAGATTAAACCAGGCCTCCTCTCTTCCTCTTCCTTAGAGGCCAGGTCAGTCTTGTCTCCCCACGGGAAATTCAGTCCTGCCTTGTTTGGCTTTAAGATCCCCAGGATCTCAGACCAGGGGTCTCAAGCCTCTGTTTTCTGTTTATATTTTTCTCTGATGGGGATCTTCCAGGGCCAGTTCCGCTGAGGTCATTCAACTTCAGGCTTGAGCTTCTTTTGGAGCAGTGTCCAAGTGGGAGGGGAGGAAGACAGCATGGAGCAGGGGTAAGCTGTGTGAATGGATATTTTGTAGCCACATTATCTTTGTTGTCTCTCAGTTGAAAAGGCCCTTGAGACAAAATGACTTCCTTTCAGTGGCTCATGTGAAGGAAGCTTCCTGCATTCAGTTGTAGGTGCTAACGTTAAATCAAACGTTCATGTGGAATCGGTATGTTAAAATAAGAACTATTCTAAATCTATGAGAGGGAAGACCATGAAGCAGTAAAATCTCCTTTAAAATAGTGACTTCTTGTTAAATACCAAAAATTAGCACCATTTTGCTGGTTCTAAACATCAAGTCTGAAGCGAAAACAATTTTTAGAGTCCCACAATGGATTTTTCAGAGTTCTTAAAAACATTATCATAAAACTTCCATATATTCTAAAATAATTAAACACAAGTTCTTCGAGATTTCTTGCCAAGGTCATTTGGAGATTATTCCCTGAGCTACTTTGTTTGAAATAAAAAAAAATTGTAATGTGAATTGTAATTACTTAGAACATTGTAGAATAAAGCTACAGTAAATTCCTTCACAGTTGAACTAAACTGTTTAACACATGGAATGTCTAATTGACAATTCTGTACCAAAGTGTAAATTTGTCAAGGAAGGATACACAACAAGTTTTTTTTAACATCTCAGTGAGTGCTGTTGTGATTTGGATCTATTACTTCTGAATATTGCATGAAGCTGACAAGCACTTGTCATTTAAAGACCACATGGAGGCATTTAGTTTTCCATTTAGACATAATAACACATTATGCAAATAAGCTTGCAAAGGAAAGCTGGAGGCTGACGTGAAATAAACTGTCAAACACAAGTCGCTAATAAATGAACATTTCTTTATAGATTGTCTTAATTTGGGGAGTTGAAAAATACATTTGGCTATGGTGAATCAGGGACCTTACTATAGTGGTACTTGGCTGAGGAAGCAATTTTTGACTTTACAACAACATTCCTTCCCTCCAATTATAAAGCAAGAGGTTTTGGCTTAAAGAAAACTCCCAAAACTTAAATTAAAAAAATAAAGGACATTTGTAAGTACATTGTGTTTCCACACTTTCACGGTGTAGAGATACCTTAGCTTGATTTATTCTCATGTGATTATTTGCTTCTCAATTTTGTGCTGTGTATAATAGGTATGATGCTTTTAATTTGGCCCAGATAGCAGGTTATCGGAATTCAGAGGAATTTTGACACTTGTGATTTTGACCAGACAGGGTGTCTCAAAGAATACATCAAGATCTCCTAGAAACCATCTTAAATATCAATACTTCTGGAAGCCTCATGAAAAATGTGCATTCCTGGGTCCCAACCAAGACTGACCTAATCAGAATTTCACAGAGTGGGGCCTTGGAATTTGCATTCTAAAAAAAACAGCACAGTCATTCAATAGATATGTTGAGACTCTCCGGATCAGACGGTCCCTGAAGGTCCATGACAAGTACCATCTCAAGATTGCTAGCGCTGGAATTTGTATTGCAAATCAAGTGTGACATGTAGTTGCGGATTGAGTTGTTCAGAGTCTGGCTCAAGATGCAGCATCTGCCCCCCAGGAAGGCTTTGTTCTCCGTTTGTCCCCCTGTGTCAGTCACTCCAAGGAAGTAATACAAGAACTACAACAAGACTGAACTCTTTCTCAGGGGTAATGCCCATTAGGACAGACCTGGTGGGGGATGGAATGTTCAAACTGGAGAGCATAGCCAGGAGAAAGGGAAGGTCTACACCCTGGCTACAGGTGTAGCTTCCTCTCACCATCTGGAGTCTCTGTCCAGAGATAACCTTGAGGGCTTTTGGTCATAACATAGAAGAGATAGTAAAAAGTTTCTTCGGTAGCCCTCAGACCTCTTCTAGAACCGATAAACCATCAGAACCAAGAACGCTTTTTGGTTCCCTGGCTCTGCTGTGCTATTGGCTATTTGAGCAGTGGGGTCAGACTTTAACGCATTTGTTTCTGCATTCTTCTGTTTGACTTTTGAATGAGTCCCACTTTTTGTCCCTTGTTCAGATGCCTGAACAAAGTCTCCCTTTGCAGGAAGTGTCTCATTTGGTACCATCCTAATCTGTCTCTAACCCTGTAGTGCACTTGTTGCTTTTTCCAATTGCAATCTCTTGGTTGCTTTAGTGTCCTAACCTCCATACGACCAGATTTTAGTCAGGCTCCTTAGAGCTCTCTTTTCTACTTGGCTTCAACCTTGACCCTGTCCTTGCTGGGCCTCCATAGACCAGTTGTAGCAAGAATTGTGCTAAGTCAGTTTAGTGAGAATCCCCCACCCTGGAAGATACCTGATCAAATTCCTCACACCCCAGGATCTGATCACCCTGAATGCTCTCAGCAAGAATCCTACTAAGTCTCTTTAACAACAGCCTCCTCTACCCTTGATGTCTTGTCTTAGTAATTTTCTGTTCACTGACCTCCTCCTTGTCTTGGTTAGCTATCACCCCCCAGTTGCCTTTGCTGTATTTGAGTGGAGTTGGGTCCCATATCTCTCCCTATTGCGATAGTACTGAATAAAGACTTCTTCACTGTTTTTAAAAGTGTCGGGATAATTTTCTCCTTAATATTATGTGCACAGAGGAACCAAATTCCCATAAGCAGAGAAGGTTAAGAAACATTTAACCTAACCCTTTTGTTTTACAAACAATAAAAATGGCACCCAGAAAAGCTAAGTGAGTTATTTAAAGATATTTTCTTCTTGTTGCAATGTAAGCCAATTCCTTTTTGTATTACAGTGAATCATATCAGAAAAGCTGTTAACTTTCCCAGATTCACGTACTGTACTTTAAAACCATGAATGTTCTGGTCATCCTGTTCTTTCTGTTTAATAGGTTGGAGAAAAAACAGCCATTTATCAAACTTACGAAGCTCAAACTATATAGTTAGGGAGAATTTCCAAAGAAGGTTTATGTATCTTCAGTATATAAAATAGTATCCTGAAGCCAGAATTCTTCCATTAAAAAAAAAAAATCTCTCAACTCCTTTCCTTTTGATTGTATTGTTCTTTAGCAAAAGTTACCCAATAAAAGGCCTGAAGAGTAAACACATGGCAAGCAATTGTGATCACTCTTCCTTGCCCTGGCCAAAAGCTTATTAGATTA
This sequence comes from Prionailurus bengalensis, assembly GCF_016509475.1. NCBI lineage: Eukaryota > Metazoa > Chordata > Mammalia > Carnivora > Felidae > Prionailurus > Prionailurus bengalensis. The sequence continues at coordinate 82,402,192 of NC_057345.1, read as the reverse complement.
TATTGATTTACCAGCTCTTTCCTTGCAGAAATAGCCTAATTAAATGCTTAGTACAGCCTTTGAAGATGAGTTCAGCTCAATAGTTATCTTGGGTTCTAATTTTAGAAGCCCTCCCTTCCATGATTATATTTTGGATAATGAGAATTAAATGTTGATGTCTTAAATTGACACCCTTCTTATTCTTTAACATATTATTTCCTAGAGCAAGAAAGTTGTTGGAAGTCCCAGTTTAAATTGGGTCCAATCACAGAATATTTTTACCTTGAGTGCAAAGATTATTCTCTTGCTTCCTGGGAGGTGTATATGACAATTCTAATGTTCCTTCTTTCTTCAAAAAGTTAGTTGGAGAAAATTTCGAAGGCATTCTATCTTAAGCTTTGGAGTGGGTATTTCCTGCATTCAGGATGCTATCTCCTTTTTCTGAGTAATGGAGTCATAGGAGTCTTCTTTTTTTAATGGGCACTTTTGTCTTTATAAAAGAAAAGGACAATATTGAGGACTTTTTTGTTTTGTTGTAAAGCCACGAGATCTAATCCGTGGGCATGAGTTGGGCAGGGTGAAAGGTAGGCTTGTAGGGTTGCTGTTAGGAAAAGGTAGGATATATGGGTTCAGAGTAGCTGTGGCTTTTTCTCTTTCCCTTCCTTTTCAGGAATAACAGGACTCATTTCTGTGGTAGTAAAGGTTTGGCAAATCTAAATGGCACAATCTATCTTTCAGCTAAGATAGTCTAAACCTTCATATTTTTTTTTTGGCAGATAGTTTATCCCAGAGTAACTATGTGAACACTGTTTTAAAAGTAGAGTAAACATGCCAAATACGTACCTTCTCGTGGTTAAAAAAAGTCTTGGTGAGCCTTTGGTTCAAGACTGTTCCTTGTTTTAAATTGTCCATTTGAGAGGTCTTTGTTAGAAATATTCTTCTATACATACTTACTTTCCCAGTGAACAGTTGGTTATTTTTTAATCTACTAGGAGATGACTGTGAGAAATGTAACTTGCGTTCGCACAACTGAAAAACAACAACAAAAAGAGATTTCATTCTCTCCCTTTGTTTGGTTCCTGTGAAATTAAGGGCACCATCAACACTCCAGGGCATTTAAACAAATTTCCTTTTTGGAGGCTTTGATGGCCAGCAAATGGGCTGCGGATTTACCACGCTTCATAGAGCTGAAGAAGCCTTGCTTCGGCTGGTCTTGCTAGACATTCACACATGGTGTAATGCTGCCTCCACTTTCAGTTCAAAGCGAGCATTGTCTCCTGGGTTTTCACTTAGCTTCTATTGCTGCTTCTCATTTATTTTGAGATAACAGTTCACTTCAAACTAGATAATCTTCTGATCAGGGGGGAAAAAAAACAAAAAAACTCGTTCTTTTCCTTCATAAAATAACCTTTTCTTTGAAGACACAGTTCAGTAAATCCAATAAATCTTGAGGCAGCATGGCTTTTCATTGGCTGAGTACTACAATAAAATATGAAAACAAAGTCTTTTAAAGATGCTTTTGGTACAAGACTTTCTTTTGCTAAGTTTAGAAAACCATTTTATACATAAAATGGTTTGATAATATTAGCCCCCAAGTATTATAGTTGTATCCAAGCAGTTTCAGCTTTTGAGCTTTGTATGTGGAGCAATGGAAGAGAAAGCAAGACAAACAATGTGTGTGATTTGTTATCGAGAGGCTAAAGGAAGTTCAAACATGAATTCAAAATGCTGTTTATTAAACAGCAGATCCACAGAAATCCGTCTTAGAAATTGAAAAAAATTGCGAGATCAACTTTAAAGTGCAAGTTGAATCCATGTTTTAGAAGATGACTCAGCTTCTTGTGGCTGCGAATGAGTGTTACTGATGGCTGTTTGGGGATCTCATGCACTGTAACTGTCTATGAACCAACGATTTCTTTCTGAGGTTAGCAAATAAAGTCAATTAAAAACAATCCTAGGTCTGATTGGGAAAAACAAAATCCACACCAAAAACAACTGTGTGCTTTCTCCATTGGAAGCATGAAAATGATGTTCGTTAAAAAAGTTGTTTTGAAATTCACAACTTTTGTATTCTGCTCAAAGTCTCCTGCAAATGCGAATGTGTAAGTATATATTGGTAATATGTATGCAAAATTATGGGCAACATAGTTTGAGATTCATTGCAAGTCCCCAAACATGCTGATAAATGATCTGACTGCATGCAACTAGAATTACAATTAAAATTTAAGTTGAAATTTATACTAATGCCTTGTGGACTCCTGGTTGATAAAAAAAAAAAAAAAAGAAATACCGGTGAATATTCACTTGGAGTTTCAGTTTATGGAATGATTCTTCATTCATCATGATATGATTCCTGTAAGAGTTCTGTGAAATAGATAAGGCAGGTTACATAATCTCCACTGTGAAGAGAGAGTGAATAATAGCCAAGATTTATTGAGGATCAACTATGAGGTATACATTGTTTGAATATTTTACATATATTAATTCATGTATTTCTTTTCGCAGCCCTAAGAAATAGATGCTATTATTGTGCCACTCTGCAGATGAAGAAACGAATACACAGAGAGGTTGAGCAGTTTACAAGGTTGCATGGCCAGAAATGGTGGAGCTGGGATTCAAGTAGAGGACCAATTCCTACCCCATTTTGCAGATGAGAAACCTGAGGCTTAGAAAGTCTAAAAAACTTCCCCGAGGTCAACAGCCTAGTAACCGATGGTGCAAAAGTTCAAACAAGATCAGACTCTAAAATCTTAGCTTTTCACCACTTGATTACAATGTTTCTTTGAACCTCGGTTTCTCACTGGCTGATTTGATGTTAGGATATTTAAGCTGATGTGTTGCTTAATTCTGGCCATTCTACACAAAAGATATACTGTATTGGCTTCTTTCTCCTACTGTATGAATTTTAGTGTCTATTTCTATTTTGCAGTTTTAATTATATGCAGATAGATGGCTTTTACTTGGGGTGTTGACAAAAAGGTTGAGGGTGGTATAGGCATAGTTCTAGGAGTAGAAGATGCAAGGCGTAGAGAAATGTACCAGGGTCACTGGGAAACCATTTTCAAAATACATCAGCTGAAGCCTTTGAACAAATATACCATACCAGGTGGGGTGGAGTGGGGGACTTTCAGAAGAAAGGAGCATAGCTCTGTGTAATTTCAGAAAGCTTCTGCAGCTGAACCTGATACTGTCTGTAGTCTGGTATCAAACGACGACAGGTTTCCTTTGCGTGCCTTTCACAAGTGATCTCTTGTCCTTCTTGGAAAAATGTTTATGTTGTAGATATGACCCGACAGTTACCAAGTACAATGTTAGAACTGTTTTCCTCTATCTAGATAATGTACTTTATCTTTCGTTTGTGGGCAGCATTTTCATGCTATCCGTGGCCATTTAAAATCCGTAGGATTTTTTTCCCCTTACTGTGACCAAGGTAAAAATAGGTCTTCCTCTTTACAGTTCTCTGTATTAAATGTATCTGGTTTAGGTTCATTATTCCTGTGTGTTGAATTCCTTTTCAGTATGGATTTTGTAATCCAGTATATTAGCTATCTATTCCTCCCAGATTTATATCATATGTAAATTTGAAAAGTAGATCTTAATAAAGCTACTGATAAAAGAAAGAAAGAGAGAGAGAGAGAGAGAAGGGAGGGAGGGAGGGATCTGGGGAGAAAGGGAGGAAGGGAAAAGAAAGGGAACCAGGGAAGGCCAAATGTGAAAATTTGTGTATAAGGCCTCTCTCTGGGAGAATACAAACTAATCACATCTATCCATATTCTTTGGATGTGGCTGTTTATCAACTATTAAGATTTGGAACTATCATATTACTTAGTAATGTTTAAGGATACATGTTTTGAATCAGACAAGCATAGGTTCACATCCTGGCCTGGCTGTTTTGGCTATGGACAAATAATATAATATTTTTAAAACTTGGTTTCCTTCATTGAAAAGTGGGAATAATAATACTAATCTTGTTGTAAAGACCAAGGTTTTATATATATATATATAGCACCTATGTATATATAGAATAGAACATGACACACGGTAATTATTCAACAAATGAAAGCTATTATTAAATTTGTTATATATGAGGATATTGTGAACGAATTTGATTAATGTATGTCTTTCTATATCTGACTAAAACCTGATTTAAAAAAGTAATGAAGTAATTTTGGCTTGGTTTACTTTGTGGATCATTGATATATTTACATTTATGTCTCTTATTCTTGGAATAATCTAATAAACAGTTCTAATCTACTCATGTTTCTTGGTTTGTAAAATCTTTGGCTGATGTTTTCATGTTTCTGTACACAATGGAGTAAAATCTTGCTTTTCTAACTCTGGAGTTAGGTGCACCCAGGTAGTGTCTACCATTGCTGAGGACCCAGGACTAAATAAATAGTTGAGGAGGTAAGCGTTCATGCATGCTTTTCTTTTTGGAAAGTCAACCTGGGTTTAGTTTTCTTTAGTAGCCACTTTCTGAAAGTTCTCAAAAAGTTTGTTTCCCCATCAGCTTAAATGAAATAAACCATAAAGATTTCAACGTTGGTAAAAAGTCAAAAGAAAGAAACTGAAAGATTTTTGTGGAGGGCAAGAAAGTGAATTATGAGATAGGATTGGTATTTTTTATTCAATAGCCAATTTCACACAATGTCATGTTTTGTTGTGGAAGAGGGGTTAAAGAGATATTAAAGATTTATCTCAGATTAAATCAGATCTTATTGCTTTTGACTACAAAGTAGACATGCTGGAAGAGTTTCTTGTGATCACCAGAGGAAGTTTGAATGAGTTTCTGAGTGTGCCAAGAGATAACTTTTCAGATGTAAGCATATAAGCAGGACTCAACCAACATTTTTATTTCTCTTTTTGTAGTTTCTAAAATGACATTAGTTCTAAGATATTTAATAACCCCAAGAAAATATTTAGTTTATTGCATGCATTTTATGTAACATTTTACTGTCACTTTAGACTTCAGGAATAAGGGTCAGTAATTTTAAAACTCAATGCAGTGACAGAAAACCACTGGCATTATTAACTTTCAGATCAATGAGGAGACTAGAAGAATGTTTTAACAAAAGAGCTAATGGCTGTTTTCTTTAACCTGTGGTTGGAATAATTAAATAGCATGGCCTTTTCATGTGACACTGAAAGTGAAATGGAGTCAGACTTTTTACATCTGAGTTTTGTAGAGACCGGCTTTGGCAAATGTGCAATAGGTTTCAATTTTATTCTTCTCTTCTTAAATTGACGTTCTTCATTTGAGAATGATGTGACTCGTATTATTCAACATTTATTTAGCACTGGCAATAGACTCAGCTCTTCACGGAATATCACAGAGTAGGAATAATCCCTTCCCAGTGGGCATTGTATAAAAAAAATTAGGTAAACAAAACCCCAATATTATGAGATAATTATCCACGACACGAGGCAAAGGTAGAACACTACACAAGCACTGTGCTCTTTCAGAAGGTAATTTAGTACACAAGAATGGATGCAAGAGTGCCCACACCTCGGTGCTGTCATCTGGAATGCTGGTAAGACACCCCCCTAAAGCTCAGTTAAAAAGCACAGCTGAATTGAGCACAAAGAGAAACCCATGGATTTGTGAATGTTACTGTGCCTTCAGTGAAGCTTTATCTCAGCACTGTGATGATTTAAAAGCAGTAGTGATTTTCCTAACATTGCTACAGTTTCGACCACCCAGCTATTTTGCTCCTTTGTGATTCCAAATGAATTATTGATAAGGAATACTTCAAAGGTGTGCAAAAAATTCTTTTACACTTAACATTTATAAAACAATGATGTTGATGGAGGGAAAAAGAAAACCCCTGTCAATATTTTTTCTGAGACTAAACAATAACAAAGTGCCTTCAGGATTCATTTTAATGAGAAATACTAGGTGGCTCCGTGGAAGTCTCGAGACAGGCAGCGCACACTAGGAAATTAATTATCGCTTGGCAGCCAGGCAAATGTATGCGGCTTATGGTGGCATTGCAGAAAATAAATATTCTTTTAATCAGCGATGCTGGCTTATTTCCTCAAAGGTAACATCAAACTTTAAATGCATAAGTCACATATATTTAGGACAGGATTTCAAAACAAAGGGCTGGCTTGGCTTTTCTGACTACCATTTTCAGGTTCGTGTTTGCACAAGGCTTCCTCCACGTAAGGTACAACTGATCCCTTAGTCTTGTCCATGCTCAGAGAACAGGGCTATCATTACCGACAGCATTTTATCTAAGCCTGACTCTGATCTGTGCTGGAGGAGACATTGACTTTCATGATGGTTTTATGGATCGATGATTCAGGTGGTTCTCCAGATAGCTCTGCTGGGTTCCTGGGCCATGTTTGCAAGTCAAAGCTGCGTCTCCTCCCCTAGGTGGAATTTCTCAGCTCAAGGATTCACTTCTTAGCTGCCTCCAGCTCATGCAGTTGGCAGCTGACGGGGCAGCGCTAGTAATGCGACCGGAGTCTTCAAAGCGGCAGGTGATAAGAGACGCTGGGATTTTAACAGCATAATGAATTAATTCACAAACTCACTGAGCACAAATGATAACTTGGGTACAATTTCCAGTTACAATTAGGAGGGGATTGCATTGTTTTACAGGATAAAGGTATTAGTCCTGATTCTTGTAATGTAATGTGTAGCATCCTGGTATCTTTGAAGAAAAGCCAGGTTCTGGATGTGTGAATTTGCCCGTGACCAGCTCCTGAAATGGATGCAAATTGAAATGAGTGATTTCTGTGATAGTGAAGTGTGCTGTAGCGTGGCCTCTGTACCCAGATCCTTAAGAGGGGCTGGCAGAGCCTCAGAATTTCATTTTGCCTGAACTTTTATCCGAAAGCACCATAACCAACCCTTCTTTAAATTTACGTCAAACTTTTATTATATTTTGAGTTCATTGAGGCTGAACATGCAATCTTCATTTTGTACTTGAGCCTCATAACCATTTCAGTGACTGCCTTCAAAATCAACAGATTCGAGACAACTTCTAATTCCTAAGTTCATTATGGAGAGGGAATCATTCATATCCTTCCTATTATTTCTGGTGTTTTCTCCAAAATTGTCTCTTGTAGAAGAAATACAATTTTAAATCTCAGAGACAGTGGTCAAAGAAACAAGTTCCCCTTTTTTCAGGGCTTGATTGGCATCACCAACAGTATTTTCAAAAAGGAAATTACAAGTTTGTATGTTAATAAATGAGTATGTATGCTAATGTCTATTTTAGAATTCGTTTCTATCATTTTTTTCTTTTTCAGATTGTTGAGCTACTAAAGGTAATCAATACAATCTATTGTGGTTACCTGTAGAATGCTCAGAGTAAAGACGAGGTGTACAGGGTAATTAAAAAGTATCACTTGGTGATAATAGAGGTGATAGGTTTAATGATAAAATACTCTTTCTTTCAGATGACTGACTTACACTGAAATGATATATTCATTCAATACAATGAATATTCAATGCAATTCGATAAATATTCATTGGACACCTGTGCTAGGCCCTAGGGATATTAAGATGAGAAAGATTCAGTATTGGTTACTTACCATGGTAGATTGTATTGTTCTCAAATATTCACTCCCCTTCGTATAATAAGAGGATTGTGTGTGTCCCTTGCAGTATGTCCTGCGGGAGGGGAATATACTTCTCCCTCCCTTCCTTGGCTGTGTGACTGACTTTAGCCAATGGCACATGAACGGACACGATGCGTGCTAAGTCTGAGCAGAACATTTAAGAAACATCCAGCGTTGCCATCACCGCCCTTGCTCTTTTCTCTTTGCTGTGAGAATGGCATGTCTCAACAAAAAGCTGCTTCTGACTCAAAACACAACCCTAACCCTAATGTGAGTCCTGGAATGAGAAGACTGAATAAAGCCCCAGCAGATGACCCACAGCTGCCAGCGTGCGCCAACACGTTTGTTGTAAGTCGCTGAGATTCTGGACGTTGTTTATTCACCACACTGAAGCCAGCTGAAACACTTTGCCTGGAGTTCGACTACAGTATGTTAATCTAAGACATTAAAAGTTCTGACAGTCTGCTTAGAAGCTTATGACCAAAAAAAGAGACTAGTTCTAGTCCAAGAATCCTACAAACTACAGTTATGTAACAGTCTTGAGATGGACTGTGAGCAGATTACATCTGGGTTATTGTGGCCAAATTTGGATGCTGGTAAATGTTAGTGAATTAATCGTGTGTCTATCTTTATTGAATTTAGGTCACCAAAAGAAACAACTCTGTTGTAATTTAATTGTCCCAGATGTACTGACCTGGTCCAAGTCAACTGGTAGTTCAAGGTCAAAGCTTCCATTTTTTTTTGTTTGTTTATCCAGTAGAGTGAGAATGAAGGCTTTTTTCAGGGCAGTTAACATGTCAGGGTTTTCCATGCCTAATATGCTATTGCCTCTCAGTATATATTAGATATCAACAAACATTTGTCGCTGTCTTAGGGTCCAGGCTGATATAGAGAGGATTCTTATGTAACCTAATGTATGAGAAAGTGTGTGTATTATAATGTGTGGGTGTGTGTGAGAGAGAGAGGCAGGAAGCGAGGGAAGCTAAGGTTTTAACTCAATTCACACTGTAGTGTGCTTTTTAAGGCCTTTACTATGTACCTGTACATACCAAATACCAAGTGAGAAACCCAATGAGAATAAGGAGAAAATCTGAAACACCAAGATCACTTAACATATTTATATTTGTTGATTCATTCTAGGATATATTTTCCTATACATCCTTTGCCAGTTGCCTTTCCTTAGACTTTGGAACTAGGATACACAATATGGTAGACATTGCTAGTGTTCCCCGGTGTTTGGTTCCCCTCTCCTCCCTTAGCACACAGCACATTCCATTCCCTACTCCCCTGGCAGCCTGTTAGGTCATGTGACTGGTCCTAGCCCCTGGATCTGAATGGAAGTGCAGTATGTCACTCGTAGGCTGAGGCATGGCTCCCTAGGTCTGTTGTCTCCTTCCACGGGTACTCTAGAAACACGTGCTCAAGGACAGTGGCCACCTCATGGCATCTGAATGCATCCTTGACTCACTGCTTGCATGTACAAGGGAGTTTCTGTGATGAAGAAATGAGTTTATATATATTATTTGTTACTAATACATAGTCAAGGACAATGTATAGTTTGTGAACCCTTCTCATTCTTTGCCTGGAACTAGAGTTCTTTTATCTTCTAAAGTCTGTCTTTCCTTCTTTTTTTCCTCTCTACCTTCCTTCCTTCCTTCTTCCATTTTTCCTTCTTCTTTTCATTCCAAAAGTATTTATGGAACAGGAACCATATGCCAAGATCTGTACCAGAATTACCATGATAAACAGCAGAGACATAGATCCTGCCTCGTGGATTAATAGGATGGTAAGGATAACTAGCATTTTTTAATTCCTTTACCCTGTACCAGGCACTCTACCAAACTATCTCATTTAATCCTCATAGCAACACTTACAAGCTAGGTCCTATTGTTATCCCTCATTTACTGATAAAGAAAATGACCTTCAGCAAAGGAAGTGACAGGGCCCAAACCATGCAGGTAATGAAGGGCAGGGTTGGGCTCAACCTTAAACTGTTCGTTGCTGAAGAGCTGGTGTTCAAACACTAGACGACAGCAGTGGGTAACTGGTGCTCCTCTGGACAGTTTGATGCACACGTATTATCAATACATAGATCTGCCAAAAGTAGACACTTCTCCCCCGTCTAGGCAAGAGTATGTGCTTTGATGTTGTGATCATAATGAAAAAGGTATCCAGGGACTGCAACAAGTCAGAGTTTCACTCCCCCTGACTTGCTGTCTGGAACAATGCCACGCTGTATTCTGATATCGCCCTCAGTGCTTTCATCCCTGAATGGGACGTGGCCTTCCAAGTCTGTGTGGCTGGCCTTAGGACCCATGCTGGTGCGGTGTGCGGGAGCGTGCCGATGTGTGTGGACACCAGGGGGCTCCTCTCACAGTCTGCAGTCAGGCCCCTGTGAGGATAACAGAGCAGTACTTCCAGCAAAGGAAGGGGCAGTAAACATACCCTTTCCTGGGGAAGATCTGTGGACCTATCGTGACATCCAATCATAACTTTAACAAAATATCCTTTGGAATAAAAAGGAGAGCTTTCCCTCAATTTATTTATTGTTTTGTTTTCTCACAGGAGGTAGCAGGGTTTTGAATCAAACCAGATTTAAGTAAGGAGTCTCGTCTTCACTGCTGCTGCCTCACTGCTGACACATAGCTTATCTTTTTGGAAGAGGCACTAGAAACTTTCATCTTCTTGCTTAAGAACACTTAATGAAAACAACAATAACAACAACAACAACAACGACAATAACAACTGTTTGTTAATCTCATTTGCTTCTCCCGAGTTGCAGCATCAGAGCATCTCAGGCCACTCCCTGGAGCCCACCACTGCCCAGTCACTGAAACCAGCTGTGTTTTGTCAAGTGTGGACCATTGATCATGTGCATCAGAAATACCTAGGGTGGTTAGTAAAGAGGCAGATTCCAAGTCCTGTTGCAGACCCACTGAATCAGAAGCCCTGGAGATGGGATATAGCACCGAGCACTTTAAGAAGCTCTGAGGAACTTCGCGCTCACACACTAAACTTTGAGAGCAGTGGGCAGGGGCCAGAGGCCCTCTCAGCTGGTCCCTGGTACAGGCCTTGCTGACAGATACCTTTTATTCCTGCTCTACCCCTCAACTTTGAATAGCCTTATGGAGCTCCCAATAATAACTTTTGTATTAAAAATAACCCACTCAGGATGAGATACTTTTCTTCCTTTTCACATTTTATTTTATTTTTTAAGAGATAGGGACAGAGCGTGAGCAGGGGAGAGGTAGAGAGAGAGGGAGACACAGAATCTGAAGCAGGCTCCAGGTTCTGAGCTGTTGGCACAGAGCCCAATGCGGGACTCGAACCCACGAATGCAAGATCATGACCTGAGCTGAAGTCAGACGCTCAACTGACTGAGCCACGCAGGCGCCCCTACTTCTTTTTAAGGCAGGTATCGAGATTATAACCTTTGAGAAACCACAGCCTCCTCTGTTGCTCTCCATTGTGCATTTTCAACTAAAACTTCCTCCTTGAAAGAAATTTCACTTTCAGCCTTAAAAAGCTCTTTTTAAACAATTTTTAAAATTAGGTTTGCTGCCTTGTGCCTCCATATTACCTTATGGTGGCACCTGTGAAGATGTCTAATGGAAAGTGCAATGGAAAACCTATTGATCCCATGGAAGAAAGTGAAACTATGGCCCATTTTACCAATCCTTCTTTGCTGTTTTTGTACTATGATTCCTTTTGGGGGTTTCTTCTCCTTAGCATACATTTTTTTTTCCTTTTTTTCAATCGCCTCCTCACACCCTCTTTCTATTATTTCTATTATTTTAAACAAATATTTAGGTTTTGAGGCTGAACGTCTCCTCAGACCATTTACAACAACGCCTGATTCAGAAAGATTAGTAAACGGGAAGGGGGGCGGGAAGCAAGGTTCTCCCTGGTGCTTTTGAGGAAGACTGGGTTTGCTAGAAGAAGTGTAATGATCAGAACTCACATCCTTGTGGAAGGCTCAGCAAGAACATATTTCAAATGTGCAGGGGATAACTTACTGGAAGTTAAAGGAAAAAACAACAACTAAAAAACAACTCCTAGCTGCAGCAAGTTATGTAGGCTATGAATTATTTTATTGAACAGCATTAAGTGCTTTCCTGTTGGAAATGAGGAACTTATTAATTATTTTAAGTTTGAAGTAATTAAGGCAGGCGCTGTCAGGCTGACATGGTTTTCTCAGCAGGCGGCTGGGTTCTTCTAGCAGAGTGAAGAAGTTTTCCAGTCCCATATGCTGAGCTACAGGTGAGCCAGTTGGTAAATATGTGACACCTTTTAATTATACCTCGTTGCAAGCTGTAGCTTGTCTTGTGAATTATTTGATCATTTGTTGCCCTCTCATGAACGAGAAGATATTGGTGGGTTTCCCTAGGAAGGGGTGGAGGTAGGGATGGAGGAGTGTCTGAGTGCATGGAAAGGAGGAAGATCAGCACTGTGCTAGGTGTTCAAATAGATTATTCCAGGGCCTTCGGATGACCTTCTAGTACAAGTTCTGGAAAGGTCGTTGTCTCAGCTGGCTGAGCAGTTGCAAGAATGCAGATAGCACTGGGCACAAAGGTTTTGTAGAAGGCCCCATTGGGCCTGGGTGGTAGGAAAGACAGACTTTATTTACTATACACCATCTTTCTGGGCTTTTTCTATAAGCTTGATCAGCCACCAGCTGCCCAACTAGATTCCAGGTGCATGATGGAGAACTTACGAGCTCACATCTGCTCAAAAGAGGAAAGAGAGAAAAAACAAATGGAAGGAGGGGGCTGAGATGGGAACGTTTCAGCTGAAGAGACAGACTTTTGCATACCTGGAAAAGTTTTCCAAGTTATTTATTTTTGTAAGGCTAAAATTCAAAGGTCTCCTTTGGTAGCCATATTTACAACCCTTCCTTGCATCAATTTGGTAAGAGTTTAGAACAAATTTGTCTTTGGCAATTCTACACCACACGGCCTACCACTGCCACCTCCATATACAACTCCAAGTTCAAACAAGTTCCTGCCCCTCCATCAGCCATTCATGAAACAGCATGTTTGTAGCCTAGGGTAGCAGTATGTTGCCCATTTACCTCCTGTCATCCAATGATTGGGAAATTTTCTTTTCTGGGCTCAAAATTTATTTGTTCTTACTCTGTGCCTTCTGCTGGATAACAACTGGCTAATTTAATAATGACATTTGTGCTAATGTGTTGATCCAGTCACTCATTTATTTAACCATTATTAATTGACTGCTTATTTTATGCCACTTTGGAAACATTGCACAAAACAAATATGGTCCCCTCTTTCTCAAAATTATCTCTAATGTGAAAGAAATCCTTTCTGGCTTCTGTATACAGTGAGCCTGAATCTCCATCCTCAAATTTTGGTGGGCAAGAAATAGATTAACTTTTGAAAAAAATCCATTTAATTTCAAATTCAAATCTCTATGTTGCTGGCTTAGTGGAAAATTCAATCTAAGTGATTTTCTTTCATGGCCTATATACTTTATACACAGAGAGAGGCACTGAGATTGGGTCCCTGCATTTCTTGCAAAAGTGAGCCCCCTGTAGTAGCCAGTGCAGTGGGGGCAGGGTCACAACATGGGAGAGGAAAATTCAAGCTGCTGCCACTCCTGTAAGTGGGAACAGAGGGCAGGGGCAGGCGTAGGGAGGAGGGCATGAAGGCAACATCAGCAGTGACAGGGTTAGGGGCACAGTGAGGGCTACGAGAGGGTGACCATAGGCTAGAGGTCTAGGGTCAGGGACACCAGAGGTGGGCTTCTGGGGTCAGTGTTTGTGAGCAGTGGAGTGCACTAGTCCTGGAGTCTTATAGATATAAATAGGGCAAGGCCAGGGAGTAGGGTGTAGGGACTTCCTGAGAACGCCTCACTAAGAACCTACAGGGCAGGAATGGAGTGAGGGAGAGGGCATCCAGAAGAAGGGAGGGGGCAACAGGCCTCAGAATTCTGTTCTGTAAACTGGGGTGCTCCGAGGTTCAGAGACTAGCAGTGTAGGCTGAGAAGGGAAAAGAGCCAGCTGGCTGTGGGGCTGATGGTGGGGAGGGGTGACTGCTGGAGGAACAGTACTTTACCCAAGTGCCACAAAGCCCTAGATTCAGAAAGATGCACACACACACGCACGCACGCACACACAGAGTCTCTTGGAAACCACCCATCCCAACCTTTTTTCTTAATTTGGACATGAGCATACAGCCTTACCCTTTTCCCAGGAAAAGAGCCTAGCTGCAGTTCTGGCCTGGTCATCCAGGTCATTTAAGCACACACCAAGTCCCCAGTCCTCCACACAGGCGCAGCCTGGAGATTGTTGCCTGGGTTGCTGGATGCCTGTCCTGCTTGTTCCCTTTCTCCCAGGTGCCTTCAGGTCCATCTGGGCTGTCCACTCTGCAGTTAGGGGTGAGGTAGGGGGGAATGGTAGAACCTCAGAGAGGGAGGTGGCCATGGTTTTCAACAAGGCACTTGAGGAGGGGGCAGGAACTCAAGGCTGGGGTGGGGAGAATATCCATGCAGGCTCTGGGGAGCCCCCACCTCCTTGGGCAGCTCAGTCCTCAGAGCCTGGTTGAGCCTCTACCGTCAATACTCACTGAGGGGCCTCCTTCTTTTTATGGCATCAGCAAGATGAAGATGGGGCTGGACTGGAGCACAGAGGAGAGGAAGTGGTAGCTGGCAAAGGCTGAGGAGAGGGGGAAGCACAAGCCCATGGTGCAGAGCAGGTTAGGCTCAAAGAGCAGCAAGACCACAAGGAGATGAACACCATGGAACCGAGCCATGGTAAGATGATAACTGAATGACAATCCAATGGAACTGAGCCACGGTAAGATGATAACTGAATGACAATCAAGAACACTTAATCCAAGGCACGAATCACCAGACAGCTCTAGACAATATAATTCCTTCCTATCAGTGACCATTAAATCATTTTCGTTTCTGCATTATGTACAAAAGAACACTACCGTTGCAGCAGCAAATTCTGCCTTGTTCAATGCAGGAGGTTTTTATATAAAAAATAAATGCAGCCATCACATTTATAATCAAAATTTGTGAACTCCACAGTTCTCATGTCATAGTTCTATCCTAACTGAAAGAAAACTATCCTTGTATCTTGGAAGGCAACATCAACACACAACATTTTTCAAACAGCAAAATTTGGTTACCTTATTTTAGTTACTTAAAAAAAATTTTTTTTAATGTTTATTTATTTTTGAGAGAGACAGAGAGAGAGAGAGACCGAGTGTGAGTGAGGGAGTGTCTGAGTGAGACAGAGGGAGACACAGAATCTGAAGCAGGTTCTAGGCTCTGAGCTGTCAGCACAGAGCCCGACGTGAAACAGGGCTCAAACCCATGAAGCGTGAGATCACGACCCGAGCAAAGTCGGACTCCTAACCGACTGAGCCAGCTCAGTGCCCCTGGTTACTTTTAACATAGTGTTTAAAGTTTTAAAGTTTTCTATTAAGCATACTTTCACAGACTAATTTGTTTAAGCTATTCACATATTAAAAACCTAACATGCTTTGTTTCCTGTCTAAAATGCAAATACAACTGCCAATACACATTTTTGATGGAACCCTATTTTATAATGTCACCTTACTGAATATGTTTTATAGTAGTGATCATTCATATATCATTTAGGTCAAAATTGCAACTCAAAGCCACCAAACTTTTGGTCAAAAATTTAATCCTCATCACCAAACCAGTAGTGTTTAGAGTTGGGCCATACCTATACGCTTTTTCCTGGTTAAGCTTCCTAAGAGAGTAGAAAATTTTTAATGGAAAGCATGATATCATGCAGTGTTATTGAAGTTTAAAGCATGTTTGCAAATATTGTTGCCTGTTGGAAAAAAATCTGTATGTACAGGAAAGTTGTGGATAGAGACTGTTTTTCATTGTGGTTGACCTTTGCTTTGTGGATTTGAAAGCATACAATTTTACAAGCAGGTTTACAAAATTATGCTAAGATTATAAACATCAAGTAGAATGAAGTTAAAATAAGTTATTATTTTTCATTTGATACATTTTAAAGTGATCCCTCATTTCACAGAGCATATATTAATATCACACCTTTTGCAATATTAAAATTAAAAAAAATTTAATCCAATATGTACATTTGGGTTGGATTACTCGGCTGTGGAGATATTCATAGCTACTGATCGTCCTAGGTGAATTTGGACTCTGTCAAAGACTAATGAACTGAACTGTGAGACAGTCTTTTTCCTTATACTCTTGCCTTTCCATTAGGACATCCTATTTCATTATTTTTTAACTTATTTTTTAGAAGTCTGTTTTTGAAATTACTGATTACCATAAATCAAAGATGCAATGTATGTACAATATTAAAAGGAGGCACACTAAAAATACACTTAGAATAATGACGTTTCTGAAATATACACATACTTTGGAAAATATGAAGGTGCCAAATGCAGAAATTTATGAAGAAAAACAATCACCAAATAGCAAGTTTATTTTTAGGGTAGTACTTTTGGAATCAGCTGGTACTAAGTGAACAGTGTATATGAATAATAATATATAAGTTGAACAATGAGCACAAGAAATATGAGTAATAACTAAGGAAACTTTAATGGACCAAAGTATTAACTAATACCCACATCAAAGAAAACTAGCTTTTCTCAAGCTTTTCCTAAGGTGTGGGTGGGGGGGCAGGGATTGTTTGTCTTCAATAAAAAGCAGACATAAAACCAGACAAGAAGATGTTCTTATATGTTGCATTTTACACAAACATTGATATTTTACCCTTTCCCCAGGGCCAAAAGAGATTCTTCCCAGAAACCTCTTTCACAAACATATGGAGTATCCAAAACCAAGGATATTTGATAATCTATCTGCTAAAGATAGAAGATTAAACAATGGCATATCAAAACACATTAGATGTTACTTTGTATAATAAAAAGCACCCCTTTTCCCTGAAAAGAAGGCATCGAAATTTTTTTTATTATAAATTTTATAGCTGCAAAACAAATATATTTTGCCAAGTTTTCCAGGAAGCGTTTCCAGGAACAAGAGGGAAAGGGATCTTATAAAATTCTGAGTTCTAGGGGGAATGCCTTCTGGGCATCAGTCCGAAATGGGTGCTATGAAGACAGCTGTCATCTCAGTCCCCATAATACCCTCATTCGTCAACGACATATCTTATTGTGCATATACTGTGTGCCAGCCTGCAGGTGCCTGATTTATAGGGTAGGAATTTGCTAAGGTTAACAGTGGAGAGTGGCTACTGACTCAGATGGATACAAGTGTAAGATCTTTGTTTACTGTGATGCTGCTGAGATGTAGGAGAAATAAAACTAGGAAGATATGATGAAACCTGTCAGGGGCGTTCTAAAATGCCCAATATATTCAGACTCACTGTCTGCCCCTTGTTCCCCATCCTGCAATGGACAAGCCACTGGTGAGTGCAAGAAAAGACAAACAAGGCAGAGCTGTGTTGAGAATAACAGCCCTTTTGGAAGGAAGTGAGGCAAGAACTCTGTGAGAGAATATGATCGGCCCAGAGGGAAGCACCAGTCATTTCAGAAAGCCTTAGGAGAGAAGTTCTTGGGTTCTTATGAAATCAGAGTCCATAAGTTGATGTCCATTCTGCCTATGCCCAGAACTAGCCTGTGCTTGTGGAATTTGCACACTTGAGAAAATGTTCTGAATTCATGGTAGGAAGAGACAGCTTTCTCTAAAGGAGAAATCAGGTTACATGAGTCCAGACGCTGAAAGACAGAGCATATATTAAACTCTTTGGAAATTTCTGTATGCCTTTCAAAAAACCTTTACTTACCGTGTCATCTATGTAAAACGTTGTACTGAGTATTCTTTTTTGTTTCATCTCGATTTTGAGTCAGGATTTCCTTTTCAACAAACTAAATCACCTGAACATAAGCACTGTAGAAGAGATAGAAAGGGTCTATTTGTAGTTAAAACCATTTTCCCTTCAACCTGAATTTTGTAGACTGTATAACATTGGTAACTGGTAACTTATGTCTCATCCAGCAAGTTAAGCCTGTATTTCTCTGAAAAGTCTTATGCTCATTTATAGAACCTTCAAGATAGAAACCACTCCACCCTCAAAAATGCCCTCAAATCCAGCCATGTGTTTGTCATTCCACAAGGGCAGCATTTACAACCTCTATTCACTTTCTACTAACGAGGTGGCATCCTGGGACGTTTTATATTTTCAGAAATGCTAGAACTAAATGGACATCTGGCCAGACATTGTCTTTTGAGAACTGGCCTAGGCACCCATCAAATTCAGCACATCCTCCTTTGCTCGAAAAGTGGGCAGGATAGTCATGAAGATTGTGAAGCTAACTTTGGTTTACATTTTGAAAATCTTTTGAAGGCACTGTTGTCTGAAGAGTGACATCTCTTTCTGCGTGAGTCTTGGAGAGGCTGTTACTGAGTGCACTACCTGCCTTTCTATGGGTTGACACATTCATAACTTTCATAATGACCACACATTCATATCGCTGAACTGTGTCTCTCTGTCTCAGCTAGAGAACTCAAGGACAGCTTTGAATAGGACACATCATGTAATAGGCTAAAAATTGAGAACAACAACAAAAAAAGAATTTTGTAATTTCAGCTGGGATGAAATAATCTTTGGCAACAAAATTAAATGTTTGGTTTAGGTTGGCCACTAGTGATAGTGATGTTCATTTTCATGTTGAATTGGTAGACTTCGCTCAAACAAGGGGCAGGACCAAATGGCCCTGGAGCCTAAATTACCTCTCAGTTCTGGAAATGGAGTTTTCCTCAAGCCAGAATTGAGACGAATTTGTGGTGACTTGACAGAAAGCCTGGAAACATTTGCACACTTGATACCAGGAGTGTAGACAAGCAGAAGTGCCAAATTAAAATGATGAATTCTCTCCCATTCCTAGTAAATTCAGAAAAAATATTATCTAATTAGCATGAGTTCAGTAAAAAGGTTTGCCGTCCTTTTGTTGCCTAAATTTAAAGAATAATTTGCTTCTCTTTTGTAAGCAAGAGCTGTGTTAAAACACAAACAAACAAACAAACAGCCCGGTGTCCAACCTAGGATACTCAAGGCAGGCCGAGGAGAAAGGGTGTCATTTGGCCCTGTGTGCAACAGCTCTGTACAAGCTCTATGACACCTGTCATCTTTTACTCCAATGAAAATGATGCCGTTCACTTGCGATTAGAGACTCCTATTGATTTCAAATTTTCTCCAGACATGTTCAAGTCCCTTGGGCTCTGGGTGCTTGTAGATTTTTATCAGTCTTGGAGTGAGGAAACAATGTAGTAATATAATTGGCAGAGTGTAGCAATAGAGACTCCTACTTTCAATTTAGTCCTTTATTGCAATCTCTTGATTATATATATTGTCATATATATTTAGAAATACACACACACACACACACACACACACATACATTCTATTGGTTCTGATGCTCTGGAAAACATTGTCCACACACACCCACATACACACATACATGTTCTTAGCACTCGTGGGCTCCAAGAATCCTCAAAGAGCAGACTAAATGTTAATAGAAGTTTGTGCTCATCTATCTTACCAACCACTCCTCTGCCCCACCTCCCCAAGAAAACCAAATCAACACACTGCTCTGAGTAGACCGTGTTGTGTCATCTTACTCTGTTAGTTGGCTTTGACCTCCGTCTCTAGAGTGATAATGGGTCCACGATTACACTGCAGCTGCTGTCTCAAGAGCTACTTACATGGGGAATCTGCATTCAGTAAGTGTTTATTTTATGTAGTAGAGTGCCACCCAAACATTTCTGAGCTCTTACCAAAAAGTCATCCAGAAAGCACACTTCACAAACTCTAGTGTGTAACATGCAATTGCTTTCTTTTTATCTTGAAATATCAGAGCAACACTTCTATCTGATCAAGAGAAAGGACTTTCTACCAGTTCTAATTTTTCCTGTAGGATGTATGTTCATGTTCTAAATCTTAACTTACCAGTACAGATCGTGAGGTTTGATGTGTGCTAAAGTGTAGAGCCATAATAAAAGTCAAAGTGATTTGTCAAAATTCCGAAGACATGTAAATGGCTACATTTCAATTTGTGTCTGAAAAGAGTAGGTATTAGTAATTGCTTTAGGGAGCTGACCAGGATGAAAGACAGTAAAAATTTTAATTTCTTCTTTACGGGATTGTTACAAAGTCACTGCTTCCCACACACTAGTGCACATTGTGCTGAAGCTCCATTAGAGAGAATGCATGCTTTCATCCAGCCAACTGCATTGCACACACTGTTATGAGAAGAGCATGACAAATTTGCATAGTTTCCAATCGCTCCTTCTATTTCCTTTTATACAACCTTAGAGGAAAACGATCTCTGATAAAAACAAATGTAGCAGTAATGTAATCTTCGTGTAGTCTTGTGATTAAAGAAAAAAATTAAAAACCTCTGGGTTTTAGTTGGGAACACAAATGAAATGATTTACTTGCTTCTGCATATACCCTTTATTTTTACTTTCTGATCATTCTACTGAGACTGGATTTCACTAGAGTCCCCAAGGTAATGGGGCCTGGTGACTAATCCACTGAGCCATACAAACCCCATCTGCTTACTCACTTTGACATTTTAATAATATCCCATTTGGACCTTTGTTCAATTTTGCTTTGTGTTACATCTTTGTTCTAACATTATAGCTGAAATAATTTATTATAATGAATATTATCAAATCTCACTAATTAAAACACACAGGAAGATTTTTTGTGTATTTCAACCATATATACTTTCATGGGAAATGGACCTATGAAAATTTGTCAATGGACCATCAAATTGCCCTCTTAATTATTGTTCATTGTGTGTTTTACTTGGAATACAGAAAAAAAATGATATTTTAAAAGAGGCGATGCCCTATTTTATTTCCACCTTACTTTGAAATACCTGTATGAAATGTTTTTCTTCTTAAATACCACAATACATTATTCTAATGATAGAGTAGGAGAGCTTCAAACAACATTGCTGATTATAGAAGTAATATTAAATGCTGACTTATGTTGTTTTATAAATATGTGATTTCTTCAAATGAAGATTGATTATGATCTAGTATTTACATACATAAATCATACATATTGTGATAGACTTCTAACATGCCGTATGTGTTGCCCTTCGGGACTTGATTGTATTCAGCATATGTCACAGTCAAAAGCTTATTAATTATTATTGATTAATTCATATACTCCCTTTCACTCATACCAAGATATTGAGGAATATTATAGAAGGAAGAATGAAGACTTAAATATGCATTAGAAGATCCCAAAAATTTTTGGTCAAATCTTCATAGGACACTAAATACACAAAAATCCTACAATGTAACCTAGATTTTATAGAAGGCACAGATGGTAAAGCAAGTGATAAATCATTTGCAGGATGCTAAGTTGCAAACAGAAAGTTAGGCATGATCCAGACTGTAAAGCAAAGTAGGAGTCCAAGTGTGAAAAGATTTAAATAATAGAACAGTAACATGCAACACATTTTCTCTCTTTCCCAAGTAGTCTTGGTATCATAAGAATTTATCTGTGAATACTGCTCTAATAAAATAATAATCATAGCTTAAATTTATAGAGTGCTCTTCAGAATATAATACCCTTTCACACACATTATCTCATTTAATCCTCTTGACAATGCTATGGGGTCAATATCCCTATTTAACAGATGTGAAAAAGAGGTTCAGAGAGGTTAAGTGGGTTGTGCAATGTCACACATCTAAGAAGTAGTTGCGCAGAATCTAAATTCAAGCTGTGATCCCAAGGCTAGTGCTCTGAGTTTCATCACCATGGAAGACTGGGAAACACTGTGCCCTGTACCCCCATCTTGGAGCTGATTCATTCATTTCAGCCATCTTTACAATGTACGTTAATAGCGATGGCATTAATGACCACCCAGTGATCTATATCAGTCACTTAGAGAGTAAATAAATGGATTTATTGTGCCAAGTTCATTAGTTCTGCCACATATTAATAATCTATACAGGAAAAATGAGGCAGAGACTTGAGATATTAATCAGACATCGTGATCACTAAAGAGACAGCTCACCGGTGTAATGGAGAGGTAATGCAGTATAGAGGAAAGACACAGGCGTTGGAGTTGTAAAACTCCAGCTTCAGATCTTGAATCTTCCATATACTAGCTGAATTTGAGAAAATTAATTAATCTTTATGAGTTTCAGCCTCCTTATCTGTAAAACAGTGTTCTTAAAGAAAGGATTAAATATATGTAGTATTACTGTCACAAAAGTATGAGCACTTAATAAGAGTTATCATTACTGTGAATGTAATTCAGGCAGCGTAGTTAAGCATAACATTTACTTCAACTAGAAACGTCCAAGGGACATAATTTTTAGAATTAAACCGTAAATAAAGAATAAAACTATTGGTATCAATTTACTAAATATCTAAACTACTTGAAGGAATGGATATTAATCATGTTGTTTTCTAGGTAGTCTGGGTAAACATTCATGATTCATATCTAAAATTCTACTTTAGAAGAAGAGAAATTACTAAGAATTTAAGGGACCGGAATAAAATATGGTCAATGACATTGAATTATAACATTTTGTAGCATTTGAGAACAGAAAGATATGATGGCATATATCTCTATGAAAGTGGGCAAACCAATTTATATTTGACATAATCAGCATTGATATCAGCAATGATAATTAAAATTTAAAAAATCACCAAACATCAGTAGGTACCCAAATATCTAAAAGGTACCAACTCATAACATTGAGAAACCCTAACACAAGATCATAGAACAAGAGAACTCAAATAAGCAAAAACAAGGAAAACTGGCTATTAGATCTATACTAGAACCAACAGATGCTTTATATGTATATATTTAATCTGAAATTTAAGAATAGCCAATCAATAGCAAGCATCCTATTATGATGAAAGCTTCAGTTCTCTTAGGAAAAGAATCCAGATGGCAACTGATTTAATTTTGTGACTATATTTTCACTAGAGTTTAAAGTGGTGTAATTTATGAATGAGTAACACTTATCTGGGTTGAATTGGGTCCACCAACTTGTGAGTCTACAGTTAGAGGGAAATAAGTCTGCACAGTTAGAATCTAATAAGTAATGACGATTAGTCCAATAGAAAATCTTCCTCAGATTCTTATATTAACTTTTTCTCTTTTCATATAATAGAAGTGATCAATGGATGACTAAAATTACATGGAAAAATCTAAGAAATCAGAAGATGTGAGATATTATTTGCTACAAGAAAGGAATAGAAAGAATTCTATGGAGAAAACCTAAAGGGACAAGAAATCCGCCTGACCTTGACAATCAGAGCAAAGATAGTATCCTCTGAGACAATGAGAAAAGAATAAATGAAAAAGATTTTAAAAAAAGAAGAAGAAGAAGACAAGGAGCCAGAAATGTAACTCTGGAATTGTAACATGAGATAATATCTTGAATTCCATTAGTTTATATTTTCAAATGTAGAAAATTCACCAGGCAAGTGGACTGGTAGAGATAAAAGAAATACTCCTAAATTCCAAAGATGTTTTAAGTTTAACAAATTTTCGAAAAAATGTTGTGAATCCAGCTAAAGTCTTCAATAAATGGACCAACAGAATGTTTCTCTTTTGCAAAGATACTTACAAACTAAAAAAAGATTTGAAAAGTATTCAAGTCAACACAAGTCTAGACTCTGTCAACAATCCCCAGATCCCAAAAGAAAATTTTCAGCCTGGCATGTAAAAAGCTTCTAAGTCTCCATTTCATCCTAACAAGTAAAAGCTGAACAACTGAAAAATCAACAACTCTTCTTAGATCCATAAGAGAAGTGAAGTCACAGGACAAACTGCTGTCCCTCAAATTGGAGAGACCTATAAGTAAATATAGAGAATTGTATGTTACCAATGGAGATACCCATGAGAAACAACCTCTGTGGGAGTCACTATCAAGGTAGGGAAGCCTAAAATGTAATTGAAAAATTGCTGGAGGCTCAGTGTGTACAGCTCAGAGTTAAAATGTCCAGGAGGACTCCATCATAAAGAGGTCCCCACATTTTTGTAAATTTTACCTTCAGCTTAACTGGTTCTCACAGTGAATATTTGAGGAAAAGAAAATCCCTTGTGCTTCTGGCAGGGGAGAGGAAATATGAGATCTGTCAGAGAACTCTGTCATTCTTAACAAAGTCTGAACTCAGGAAAAGCTATCTAACCAGAACCTTTGGGGGGTTTTATTAGAGCCTGACTGACCCAAGAGAAGGGAAATTCCTAACCCCAGCCCAATATATTCATCCTGTTCCACCTAAGAGGCAGAGAGAGGAAGGGAACTAAAAAAATACATTTTGAGTTCACAAAGCAAATATGCAGTGATGCTAAAAACCTGAGACCTCATCAGAGGACAGTAGAATGTTTCCTCTCCCCTTAAAACTTACTACACATTGCTGAATGCCTATTTATAGCAGTTCCTTTTACCCAGTACAGCATGTCTCTCTACCAAGAAAAAAATTACAAGACATACTAAAAGGCAAAAAGCTTTGAAAAGATAGAGTAAGCATTCAAACCAGACTCACATACAGCAGAGATGTTGGAATTATCAAACATACAGCAGAGATGTTGGAATTTAAAACAGCTGTGACTAAGATTCTAAGGGCTCTAGGGGTGCCTGGGTGGCTCAGTCGGTTAAGCGTCTGACTCTTGATTTCAGCTCAGGTCATGTCTCATGGTTCATGGGTTTGAGCACCATGTTGGGCTCTGTGCTGACAGTGTGGAACCTCCTTGGGATCCTCTCTCTTCCTCTCTCTCTCTGCCCTTTTACCACACACACACACACACACACACACTCTCTCTCTCTCTCTCTCCTCTCTCTCTCAAAAATAAATAAATTTTTAAAAATATGCTAAGGCCTCTAATAGATAAAGCGGACAAAAAGCAAGAACAGATGGGCAATGTAAACTGAGAGGTGATATTCTAGAAAAGAAAGCAAAAAATAAATGCTAATGGTTAAAAAATAATATAACAAATTAAAAATGCTTTTAGTGGATTTATTTGCAGACTGCACACAAAATAGGAAAGGATTTTTGAGCTTGAAGATATCTCAATAAAAACTTTCCAAACTGATAAGCAAGGAGAAAAAAGGCTAAAAAAAGTCAGAACAGAATATCCAAGAAGTGCAGGACAATTGTAAAAAATGTAATATAGGCATAATGTCAATACCGAAAGGAGAAACAAACAAACAAATGGACAAAAAACAAGAAATATTTGAAACAATAATGACTGAAAATTTCCTCTGAATTAATGTCAGACACCAAACCACAGATCCAAGAAGCTCAAATAAAGTAGGAAAAAAATGACGGAAATACTGTACCTAAGTTCATCATTTTCAAACAAAAACAAAGTTCTGAAATGAGCCAGAGGGATAAAATGCCTTACCAATAGAGAAGCAAATATAAGAATAACATACAACTTCTCCTCAGAAACTTTGCAGGCAAAAAGAAAGTGGGGCGAAATATTTAAAGTGTTGAGAGAAGAAACCACCAACTAGAACCCTTACCCTGAAAAATGATCCTACAAAAGAGAAGGAGCAATAAAAATTTTCTCATACAAGTAATCCTCACATGCCTGAGTTAGTCAATTTATCACATCAGAAAAGTCAAATAATTGAGACACAGCTAAGGAAATAATGTCCTATAAGAATCTGAGGAGATGAAAGGTAGATAATCATAGCACAATTTCTCAAAATGTTAGATCCATTTGCAATATGTCAGTGTAAAGTAAAATCTTAATTGAGTGATAGCTTTAGTTAACCAGAGTCACCTATAATTCCAACGTAGAAAGAGATAACTTTCAAACAAATAAGCTCCTACAGGAATATATATAATTATATATAGCCCCTTATTTCAATATACATTTGGACCAAACAGCTCCTCCTTCTTTATCTGGGTGTAGGTAGCTCCAGAGTGTCATGTTCCAATGTTTATATCTCATTTGATTATTTGAAATTCAGAATATATTTTTCAATAACATCCATATAATATGTGATGGTTTGCATATCAAGTGCACAAGAGACTTGAACAGATGACATGCTTACATTTATAATTTTTTTTGTTTTGTTTTTATTTATTTTTGGGACAGAGAGAGACAGAGCATGAACAGGGGAGGGGCAGAGAGAGAGGGAGACACAGAATCGGAAACAGGCTCCAGGCTCCGAGCCATCAGCCCAGAGCCTGACGCGGGGCTCAAACTCACGGACCGTGAGATCGTGACCTGGCTGAAGTCGGACGCTTAACCGACTGCGCCACCCAGGCGCCCCAATAATTTTTTAAAAATTATAAGATTTCAATACCAATAGCTAAAATCTAAATTAAGTAAAGGCAATATTCACCATCTTTGAGTTGCCATATTAACACACAGGTAAATATGTTTGATTTTATGATTGACTTGGATGTTTCCACTAACGTATAAAGTCCTTCTAATGTCTTAAAAGTCAATGACTTTTTGAAAGCTTAATCATGTTTACTATGGCAGAATATTAGTTTCATATCAAATTTATGAAACAGCAGGATTACATATTTTATGAGATGTGAATTCTCTTTATAGTACCATGGTATCTATCAGTAATCAAATATGCAGTCTATTTGTACAATTTTAGTATTTTAAAATCCTATAAAATCTCATTTTGGTGCCTTTGTTTTTTAGGAAGATTATTGTTTATATTTAATTTATTTGATTTCCTTCATTAAGCATATGGCATTCAAATCATAACGTTATCCCAAGTTGCTTTATAACTCAGTCTCCAGAAATATTCTGTGGCAAATCAAATAAAATTAAAAGGAGTTTCCATATATTTAATTTTGAATTTAACAGGATAGTTGACCACGAAGCTCTCTTTCTGTATTATGTCATTTCTCAAAATATGTGCAGAAATAGGGATGTCAATATGTGTTAGGAAAAAAATGGAGTCCTGTGGTAAAGTTAAATTTCAAAAATGCTGAATTAAATAGAGTTAAAAAGGTTTTAATTGTAGTACTGTTCAGAGTTCTTGATATATGATTGTATGTATGGATCTCCAAAAAAGGAGGCTATAATATCTAGCATTTCTAAAATTAAATTGACTCCAGAACATCTTCCCAATTCTTCTTTATTTTTCATGAACATACTTAGGAAAGTTATCCTTTTAAAACTGAAAGAAGAAATTATAGATGTTATAAAAGACTATGGAGGAGGAAAAGATTAGTAAGGAAGGAAGGAACCAGTCAGTTTTACGGACCAGAAATGATACGGTTATTTGAGGCAGAATGGCTTCAGAGTTAGACAGACTTGAGTTTGAAACTCATTTCTAGCCCTTTCTAGGTCGGTCTGTAAATTTCATCATTACATCATCTCTCTGTACCTCAGTTCCTTTATCTACAAAATAGAGAAATAACAACCACAACCTTACAGGGTATTTTTGAAGACTACAGTTAAATTATTGGAAAACCAAAAAAAAGAGAGTCTTGATCTGGAGTTGAATTATTTGGAACATTTGGTCATGGTTGAATGAGAAACCAGGAGAAGCAAAAGAAAACCAGCTTTATCCTGAGTATACACAATGAGTCTCTAGCAAAAACAAAGTCTATGATAGTGGGGAGTAAGGAACAAAGACAGTTATATTTGTTCAATAGCTAGACTGATCCTTCTTTTTTGTTTGTTTTTTGAGAGAGAGAGAGAGAGAGAGAGCATAAACAAGGGAAGGAGAGAGGGAGAGAGAGAGAGAGAGAGAGAGAGAAAGAGAATCTTAAGCAGCCTCCATGCCTAGCACCCAGCACAGAGCCCAATGTGGGGTTCAATCTCAGGACTGTGAGATCATGACCTGAGCTGGCATCAAGAATCGGATGCTTGGGTCGCCTGGGTGGCGCAGTCGGTTAAGCGTCCGACTTCAGCCAGGTCACGATCTCGCGGTCTGTGAGTTCGAGCCCCGCGTCAGGCTCTGGGCTGATGGCTCAGAGCCTGGAGCCTGTTTCTGATTCTGTGTCTCCCTCTCTCTCTGCCCCTCCCCGTTCATGCTCTGTCTCTTGCTGTCCCAAAAAAAATAAATAAACGTTGAAAAAAAAAATTAAAAAAAAAAAAGAATCGGATGCTTAACCAACAAAGTCACCCAGGCACCCCTAGACTGATCCTTCTGAAGAACATGAGTGAAAATGTTGGATTGGATATGTGTGTTGCTATGTGCTGTTATATATTTAACAATCAGCTTTCTAGAAAGAAGCGTCCTTGGGGTGCCTGGGTGGCGCAGTCGGTTAAGCCTCCGACTTCAGCCAGGTCACGATCTCGCGGTCCGTGAGTTTGAGCCCTGCATCAGGCTCTGGGCTGATGGCTCAGAGCCTGGAGCCTGTTTCCGATTCTGTGTCTCCCTCTCTCTCTGCCCCTCCCCCGTTCATGCTCTGTCTCTCTCTGTCCCAAAAATAAATAAACGTTGAAAAAAAAAATTTAGAAAGAAGCGTCCTAATTTCTTATGCTTGTCAAATTTCATGGTGTAAACACTCCCACCATGGCTGATTTTGAGGTACCATGCATGTCACTGAATACATAGTTGTGAAGAGATGTTAACAATTCCACTTTAGGAGCTGGTACAAGTCAGCTCCAGCATACTGCTGTGTATGTGTGTGTGTCATATATATGTGACCTTAAATGGTTGGAAGTACTGACAAAATGATATATCTTATCAGACTAAAATCTATATAAAGTTTAACATTGATGCTGCTTAGAGGTCACTTGCTGAAACTGGTGACTTTGAGCTTTGAAATATGTGGTCTCCTGAGCTTGAGGAATGGGAGACAATGCCTCTGGCCCATACAAGGTAGAGAGTTATATCCCTGTAAAGGGACCCTAAGACCTACATCTTCAGTAATCAAAAGTAATTCCAACCCCCTTTCAGTCTCTGGGGACTAAATGGAAATCTGACATTAAGCTAATCAGATGAAGAGGAAAACCAAAATTGCTTCAAAGAAGTTTTAACCACCAGCTTGCCCTCAAATGGGTTGGTAACCCACATGAGTGGTTCAAAACACTCATGTTTTGAGAGGAGAAGTAAAATGTAGCAGAGGCCATCTTTGAAGAGAATGATGACTGAAGATTTTCAGAAGTGATGAAAGATATAATTCACAGATTCAAGGGCTGAAATAAGTCCCAAGTAGGATAATTTAAAAGAAAGAAAGAAAGAAAGAAAGAAAGAAAGAAAGAAAGAAAGAAAGAAAGAAAGAAAGAAAGAAAGAGGAAACGGGGCAAGCTTTGATCCTCAGCCAGCTAAGTGACTGGCTAGTTACCTTACATTCAGGGATGGAACTGAGAAGAAACAAAGTGTCACAGTATCAGGACGCTTCTCCCAGGAACCGGTCCAGGATTCCTTCAAGGTCAGCGCTCTGTCATTGGAGAATTCAGGGATCTCAGAGGGCTGGGTATTGCTTTTCTTTTTATCTTGGCTGGAAACAGGGAAAGCAAGTGTGTGTTACCTCAACTAGTTCTACAGAGAGCTGGGATGAGAGACTTTGTTTTGCTTATAGGAGGTGTTGTGAGAAAATATTCATTTGTCTCTGGAATCACACTTGAACTTGGGGGTAGAGTCATGTTTATTTCCCTAAAGCTCACATATTATGTATGATTAGAATTTGGTGTAGTTGTAATTTAGAGGAGTTGCCCGGATATTTTCTTCCTTTTGTGAACATGTTCCAAGTGTTAGAGCCTGTCTGGACTGGACAGTGTGGATTGGTATTTAGAGGCATTGAAGGAAGTGTCATCTCCCTTAAATTTGCTGTGTGCTAAAATGCTTCTTGTAAAGGAAAATGAATTCCTTGATTTCGTAGACATTTTTAATAATAAGCAACAAAACAGAAGGATTTTCTGTTAACCCTCACTGGGTAGGAAAATTACATTAACAGAAAATTCCATCCTCTGAGGCACTCCTGTTAACCTAGATTTTTGCTTTAATTTGCCTATGTATTTATCTGTCTACCATCAAAGGACTAGAAAATTGTGTTAGTTATAAATAAATGGAAGCAACTGAAAACTAGCAGGGATTATTCTCTCCTCACTCCCCATTAATTTCAGTAAATTAATTTTATGTCAGAATAAAATCTATGTTGATGATCTCATAGGATAATAAAAATATTACTTAGCTAGAATAGTATAACTCATTGAAAAACATCATTCTTTCAATCCTTTGTTAAATAAAGATTTACTGATTATTGGAGACTATTTGCTAGATACACATAAGTGCTGGGGATATAAAGATAAATAAGAGAGTAGATTTCTGCATCTGGCTATGCTATTATAACTGATACCAGACCACTTCTCCTGCCATAGTCAACTGTAAGACTGGAATAAATGAGGTAACTATTTCTAGGCATTGGACAACAGCCAGCACAACACTGCAATCCTAGAGACAAGGGAAATAAAAGATGAGGCTCATGATTGTCTAACTCTGGCTGGGGATAATTTCCTGATAATAGTGCAGAAGGCTGGTGTCTGGGAAAAGCATGGTGACCTTACTGAGCTAAAGAGAGTGAGATCAAAGTTTGAGTCAGCTGAAATGGCTGGATTTTGCTGGATGAGGCATCAGAGACAGGAAACTATGCAGAGTAGGGGTCCCAGAATGTGGTGTGGTGTTCCCCCGTGAGTTTGTAGCTGAGGATTGGGCTATATGTATGTAGGATGGAACCACCCAAGACATACTGGAGAGTAGAGTAGGGACACTAGAGGCTAAACATCTGTGGGAAGAGCAGTGCCAGGAAACATTGGAATTCTGGCACTGACAGAATGGAGAGATCATTTTACCTCAATAACACACTCCACCCAGTTGAGACACTAGAAGGGCCACACCTTACAGATAAGGGCCATAACCCAAGTGAGGCATACACTAGACTCTCCCTAACAAAGCCTAAAACAAAAATCCATCCGATGTTCAGAGAAGGCAGAATTTGGGTATTGTAGTAGTCAGGAAACACATTAGGCTTTGCATGGATCCAAACAGAGAAGCATAAAACTAAGCTACTTCAGTACACACTGACCAGCTAGCAATGGAACTGTCTGCTAACAAAAGAATCAATATTCTTCAGAAGATGACGGAATAGTCTCTAAAACGTATTAGCAATAATATCCAGTATCCGATAAAAAAAATTACTGGACATACAAAGAAATGGGGAAATTATGATTCATAGTCAAGAAGCAAAGCAGTGGTTAGAAACTAACCCTGAGATGGGCCATTTATTTGGCATATAAGACAAGGATTTAAAGGTAAACAATTTAAGTTCCTGCTCTCAAAGTCATTATAATTTGGTAAGGGAAGCAGATATGTAAAACAAAAACAAACAAACAAAAACTGTTGCAAAGCATGAGATGAACAATACTAAACTTTTGTGGTTGGTAGTTTAGTTTTGGCACAAAAAAAGTAATGATTAAATCTTTTGGGTGGATTCAGAAAGAGTTTACAGATAAGCCAAGATGGGTATTGAAGGTTAACTAGAAGCTTGTTATCCCCTTGTAGAGGGGGAATAAGGGCAGTACTGGCCGTAAAATAGAGGGAATAGGTGTAAAGGTCCCATGGCTTGAAACAGCAACACTGTAAGCATAGTAGTGGTTAAGAACATGGTTCTTCATCAGTAAAATAGGGATAATAGCAATACCTACCTCTTTGGGTGGTTGTAAGGATTAAATGAAGTAATCCAGGAGTAGTACCTGATAAGTACTTGATAATGTTAGTTATTATCTTAGGAAATTGCTTGGTGTATTTCAGAAGAAGCTATATACATCAGTAAAGCTACAGTATACACACAGGAAAAAAGATGTAGAGTCTAGTATGTGGGTCAAAGCTAAATGAAATAGAAGATGTGAAAGTTCCTAGCAGTGCTGGTACTCAATTAACTCAGGGAAAATCAGCTGCTAAGGGTTCACTCTGGAGAGGCAAAGCCAGAACAAAGAATGAATCAAGTGCATTGTCTGAGGCGTACAGAAATGACAACAGGCAGAGGGCAGTTATACTTTCCCCAGTGCAATAATGTCAATTCTTCTCTATGTGAAAGGCTAATAGACAAAATCAGGGTCACTATTCAAACAGCTTGGAGATCAAAGAGAGGTAGTTGCAAATAATAGCTACAGATGAGAAATAAGGTCAACACAGAGTAAAATTGCCAATTAACTCAATATAAGCCAGATGAAATGTACCCTTGAGGATATGAACTAGATGCTATGTTAAGAAATATGAGTGTGATCAAGAAAGTAATGACTGATAAAAACTGAAGTGTAAGGACTTTCAAATTCCAGGTAAAATAGCAATGTATCCTCCTTTCTCCTAGAAAAAGCTTTTGATAATTTCCTTCAATGACACTTTGTTGTTAATATTTTTATTTGTATGTATTTTCTTTAATGGCTAGGCCACAGAACTTTACTAACAGTCACACAACATTCAATTGCAAACGTTTCTATTGCAAGCACAAACCCACCTCTCTCCATCCATCAGAACTTGATTGAATGCCAGGACACTGCATCATGTCCTGAAACATTTCAAATTTGTCAAACAGGAGAGAAAATGAATCCCTGAGATATGGGCTTCCCTTAAAAAATGACTTGCTCAAATTTGGAGACCATCTGGAGAAGGACTAGCCTCTTTATCTACGCCCCCACTTGCTCATTCATCAACTGTTCTCCCTGGGCTGTGAGGGATGAGAAAAATAAGTAAATAAATGAGAGGAGTTAAGCCTCTGTCCTTAAAGAACTTTTGGTCTTTAGTTAATATCCTACTAGCATAAGGTGTAAATGAACCAGTTTGACTGATGATTAATCATTAGGGTACTTCAAAATATATAAATAGCTCAGAAAAAAAATAACTGAATCTGTTATGTTAATCATGAAATAATAACCTCAAGAACAAAACTATTTTTTCATGTTGAACAATGACCAGCTTATTGCTGATAATTGCATATATATAGCTGTGTGTGTTTGTGTGTGTATATATGTGCATATGTAGATAGACATGTTTATGTGTTACATCTCTATATATGTAAATATGAGAGGAATTCTGAGGTTACAGATGTATCAGCCTAACCCACATATTCTAGGAACAATTAAATGGCAAAACCTTAGTCTCTGAAGGCAGGGAGTTCTTTGATATGGCTACACAGGAAGTATCATAGAATCAATGATTTTTGCACAGTGGGAAAACAATTTCAGTTAGAATTCAGCTTGGAAGGTTTTCTCTATCCATCAAAAAGCCAGGACTGGTTATAAAGCCCTTTCCAATGCCACAATAGTCTGAGAGAGACAGTAAAAAGTGCAACACAGAAAGAAAGAGATGTTGCTATAAAGTGCTTGGGTAGAATTCAAAATCATGTCAGATGTACTCAGAGCTCATACTCTTCCTCTCTGCTTTCTGGTGAGGGAAACATCATGGGCTCACAAAGGTATGAGGTTGAATCCCGGCCCTTGGGAGAATTTCCTAATCTTTCTGCCTTTCATTTCCTTTCTCTTTAAAATTCCAGACCTCAGCAAAGTACTAGCTATGTAGTTGCACTTAATATTTGTTGAATGAATGAATAACTGTAATGAATAATAGCTAATTGCGGACTTGTGAAGACAATGTCTTTTATATTTGTATAATGCTTTGCACACGGCAGGGGCCAGGTAAGCGCTCCCTTCCATTCTCATTCCTTAGGGAAAGAAGCTGTATGTTATACTTCTTTTGATTAATCATAGTAGCTAGCACAGTACTAGATCTTTATTGGTTATTTAATAGTACTCATTTTATGTAACAATAATTGGAACCTGGGGATTTATGTCAGGCTGACGTATGCTAAGTGTATTACAGTAATCTAGACAAGCAGTGTTTAAGACATGGGCTGCAAAGTGCAGACTTGCAGGCTGCATCTGCAGATGTGTTTGATTTGGTCATGCACAGTGCTTTAAAAAAATGGTACATATTTGAATGTCTTTAGAGGGGCATATGTGCTCTAGTTCTACTGTAGTCCCCATTATCTCCTGCTATGTTATAGGCTGAATTCGTTTCTCTCATCTTTCTGGCTGCAGTTAAGTGTGTATATCTGGATCAAGACTAAGGTAAAAGTATTAAGAATTGCGCTAGGGGTGCCTGGGTGGCACAGTTAGTTGAGTGTCGACTCTTGATTTTAGCTCAGGTCATGATCCCACGGTTGTGGGATTGAGCCCCGTATCAGGCTTTGTGTGGAGTGTGTCAGGTTCCATGCTGATAGCACGGAGACTGCTTGGGATTCTCTCTCTTCCTCTGCCCCTCCCCCGCTTGCACTCACTCTCTCTCTCTCTCTCAAAAATAAATAAATAAACATTAAAAAATTAAAAAGTAATATAAAGGATTGTGCTAGAGAAATAGGGACATCGCCTTTGAATGAAGCACAGGTGGAGAAAAGCTTAATTGATCATAAGTGCAAGCTGAAAATTCAAGGGCTGCTACATGTCTAGGTGTATTCTTAACTCACACCACATATGAACTCATTGATAATCCATAGATTTCAGGGAAGCAAAGGAAATTCTGATAGATGTACTTTAATAGAGCATGTTAAGTCTGACCCAATAATTTTTAGATGAGGTATAGTTTGGCTCAAGACTACTTGTAAGAATGAAATCTAGATGAAGATAATCAGACAATATTAGCCTCAGAAAATTGACATGACTAATAAAAAATAAGGTTCCCACTTGCCTAAGAGATGAAATGAGAATAATAATAACGAAAAAAAGTTATTTTGATCATGGAGTACATCAGAAAGTGGCCTATTCCAGGTTCAATAGAAATATTAACAATTGAGTCATTAAAACTTCACAGCCAGGGGCATCTGGGTGGTTCAGTCAGTTGAGCATTGGACTTTTGATTTTGTCTCAGGTCGTGATCGCCAGTGTCGTGGGATTGCACCTTGCATTGGGGTCCGTGGGGCCTGCTTGGGATTCTCTCTCTCTCTCTCTCTCTCTCTCTCTCTGTCTCTCTCTCCCTCTGCCCCCTCCCCTGCTCATGCACTCTCTCTCTCTCGAAAAAGACAGAAATATGCATATTAACTACATAAAAGGAAATGGAAATAATGCAGATTTTAATATTACCAAAATAAACTTCTATTTACATATTCAGTCCATTGAAATATTGTTCACTGTCTTCAGCCTTAAATTTTCCACTTGCAATAAAGCATCAGAGTTGCCTTTTAATTTTAATAGACTATATTTTTCAAATATGTAGCAGGTTTGTGTGCTCTCAACTAAGACCTACATTTGGTTTTAAAAGAAAATTCCTAGATTCAATATGAAAAGCAAATTTTGTATTTCAGGCTAAGTTAATTGTTATAAACTCTTTTTTTCCCCCATAACTTAAAAAAGAGGGCAAGAACCTTAATTTTATCCACGTATGTATGTGAAATGCCTAAAGTTGTTCCTGGAACGTATTGACTAAACAAAACTGCATCATTCCCATGACACTATAGGTTTCCCAAACCACAGCAAAATAAGCAAACAGTCCACCCTTTGGAAACATCGTTTTTAATTCTGTAAGTACTATAGTCTGAATGTTTGTGTCTACCCTGCCCCCAAATTCATATGTTGAAATCCCCAAGATGGAGGTATTAGAGGTCGCATCCTTGGGAGGTCATGAAGATGGAACCCTTGTGATTGGGATTAGTGCTTTATTTATATTTCTTTTTTTTTAAGTTATTTATTTATTTTGAGAGAGAGGGAGGGGCAGAGAGAGAGGGAGAATCACAAGCAGGCTCTGTGCTGTCAGTGCAGAGCCCGACACTAGCCTTGATCTCACCGATACTGGGATCATGACCTGAGCCAAAATCAAGAGTCAGACACTGAGCTGACTGAGCCACCCAGGCATCCAGGATTAGTGCTTTCATAAAAGAGGCTTCACAGAGCTCCCGAACCCTTTCTACCAACGTGAGGACACCAGGAGAAATCTGAGACCCAGGCGAGGCCTCATGTCACCATGCTGGCATCCTGATCTTACATTTCCAGCCTTCAGAACTGAGAAATCAATTTCTGTTTATAAACTACCTAGTTATGGTATTTTGTTACAGCAGTCCGAGTGGACTAAGGTATTAATTATGTACTTCCTTCTAATTAAATTTGGTAATAGATGACGGTAGGATTTGTTTGTTTAATGATTTTATTTAGAAAATAAAAGTTTGCATCACATATAATATGGAAGGAAAATTTCATCAGTTCATGAAATCACCAAGTCTGACCAGTACTGCTATCAAGCAAAGAATACAATATGCTGCCCTCACTTACCAGATAAGGTTGTCCTTAACCTGTTAGTTCTTTGGACAACATTTGGTATCAACTTTTAATTTTTTCTCCATCTATAATCCCATGTGGTCTTAGAGTCCGTGAGTTCAAATTTTCTTCTGAGATAGATCGCTTTTCATTCCTACTGAAGAATTTATGGGTTTTTTTTCCCCATTAGTTTAAATACTATGTGAAAGAAAGACCTGGTATGTTTAAGAGTTCCTGAGTTAACCATTTTTTTTTTTTTGCATGTTGTTGGTGCAGAATGAAAATTTTTTTACTGAATGAACTAATGAATGAGTTGATGGGATGGACTGAACAAAGTCAAGGAATAATGAGAAAATGGAGATTGGCTTGTTTGGTGCTTTTACAACAAGTTTGTTTCTTTTATTGTTTGAACGCCCCAAGCAACCCTTGTATAGTTAGACATGGCATTTTTCCTGAGTGTATTTTTGGAACCTAAGGCACCTAAATGTAATGCAAGAATATGAATAGCTGAGTAAGTCATCTGCAGGGCAAGCAGTAAAATCAAAGTCTGGAATCCAAGCTTTCTTACTGCCTATCCAGTCAAACCTTGGGCCTTGATATCAACCCCACACTAAAGGGCCTGAAGTGAGGCAGTGAGCCACAGCAAGGTGCTGGAGGGAAAAGTGCAATGACTGTTAGTTCAGGCTTTCCTGAACTAGGTGACGTTAGAGGTGGAAGTTTGGAGCAACTAAAACAAACAGAAAGACGTCCTTGGTTCTAAAAGGAAGGGAGCTCTGCAGAGGAGAAAATTACTATGGTCCAGCTTCGAGGTCAGTGATGGCCTTATCTGTTGGGACTTAGGACTTGATTTGTGAAATTCCCCAAGAAGGTACATTTTCTGTATTTACCTCTATTTGACAGAAGTTGCCTTGACAATATAAAACAAACCAACACATAAACCTTGAGGAAAAATCCTATACCTTAAAAATTATTTGGAAAAGAATTTTAAAATATTTCAAATTTTAGAAAAATGCAGAGAATATTTGAATAATCACATATATACCCAGACTCTGCATATATTAACATTTCCCCACATTTACTTCACTTCTCTTTTTAAAATTAAAAAAGAAAATCCAGTTTTAGTTGGAGCCTCTTTCAGCTCTAACCTGATCTCATTCTTAAACTCTTCTCCCCAGTAAACTGTATGTTTATTCTTTCCCCTTTTACAATGCATACATTAAGAATATAGAGTTGTGCATGTTAAAAATATTTCTTTCACAGGGCACCTGGGTGGCTCAGTCGGTTAAGCGTTTGACTTCAACTCTGGTCAAACGCTTAACCGACTGTTTGTGGGTTCGAACCCCTGCATCGGGCCCTGTGCTGACGGCTCAGAACCTGGAGCATGTTTCAGATTCTGTGTCTTCTCTCTCTGCCGCACCCCCCACTCGTATTCTGTCTGTCTCTCTCATCAAATAAATAGTTAAAAAAATTCTATTTAAAAAATATTTCTTTCACAATTGCCTTTTTAATATATTTTTGGGGTTAAAAATATGTACACATGGACTATGTACATTTAATAAATTGCTGTGTAGCGTTCCAAAGTATGAATATGCCATAATTTACTTGCCATTCTCCTACTCCCAGGAGTAGCAATAAGAGTAAAAATATTTTGGCTATTACAAACAAATTTTAAATGTCACTGCAAATATTTTAGCATATCTCTTTGTGCATATGTGTGAGAGTTTTTCTGGAAATAGAATTGCTTGGCAGGAAGGTGTCACTTCAATTTCACTCCATATAGCTAAATTGTTCTCCAATGTGGCTTTACTCTATAAAGGGTCCCTGCTGCCCCACGTTCTTTGCAACATACAATACTATCAGAAATTTTAAGACTTTGACAATATTTCCAGTGTGAAATGGTAGCTCAATGGTATTTTCATTTCCTCTAACAATGATAGATTATCTCCCTGTAGTTGTATTAGTCATTTTATGTAAATTTACTTTTTTTACATCTTTTACACTTTTTTTCTCTGTATTACGTTGCTGTCTTTTTTTTTTTTTTTGATTTGAAAGAATCCTTTTTTATATTCTGGATCCTCTTCTAGAGAATATTTTTATATGTTAAATATTTGGGGGAAAACTTTATAAAAGGTCAGTTTGCCCCAAAAAAATTGACACCTGTACTGTTTTGAGTTTTATTTTTTTAACCCCTATTTGACAATGAGACTATATGAGACCACCACTTTGATGATAGGGTTTTAAAAATGGCATTTACCAAAGGATGTCTTACTTTGGATGCAGAGAATAGACTGTAAAATTTCAGATAGTGTTAATCTGTTACAATTGGAAGTTTACAGTTTCTACGCTTTTTGATATGGGTCACCCTTGCCTAACAGAAAGAAAGGCTTTGGTAAATAAAAAGTGCCAAAGTGGGAGACACATTGCCAAATCACTGACTGGGGCTGTGAGGTACTTTAATGCTAAGTAATCACAGATTTTGCAGATTATGAATTGGGAAGAAATTTAAGTGCCTATGATGGTTAATTTTGTATATCACCTTGACTGGGCCATGGTGCACAGACCTTTGATCAAATATTCTTCTATTTTATGTGAGGGTGTCTTTTGATGTGATTAACATTTCAATTGGTGGACTTAGAGTAGAACCAATTACCCTTCATAATCTAGATGGTCTTCATCCAAACAGGTGATGACTTTAGCAGAACAAAGAATGACCTCCCCTGAGCAAGAAGGAATTCTGCCAGCAGGTGATCTTAGAACTTGAACTGCAATATGGGCTTTTCCCTAGGTCTTTAGTCTGCTGGCTACCCTGCAGATATTGGACTTGCTGGCTTCCATAATCACAGGAGCCAATTCCCTAAACAAAATCTCTCTTTATATATACACATCCTATTTTTTCTGTTTCCCTGGAGAACTTTGACTAATTCAGTGCCGTTTAGCATATGGTTACCTAAGCAAACACCTTTCCCATTATCAGAGCCTATCAATATATTTCTTGTTGCAGCTGGCACATTGCACTGTAACTATACTTATGTCTTCCCCTTCTATTTGGAAATGAAAATCTACCATAATTAAGGGTCTGTAGTTATTTCTGACTCTAACAAAGATGGAAGGCATCCCAAAGATTTATTAGGACATGGTAGATGCTTTGCCCCTTTATCCAGGCTGTAATTTGGGGTAGACATACTTGGCTCTGATGTCAGGTTGACAAACAGGTATCAGTTTTCAATGCTAATTTCTGGTTCTTGGCGATGGTCATCAGGAGGGATGAATTGAGAAAAATTCTGTGGCCATTTCTCAGCTCGGTAAGAAAAAGCCTGTGATCTACTAGTGACATTTATTTTAGGAGGCAGACGAATACTTATGCTCTGTATTTGCCATCTCTGACTTAGCCTAGAAATGTAAAAGAGATTCTTCTAGCTCACCGTGAGATAGCCCACCTCCCCAGGGCCAATAATGCCAAGGTTCTATTTAATATTGATGTCTATCTTTGTCTGAGTGTCCTTTGAGAATGTGCAATAACAATAAGATCCTGGTCAAATATTTTACCATTGAATGGCAACTAATAGAAGAGATAATCACCTAATTTATTTTATTATGTCCCATTTATTTTGAATAATTACATTACTATTACTATATCCCAGCAATATACTTGCTTCAAAATAAAAGTGCTGGGATTCTTTTGAATTTCTACAATATTTAATCTATTGTATGATACTTAATATGATACTTAATCTAATCTATTATATGATACTTAATAATCTATGATACTTAATTATTGCTTTGTTATTTAAGCAATATATGATACTTAATAATCTAATCTATGATACTTAATAATATATTGCTTTGTTATTTAAGGTGTTCATGGCATCAGAAAACTACTCGAGGACAAGACTGAGTCTTTTGCTTCTTTTGTTGTTCTCTATAAGAGCTCAGTAAATAGTGGTTGGACTGAATTGCTTCTAAGGGACCGTAGAGTCTCGGGTCTTGAAGTCTTTGTATGTAACTGCAGGGGGAAAAAAAGGCCAGAGTGTTCTTGGCATCACCAAGAGGTGTATTAGAATGAAAATAGAAAGTATTATGTTACCCTTGAGGAAGAACATGTTCTAGTCACTACACTTCCAGAAAGCTATAACTGACCTTGGAAAAGGGCCAGAGATGAGCAGTTTGGGGTTGATAAAGGTGCTGGAACAGCTTCAATGAAAACAAACTAAAATGACTACTATCATGGCTCATTTAGAAGCCTTTGCTACCAGGGAAACATCTATAATAGGGTATAAAGAAAGAAGATTCCGGTAAATAGTAAAAACTCCAAGGGGGTAGCTTCTATTGGGCTGGATTCCTGAGAGATCCTTGAGACTGGGTGGCAAAGGATCCCTGGGCCTGATTGGCATGTGTAGCTTTATCACAGATATAGCTGCCAGTCATCCTGAATGAATGAGGAGATCACCTCCGTCTTTAAAGACTCAGGCCTGTGGTAACAGACGGTGGCCACTTAAGATGGAACACACCTAACTTGCCTCCAAATAATCAAGTCTATTTTGCTCCACATCTTTGTTAGAGTAAACAGCTGCTTTTAGGATTTTCCACCTAGATTCAATTTTTTAATCTATCCAGGTTGCTAAACCAGGCCTAATTCTGACATGTACCTGCATCTAGACTCAGTGTTTCCTCATCTGTTATTCCTACTGTAAGCATTACCTGGGTCAATTATACCCACGTCAATGTCGCTGTCATTTTTAATCCCAGGAAGTCAACCATGTCTTTCCCATGGCATTTGCCTTGGCCTTGATCTGCTTTGGTTCATTGATGTCTTTGGTCACTTTGGTCAGCTTTGCCTTTATACCCAAGATGGAGATATTAGCCCTTTTATTTTCCCCCTGCAAAGAGAAAGGGGATATGGATAAATCTACAAAACTGTGATTCATTCACCAAGTTTCTAAAATTTAAGAACTAGAAGTAAAAATTATGCCCCTTTCATAGTAGGTAGCAGGCCCAAGGAATATTATTATCCCAGAGTTACACGAAACAGAAGTCAAGAGAATCCCAAAAAAGCCTAAATCAGTTAAAGAAGGATTGAACCTTTATGTCACTGAAGGAAATGTATCGTATACTCAGCGTTGACAACATTTGAAGATGATATTGAAAAGCAACCAGGTTTGTTTACTAAATACAACTGTCGACAGGCTGAAAAAACAATTACTTTGAATGAAGCAGTTTTGTTGTTTTTGTGTTCATTACATCATTGAAGTAGTGTGTTTTTTAGGTCTTTTTCATGTTTTCAGCAGTGCTTTCCAAGTACAGACATTAGCTCTACATTTTTTCAGCTTCATCGTAATAATAGTAGTGCATATTTATTGAATATGTATTATGAGCTCAGTTCTTGATGTACATTTCTTCCAATGAATCCTCGAGCCAGTCCCAGGTGGTTGATACTATTACTGTATGCATTTTGCAGATGAGGAAACCGAGGACACCAAAGCTAAGAAACTTGTAAATGTTCCCAGAAAACGGCACTACAGAACGTATTTACATACATAGCCTGTGCACATGGCCACTTGGTGATATTGTCGCAGCAAAGTGCTGCAGACCTACCTTCCTGATTGTGTGCCTGCTTTGGAGGGTCCGACACAGGAAGCTGGCGACTCTCTACTCTCCAGGCCTTATTTCAGGCCAACACTGTTGTCAATATCTAAACCTGTCTCCTGATGAGATTATTCCTACTGGAACCAGAGCCACAGAAAGTAAAGTTAATAAATCTTCTGCTCATGCCCAGGAACTTAGTAGACTGAATGTGAAAGGGGCCAAAGCAGATTTAAAGTGATTGAAATGACAAGAGGTGAAATGTGAGTGAAGTGAATGAATTACAAAAGCATGTATGAATAGTATTACACAAGTGCAGCAAATTCAATATCAATTCAATTTCTGACCACGTGCAGAGGGAAAACAAGGGCAAAGAGCAGAAGAGTCAAGGGTAATGAACAGCTTTATTACTTTTTTTCATTGTGCTCCTACATATGGGTTTGTGCTGCTATTTATTAACATGCAGAGGTTAAAGTTTGTGTAAAATGCCGATCATAACATTACGGAAGGCTAAGTGCCACCCTGCGGTGGAGAAGGCAGTCGGAAGTCAGATTATAAAACAAAACAAAACAAAACAAAACAAAACCAGCTTCCTGCCAGTATTGTAACGTGCCGAGTGTATTTTAGAAATTAAAAATAAAGCCTTTTTAACATCCAGGTTGGATTCTGTCCAGGGAGACAATTGTTCTGCGTAGGTGAGTTTCTTCCGCGTTAATGCAAGGGAAAGTGAAAGTAGTGTGCAGATTCAGACTAAGCCATCTCTTCTGCTCAAGGTGGGTAATAAGCAGCCGTCAGCAATATAGAGAGACTTCACCATCTAAGCAAAAGGTAGTCAGATGCTGATAC
The DNA here is from genome assembly GCF_016509475.1 of Prionailurus bengalensis. Classification (NCBI taxonomy): domain Eukaryota; kingdom Metazoa; phylum Chordata; class Mammalia; order Carnivora; family Felidae; genus Prionailurus; species Prionailurus bengalensis. The sequence goes on along the minus strand of NC_057345.1, from coordinate 82,360,010 downwards.
TCTATTCTCTTGAGAGATAATAACGTCGGAACTTAGACTGGCCCGGGCCTGAGTCTTGGCACCAAGGCTCCAGGTGTGTCCATAGGCCACTTGTGTAGCATCCTGAGTACCAGCTTCCTTACTGTAATATGAGGATAATCGCAACCTTGGAGGATTATAAATAATACAGTACCTGGAAAGGGATTGGTAGAGAGCCCTGTACTCAGTAGGCCTGCCACGAATGATAGTAAATATAGTTACGTAAAGTGCACAGTTCCCTGTCAAGCACATGGAGGAGCTTAGTACATGTTGGTAGAATGAGTTCAATAGCATTAATAGCAGCAATTGTACCTGTGCTGTTGTGGGGAGGGGAGGTATGATTGGTTCTTCAATCATAAGGCATAGGTAGCTATTTATCTGAAGCATTTATAGAGACAGACCTGGTTGGAGATGTCCTATCAGTCTTTCAGGCTAGGGGCTGGATCAAGATAGCTATTAAGTGGGCAGTGTGGCCAGTGTATAGAAATATTGACACACGTGCATTCCACTTATTAACTATGTGAGATTATTCTTCCTGTACACATACCCATGCACACACATAGGCATGATATTCTCTCTTGTGTATTTCTTCAAATACAGGGACTTCTCTTTCTTTTGTTCATTCTCTTGCTTTTTATAGAGGCAGGGATACAGAGAAATCTCTACTGTTAGAAAAAAGCATCAGTGCCAGAGTAACATTAAGTAACCTTTGCATCACAGGGAACACGGAGTACTGTCATGTTCTGTGGAACATGTGTCCTTTGGGGGAGCCACTGCTCAGCTCCAGCTGATTGTTACCATGACAAAATTTGAGCCTATCTGTGAGAGTTTCTGATTTCTCAAGAAAAACTGAAAATCCAGGGATTTATGTGAAATTTACCAACTTTCAAGATTGACACAAATATTTTTAAGACACCACATGGGTGAAATAAAGTCTCTTTTCCAGCTGAATGTGGTCCAATGGCTCGTGCGTTTTCTCTTCCAGGTCTGGCTTCTCCAGATACTCCAATGCCTTAATCATCTGAGATTGAGATTCTGTAGTACTTGGGTTGGAATCTGAGGGACTCCATTGTCTGAACATGTATTCTGAGTTCAGTAGGCAGTGGGGCAGTCGAAACATTAGGGCTGATAACTAGAAATGAGGCACAGCCCCAAGGATGAAGCAGGAGGTCCACGTAGACTTAGCAGCAGGGGGGGGGGGGGTGGCACATGTCCCAGAGAGTCATTCTGGGCATGTCAGGAGTTCAGCAAGACATAACAGATGGGAGAGGTGGGAATGTGAGAGCAGACAGTGGGCACAGAGTGTGTGTAGTGGGGAGGAGGGAGTAGATGTCTGTCTCTAAAGCCTGTTCACATATGCTTAGCAGCAAGATTCCTGAGAGGAAGAGGGAGTGAGAGGAGCAAGACAGACATGAACTAGAACTGATGTGAAATAGATGCAGTGTTAGAATAGATGGCACAACAGTCACTTCAATTACTGAATTAGGGCTCTCTTTCCACTCAACAATCAGAGCAGGCTTAGCCCCAAAGCCTAAAATACAATAGGGGTAAGCCTGCAAATCAGCTAGAACCTTGACTAGAATTCAGCTGTGAGCAAAAGGGACCAGAAGACAAAAATGTCAAGAGTGTGAAATGGCTCAAGAGGCCACTGATCTGTCTTTTCAGTGAGAGTAAACGTCTTTCTGTTGAGAACATCCAGGACCATGCCTGCAATCCCCTGCAAGCAGTGAGAGCCCAGGGTGGAGGACCTGAAGGAACAATCCTGGGCTGTTCCTAAGAAAGAGTTCTCTCTGAAAATGACTCAGGGACCTTGGGCCTTTGAAAAGCAGTAGATATTCTGACCACTTTGTAGTTGATTGTCACCCAGCATTTCAGCTGGCCTTCAGACCGACCGGGGCATGTCTGGTGAACTGATGGGATGCACCTGCCAGATATCTTTTTAGAAGAGGGACTGATAAGCTTCTTGGGGAAAGAACTCATTTCAAATGAAGAGCAGCCAAACAAGACCCCATTGACCCAGTAAGAGAATCTGAATGCCAGCAGGGAGGGGAAGATACCATATAGTGACTGTCCTGGAATTATCTCATGGATTACCACTGGCCCAAGTCTCGCTGGACTCCTATGGAAAGCAGAGGGTGTTTTCTTTTTCTTTCTTTTTTTTTTCTTAATATAATTTATCGTCAAGTTAGCTAATACAGAGTATATACAGTGTGCTCTTGGCTTTGGGAGTAGATTCCCGTGATTTATCACTTCAATACAAGACCCAGTGCTTATCCAAACAAGTGCCCTCCTCGATGCCCATCACCCATTTCCCCCTCCTCCATGCCCCCCCCCCCACATCAACCCTCGGTTTTTTCTCTGCACTTAAGAGTCCTTTATGATATGACTCCCTCTCAGTTTGTAACTATTTTTTTTCCTTCCCTTCCCCCATGGTCTTCGGCTAAGTTTCTCAAATTCCACATACGAGTGAGAACACGTGATAATATGTCTTTCTCTGACCAGAGGGTGTTTTCTAAAAATGCCCTTAAAAGTTGTTTCACCAAATATTCTGGCCCCCAAATACTACTGTTTGAGTAAACTCCCAGTGGAGGAAGACACTAAACGAGGAAATTCTTTCCCAGCTTATAATATTCATTGGCACAGCTTCGACACATCAAAGTCTTAACCTGTTGACCGCAGTGTTGGTGGCAGACCTGGTGTGTTGGGGTGAAGGCGAACAGGGCAGCAGCAGAAGGACATTGTTGGCAGTACAGCTGAGCAGAATTTTCCTGAAATCACGAATGAGGCACACCTTGCCGAAACCCCAAAATATTGGGGAGACGAGGACTTGGGGGAGAACCTGAGGTCTTGTATGAGTAAGGAGGAGTGAGACACACAAACCACTTCTGTTCACATGACCCCCTAGGTGCTTACAATCTGTTGAGGCTTAGTACAAACTTTTGTTCCATTTTTGAGTCAGAACATGAAACACCTGTGCTTTTCTGCTATCAATTAAGTATAGTCAGCGAATCTTTGTTACCTGTAAAATACCTAAGCTATTGTGACAGCTTTAAGCATCAGTGTCCTGAGGATCTTTGACACTTGGAATAGGATACTATTCCAAGAGGCCAGTCTGGTCTGTGACATTCTTTATTACTTAGGAAAGAAATAAACTAATCGTGTTATTTAAGGACATAGATACACATGCGTGCACATGAGTGTGCACACACAGATAAAGAAATACAGAAAGAGAATTAAATATGTAGAACTGCTGGTCATGAGATTCATTTTTTGAGATACGACGTCTCAAACTTATCTCACTGGTAAGTGTTTATTGAAAAAGCGACTTCCTGGAACCACAGATGGAAAGGAAAAGGTATAGAAAAGGAAACAATTGTTTCTTGTTCCTCCTTTAAGAGGGAGCCTGAAATTAAGTGGCTTGTTAAAAGGCTCATGTCAGAAAAATGGGCTGTCTTCATAAAAACAAAAATAAAAACACTGCAGATGAAGCCTATTAATATTTATTTATTTATGTATTTATGTATTTATTGTTGCAACCCCTTTCTAGAATAGAGTTTAGATCAAGAAAACAGCCAAAAAAAGGAATAGTAATGCACTGTTAGGTACTTACATTATAAAACACTACCCCGTACATTGGGTCTGTTTGGCAGATACTTGCAGTCCTGTGTTTTTCATTGCAAGTGGCTTACATCAGTACTGACATCTTCCAGATGTTAGTAGCTTTGATTTTTTTCCCCCGTGTTGCAAACGAGTTGGCATGGAAACAACTCTTCGCTGGAAACATGACATATGATTCAAGGCAAAATGCATTTTAACACAGATGAATAGTTCAGGAATCTGCCTTTAACAAAAGTCATTTTGAGAGCTGTTTTGAATTTGTTGGTGTTTTGTGACAACTTTTTCAACTTAGATGGGAGAAATCAAAGCATTCTGTTATGCAATGTAGCTATTGTTAAAATGTGATTCGGCTCTCCTATTGAGTAAAAGCTTCAAGTTTAGAAATGGACTTTAGGTATAAGGAGTCAATACAAACAAAATTTTTTTTGCTCATTGGAAGGTGCCTATTTGTTTTGAAAATTGAGCCCTCTAAAACAAACCAAATGGGGATTGGGAGTCTGCTCTTGATACTAGGAGATAATGCGGAAATTATTTCAGAGTGTGGATTTCTTTCCCTTAAAAGGACTGTGGAGAGATGGAGAACGTAACAGATTCTTTTCACTTTGCCTTGCTAGCTAGCATTGTTCACCTACTTCTCAGTCTCTCTACCAGAAAGGCTGGGAGTACGGGATGTTCTTCTAGATGCCCCTATATAGTTCCTCTGCTTGCCTCAGATACTAGAGACAACAAGTTCTCACTCATTCCCCGTTCTCCTTTCCCAAGTGAGGGAAGCGCTGCACTTCTCAGCCTGCTTTCAGGAAAGTGGACTGTGTGACTCGTTCTGGGCATGGGCTGCGAGAAGAAATGACAGCCACTTCCAGGTCCAGGCGTTTAGCTGCCTGTGCAAAACCCCTCAGCACCCTCTTTCTCTGTCTTGGCGACGAGAAGCCACTTGTTCCAGATGGTGCAGCTGCAAACCACAGGGCCTTCATTAGCCTGGGTGCCAAGGACCATGTTGTGCCGAGTCTCCTACGACTTCCCGCAAAGCACATGTAGCAGAGTGTGAGCAAGAAGCTCTTTCGTATTTGTTAAGAATTGATTTGTGTGTGTGAGATTTTGAAGTTGTTCATTACCTAAGAGTAACTCAGGGAATGTTTTGAGTTATGACATTCCGGATTACAGATTCCCCAGGGACAGGAGCACAAATGCACCTCTGCATCCTCAGAGTCTTGGTCAGGGCTTGGTGCATAGCTGACTGGTGTTATGACTAAAATATACATCAATGGTTATGTTTATTTTTTTTCCTGTTGCAATACAATTTGAGTCACTTTGCTGAGTGTTCTCTAAATGCAAAGCACAGCTTTCTAAACTAACAAGATGCCCAAGACACTGCTTCTTCTCCCAAAACTTACCATTTAATGGCAGTTATATATACATTTTAAATAAGGGCATCTAGGAAGTATGTTGCCTCTTTCACAACTTGGCAAATTTCTACAACACATACCTGGTCTCATTTGCAAAGTCGGTTTGCACTAAACAATTATAATAATGTAGTTACCATTATGTATGATATATTAGAATTTAACACTCTGTAAAACATGCCCACTGTCTCGATAAGGCATATTACATATGAACATGTGGTTCATATAGCATATATACTCTCTGATCCTTAAAACAGCCATGTGAGCAGGAAGGCATAAGGTAGTTACCACACCAATAGGTAGAGTCAGAATACATGGGTTAGAGTGTGTGTTGTAGCATTTCCCAGTCTTATCACCTTGGACAAATCATTTAACCTCTTTGAACTCAGGTTTATCATTTAGAGTTAGTAATACAAGTGTCCTGGAGATTAAATGAGTTTATATATGGTGAAGGGTTTAGAAAAGCATTTCATGCATAGTAAGTGCTCAATAAATTTTGCTTACTACTCATATTTCACAAATGAAGAGACAAAGGTCAGAAAAATTAACTAGCTTCCCAAAGATCACATAGGTTGGACTGACACCAAAATCCTTTCTTGCCCTTGTCACTACAATGCCTCGCTCTCTAACTAGATAGAGGCAGGCTGGCTCAATGAATTAAAACCACATGTGGTTTTATCTAAATTCTAGCCTGTTTGGGTGAAAACTGATGGTGTACACTTTACCCTTTGCTCTATTTTCTCATATGCAGAAATAAAATGACCCAAATGTTCATTAGACTGTGATCAGCATTTAAAATTTTTTCTACAATCTGGGATCAGTAAGTGGAGAGGAAGTTTCCGCAATGGAAAGACTTTGGTATCTGATGCTGAACTTCAGTTTCCTCCTCTCTAAAATGGAAGTAATACCCTGGGCAGCATGGTTATAAGGGTTAGGAGTAATGCAGGGAAATCCCCAGCATGTGCTTGCACATAGTAGGTGCTCCATAAATAACAGCAGCAGCAGCATCATAACTGTCATCATTTGCCCAGAAGTCTAGAGATGTCCTCTGTAAGTTCATTCATAGGGAAAAGAGGAACTTTCCATGTGCCTTACGGCCATAGCGCAGTGAGCTACTGCTTAGCCTGTTTATTTATGAAAGTTCCTTATTCCAGTTAGTGGCTGCATTGCAGCCTTAGGGCAACCACAGTGCAGCTTCTCAGTGTTAATTCCAGAGCGATGCCACAAACTGATGGAGCAGGAGGCTCAGGCCACCAGCCGCACAGAGTGACTTCCTCGGCCATCCAACAGTGAGCTCAGCGCCAAGAAGACTTCACACAAGGAGAGATAACACGATGGGGCTGGTCTTTCTGCTCTGTGCTTGAGAGATGTGTTGTTTCTCCACCACAGAAGGGGAAACTGTGGGGAGTGATTGGAGTCCACACTGCTAAGGCGAAGCGGAGAATGATTTCTTATTAGTAGTCCTTGTCGCATTAATAATAACAATAGCCATGAAGTAACAAAACAGTCTCTGTCTTTGAAATATAGGAGAGAAGTAATTGGCCCAGAAAGACATTATCAGTTGGAATGTTCCATATTTGCTTGATTTACCATCTTCAAGCAGTTCAAACAGCTTTGCCCAATAAACTTAAATGCCTAAAATGTCCTGCTCGCGCACTGAAGCATCTTTTATATACTTGCTTCCATAGTTTGGAACACCCTTGTTGCAGAAATAAGAAATCAGAAGAGACCCAATTTATTTTACTGATATTTGAAGGTAATTTTTCCCTTAATGAATGCATCTGTTTGGATGATAAATTGTCCATTAGACAATGCTCAAGTGTTTTTATGCTCTCTGTTTTGATTATGGAGCTTTTAATGTAGTGTTGCATCCACTCTTTGAATTTTCTTTGCAATTCAGTCATCCACCAAAGAGAATAGGCTGGAGAAAATGCCACACTGACTTTCCTTCCTCAAGTATTTTAATTTATTAAATAAATGACCTAATAGATTGCATCGAGACATATTTCTGTACTTTGTGCTGACTTTATTGAGAGTTAATCAGTTTCATTATGCTAATTAGATGTCGGCATTAGTGTCCTGTGCATGCATAGAGATAATGGCTCCAATACACAGCACACAGCACAGATCACGTCCAAGACTCGACTCTGTCTCTTGTGCTGAACACGATCCCGGGAATTTCTCTATTTGTTCCACTCTTCAAAGGGCTGGTGTGCTGTTTTCTTCCTTTCAGACTCATGAGGGAGGATGTTCAATGTGGTGTGAGCAGAAGACACACACAATGTGGGGAATTAGTTACACAGTTGCTGTTTCTGTCATATTGTTAATGGGAATTACACCCTGTAGCAATAGTTCACAGTGGGCACTGGGAGGATGTGAAAATGCATGAGAGAGTTCAAATAATGAATAGTATGGCATTTTAGTTTGGTTGGATTTTAAACTACCTTTGGAAATGAACACATCTTTATCTTACATAAACACTCTATATATTTAGGCTTCCTGTCAAAATTGGTATGTGTTTCACTTCAACGTGGGCTCGGTTTCCAGGGCTAAGAAACCAGAATTGATAGTGATGCCGAGTTCCATTGGAACTTCTTGCAGGAAACTAAGTAACGATATTAAGTTGCCTTGACAAGTAACTTTGCTTTTCCTAAATGTTTATTCCAGGGTATCACTTTGCACTCTGACCTACTAGAGAAGTAATCTTCGTGACACTAACTTGCATAAACAAAGGCCAAGCAAATAAAAATCCACAAAGAACGTTCCCTTACATTCTGTGCACATCATTGAAATTCAATATGCTTCTCAAAAAGAAATAGGTAAAAAGCATGTGCATATATTACAACTTTTCTTTTTTTTTCTTTTTTTCTTAAAAATTTTTTTTCTTAATGTTTTTATTTATTTTTGAGACAGAGAGAGACAGAGCATGAGCAGGGAAGGGGCAGAGAGAGAGAGACACACACAGAATTGGAAGCAGGCTCCAGGCTCTGAGCCATCAGCACAGAGCCCGATGTGGGGCTCAAACTCACAGACTGTGAGATCATGACCTGAGCCGAAGTCAGACGCTCAACAGACTGAGCCACCCAGGTGCCCTAGCTTTTCATTTTTTAAGTCATTAACTTATACACTGTATAAAGCTGCAGGACTCTCTCTTCCCCTGACCCTCAAGAAACCTACTTCCCACTTAACTCTAAAATTAAGAAAAAAAATTAAACGGAGCTTTTCAAGCAGAGGTAGGGGTGGCTGGCTGGAAAATGCCTTAGCCCCCTCCCAAGGCTATCGGGAGGAAGTCCTGGGGCACGTTGGCAGGATCTTTAGGCTCCCAGGAGCATCGTTTTAAAACCACAGTTTAAAACAATCGTATGTTGAAACAACATTTTAACAGTTCTTCCTCACTAAAAGAGAGAACAACGAGTAAAACTAACCTTTTGGATATATACCAATATTAATAATTAATTCAGCACTTCCTTTACAGCCCAAAACACTCATTTCCCAATCAAGGAGTTGCTGATCTACAAGGTGACAGTAAAGAACACCCCTTCCTCAGTGGGTTGAAAAGTCCCCAGTGTTGAATGTAAAGATACTTGGTCTATGCCATCCCTACCGTCGCCCACGTGTACTAGTTGGCAGGGTAGCGCTAATGGCACTCACTTAGTCCTGAAAGGGCAGATACCCCATCTTGATCTTCCTTGCAGCCTGGTACCAGCACAACACCTTGTTACAGGAGCACATTACCTTTCTGAGGTCTGATCTCTGGCTTACACATTTTCCCAGTCATATTCCTGGAGTCTTTCCATTGGGTTATGAATATTCCTCATTTTCTATTTTCTTTTAAGGTGATTCCTGATTGGTACTTTGGAACGGATAGCTCCCCCCACCCATTTAATGTTGAAACATGTTGAAATTCCAGGAGTGGGATTTAATGGGATCAGTTGCAAATAAGATGTCCTCATTTTTATTTTTATGGTTCATAAAAAATAATTTATTCAGTCAGGGTGAACTCCTGCTGATTCATTATAGTTGCAGCAGGTGTCTTCAGAATGGCTCCTGAAAGGAAGTTCAAAATGAAAAATCTGCAAAATAAGTAATATTTTCCTCCTGTGAGCAAGGCACAGTGAAGTCTTAGTCAAGGCCTCTGTCCTCGGGAGTTTATAATCTCTTTAGGCAGATAAAACAGGTACATAAGTTATGACTAACAGTACAGGTAACATGTAAGATACCAAATTAATGATATCAAAAGTAAGTTAGAGGAATTCAGGGATGCCTGGCTGTCTCAATTGGTAGAGCCTGTGATTCTTGCTCTCAGGGCGGTAAGCTCGAGTTCCACGATACGCGTGGAGCCTGATTAAAGAAAACAAGAGGAATTCAAATGTAATGATGAAATGACCATTTCATTTGGTCCCTTATGCCTCATGTTCATGTTCATAATCATGTAGATCCTGAGGAACTTACATACCTGCGCCAAAGATGCTAAGCAAAGAGAAACTGGATTGTCTCTCTCCTCTGGAATAGAGACCTCAGGAAGAAAATGCTTCTTTATTTTCCCACTGCTAAACTCCTGGCAACTTGTGCCTGGTACACAGTGTATGCTCCTTAAATATTGTTCAGTGCAAGAATAAATGAATGAACCGCTATGGCGCCCAAATATGTATCTGTTCTTACAAACCTTAAGTGGGAATTAGTAAATTTTAAATGATATCTTCTTTGGTAGACAGCCAGAAAGTGTTTAGGCAGTGTTCCATAGTGATTAGCACCTATAATCCAGGTATAAAGATGGAAGTGTATTTGAGTTAAATGGTGGGAGGCATTTATTCTGGAATATTAGTCATTACAAGTATTTTGAACTATATTCAGAATTTATGCTTTTGGAATGCAGATTTTGATGCAGTCTGGTTTTAAAGTAGAGAAAAGGTTATGGTGGCTCATAAAAACCTCCTCCCTCTTAATTCAGTTTTTACAAAAGTTTGAACTTGCAGAAACACAGGACAAAAGTTATTCTCATTAGTGTTTGTCCTTAACTCAAGAGTGAATATGTTTTACTTAGGTGGGGGTCCCAATGAGGAATAAAGAGTGGACAGAAAGGTGAGGACAAAGAAAGGGTGAGAGCTTGTATAGGGGTTTGAGGTGGGCACCTGGCTAAGTTTCACAATTTGCTGTTATCCAAGGCAAATCTACAATTCTGTACATTGTGTTAATAATTACTGTTTTCAGTCTTACAGTTTATCAACTGCCATTATGCAGAGCTTTTACCATTTCAAAAGTAGATTCAAACCACAATAGTTAGTCTTCGAGGCATATGATTAAATAGATGCGTTGGTATATATAAACATATATAATTAGTATGTATATACATCATATATGTATTTAAGCATTTCTTCTGTTTCAATAACTAGATCATTTATGCCTTGGGGTCAGTAAATTTTTGATTTATTTATTCAACAAATATTTACAGACTGTCTACCATGGGACAAGTAGGTATTAGGGCTAAATGATGAATAAGTCAAATGTGGTCCCCATCCCCATGGTGCTTTCAGCCTGGAGGAAAGTCTTGTAAATAAACTCTTACATACAGCAGCTCACCATGTAAAGTGGTATACTATGGGGAGTACAGGTTACTTTAGGTTACGTTGGAGGAGCATCTAATTTGTACTTAGATTTGGGAAAGCTACCAAGAGAAAAGTAGTGTATACAAACTGAGGCTGGAGAGATGAGAAGGAGTTGGCCAGGCTGACAGGACCTTTATGAATCCTTATAGCTCCTAGCATGGCATCGTACACAGACGGGATGCCAAATGATTTTATTTTATTATTTTATTTTATTTTATTTTATTTTATTTTATTTTATTTTATTTTATTTTATTTTATTTTAATTTTTTGAGAGCTTGCCATGGATCCAGCTTTGCACTAGCATTGGAAAAGATTTAAGGAAGTGTAGGACTTCATCTCTGTAATCAAGATTTCTACAAATTAGATGAGAAAAAAGTGAATGCGTTGCTCTTTAATTGTTTTACATATAAGAGGGTGCAATTCACAACAGCATGCACAGTACAGTCAATGTGTATTGCGGAACATTAGGAAAATGAGAGATTGAAATACAGGCGAGGTGCAAAGTGGATATGGGGGATAACACAGAAGAAAAGAGACTTGAGATATACTATAGAAGAGAGAATTGATGGACTAGAACTTGGCACTGAGAATGAATATGGCCATGGAGAGGAACAGTTGGGGAGGGGATGTCAGGTTTAATTTAGCAGAAGGTACTTGTTGAGCTGAGATTTTGACTGAATTTTAGGATGGCAAAAAAGTGTTAATGAGTTGCCAACAAAGCAGATAATCTCTCCTCCTCAACTTAAAGCCCTATCTCTACTGTTTTCCTCTTAATGGGCATTTTGACTGACATTTTACACAATGACAAACCTTCAGGGGGGCTCTGACACAAAAGTAAACTGTTAATTGTCTACTGATAGAAAAAAAAAATTCAGAAGGTAAGGCCTGGCCTCCTTGCTGCCAAGGGGGAGGGCGAGAGGGAAGCTTTGCCTTGTTCAAGTTACTCCAACATTCTGTCCAACTTCCCACACTCTCTGCTTCTACCACATCTCTAATCCTTCAAGTCTTCCATGGCAGGGTCCAATCACAGAGCAATGTCCTAACTAATGATCCTATCTCCCTCCCACTGTTACTAGAAAAAAATCTATAAATCTTTGAAGGAATGAAGACGAGGCCAGAGGAAGAAGCCCAAAGATGCTAGTTAATAAGTATTGAGAATCCGGAGCAAGTGACAGGGGACAGGATTTATAATAACTCACTATTTATGATAAATTTAGAGACTTTATATTTTACAATAGAAAAGATATTCACTGAATTTGTTTTTTTTTATTTTTTTTAACGTTTATTTATTTTTTGAGACAGAGAGAGACAGCACACGAACGGGGGAGGGGCAGAGAGAGAGGGAGACACGGAAACGGAAACAGGCTCCAGGCTCCGAGCCATCAGCCCAGAGCCCGACGCGGGGCTCGAACTCACGGAGCGCGAGATCGTGACCTGAGCTGAAGTCGGACGCTTAACCGACTGAGCCACCCAGGCACCCCAGATATTCACTGAATTTGAATGACTTCAGTTGTCTAAGGAAAACAGGTTCCATTCATGTGCTGTTCTCTTCCTTGAACCTGCAGTGGGGTCTTAGCATATGCAGTTCTCTCTGCCTGGAACGTTTCCCCAGTCACCCACCCCTATCTTTTGCCTGGACTTCTCCTATTCAAGCTTCACATGTCAAGTCAACTTAAATACAACTTCCTCAGACAGACCTTCCATGAGTCCTTTGCATGCCTTTCATTATTCTCTTTCACAACACTCTGTGCAACTTACCTTTCAGAGCACTTGTCAAAATGTATATTTTGCCTTCAGTGCTGCACTATGGACCCCATGGAAACAGGGAGCATTTTTGTTGTGTCCACAACTGTATCTTGGAGCCAGCACCACACCAGGCACAGAAGATGCCCCAACTGAATGTTATTGAGAGCATATATACGTTCAGGTGCTGCATGTAAGGGTGAGGGTTTGCAGAGAAAAGTGATGAGGGCATTGCCATAGCTTGTGGGCCAGCTGGTCAATGGCCAATGATCAAAAGAAGTTTTTCCAGTTGTCAGAAATGTGGATTCGTATTGAGCCACATTCTGATTTCCGAGATCAAGGTTCAGGAAAGCTAGCCGGGTGATACTTCAGGGTTATTGACTTGCTGACATGAATCCCAAGATAGGATTCACGTTTTCTAGATTGGAATAGTTTTAACGTTCCTAAAAGTTCCTGTCCTTTTCTCCAGTAAGACTGCAACCTATGGCAAGGTGGAAAATATTCTGAATTAAGCATTCCGATGAGAAAATTCCAAAATTACCAGTCAATTTGGTGATGAATGAAAGGGGATTTTCATTACCAATAATGAGTCTTTGCTTTTGTATTCTCTTCTGACAGAAAAGGAAAAGCGATCCCGACTGGAGTTTCGCCATAGACAAAGTCAAGATCTCAGAGCTATTAGCTTGCTTGTGTGGAGCCATAATATTTGTGTTCAGAGGATTCCTCCTCACACTGTTGTCATAACTTCTCATTTTCAACAGACATTACACACCACTCATCACTCACTCTCCATGTCAGTACCTTATCAGCATCCTGAGCTGTGGCTGCCTCTAGTGGATGAAGAGTTTCCCAGCTTACCTAAAAGAACATCAATCATTCTTCATTCTTAGTGTTCAAACTTGCTCATCAGTTAGTAACAACACCTCTTGCAGCCTTGAAAATTATTTCTGAATAAACACAGGGCCGAGAACAGCTGAAATGATTGACAGCTCATAACTCCTCCAGTGCTTTATGTTTCAAAACCAGTGTGTATGCAGATGTCTCCTCATTACCAACGTTTGGATGTCACTTAATGTAGCTGCAGCTGAGAGGGGAACTGCATGGGTGAGATTGTCAAGCATCTTCATGGGAGTTTTGTGCCTATAGCAGACATTCTAGAGAGCTCTGAACCAGGGTTGAGGTTTGAATAGAAGAGCTATCACTTGCAGATCAGGTAGCTCACAAAATCGTGACATGGGGAAATTTGTTTCCAGTAATTCTTTCCCTTTCCCTGTGTTTTGTTTCCAGATCCCCACAACCCAAGCAAGACCCCCAGTGAGATATGTAGAAGCCTTTTGAAAAAAGCAGATGTCCTTCTCAAATTAAGGATTAATCACCACCCCCTGACCACCCCCCCCCCAACTCTCGCCCCACACTCCACCTCCAAGTTTGGGACTTCTCACTACTTGAGCAGAGATTGAGATGGGAATGGGTGGGGATGAACATAGGCGGTTAGGAGGAGAGAGGGTGATGGATTCATTAAATAGCAAATTCCTGATAGTGGGTAAAATCTGATCATGAATTTTTCTTTCCAAGAACCTGATGACTTAATCTGATGACACCACCTTTCCTGGAGGGAGTATTAAGAATCTACTGCTGGTTTGAGGGACATGTTTTTAGGACAGGATGGGGTTTTGAGGTGCCTTCAGTCTTTTGATGTGGGTGTCTGTCGTTTTTGTCTATGAATGCCAACCACTATATTTACAAAATTTGGAAAGACTGTGATGGCTGCCTTCTGTTTTTAACTGGTCCTGTATTGGATTTCATCAGATTCTGCCACTGCCTAAGGAGTATATTCAGTATTCACTTGGGCAGTGGCAACAAGCCTATTGGCATGGAAGAATGACCATAGAACTCAACAATGCATAACTAATAGTCAAGCTCGTGGCTCAAGTTCTGGGAAATTTCATCCATTATCAGTTATCCTCAACACGAGGAGAACAGCCTAAGGCCTCACAACCATTTATATGGTATAATTTTCAGGGCAGTGAAATCAGTAAGGCTACCAGATTCACACAACAGGCTCTACTAGATTTTTAACTCATTGAGAACAAGGACTATGTCTTGTTTACCACTCTCTTGCAAGAGAATAGCACAGTACTGGGCCTAGAGTAAGAAAATGATAAATGGTGGTTGAATGAACAACACTCTCTTTGATTCTCTTCTTCAAACCCTTCTCCTTAATCACATTTGCAACTCTGCTCTACCCCTACTTCCAATGAATGCACTTACACTGGCAGCAGAAGTTGAGCAGCACAGAGTTTTAGATATTAATTTGAATAAAATCCAAAAATTTTCTTTACTGACAGCACAGTGATTTGAGTAAATGCCTTCTATGTCTATTTGGGATAAGAGCAAGGATAATGACAAAATAGGAACAACAAGAAATAGAGAACACAGTGCTCATGGAAAATACCAGGGCCATCATTCATAGTGCCTTGCACTCTGAGTAATGGGGAGAACCCAGAAGGTCAAAATGCTACGGGTTTTTAAATTTTAGTTTTTGTATCTGAATAAGATAGCTCTATAGCTCTACTACCCAAAAAAGGTGATTTGTTCATTAGTTCATTCATTCATTTCAAAATATTAAAATTTTTCTAAATGTTGGGCACTGTCTTAGACATTAATGACACCAAATGAATAAAACATGATTCTGGTCTGAGTAGCTCATAATCTAGGGAGTCATATAGGCAGTGCATTAACAACAACAATAAAATGGTTCAAGGAGAAAAAAAGAAGGAATCATGAAGTACAATCTGCAATACCTTTTTTTTTTAACCCCCCAGGTTCATGGGGCAAATACTAGACCAAGACCAAGCCTTCTTACTCGATTAGACCATCAGTCTGGGGAGTGTGGCTGTGGAATGTTCTTGTAGTTGTGTGGTCAAGAACATGAGTCTCTGAAGACCATATGTGAGCTGAGAACATACACCCATTCTATTAATGAGTAGATAATAATTGGAGCAACCTGCTTTTCCAAAACTTAGTTAAGACATCCTAAATCTTAATTTGGGTCAGTTTTGATATGTTCACGAGATTAGATAGATCAGAGAATAGAAGGCTCAACAATAGATTGAAGGGACAAATAACCGAAGACTATATACACTAGAGACAAATAAACAAAAAGAATATACAGAGTGAAATGAAAGGAAACAAGTTTCTAGAAAATAAGTGAGCCTTACCACTAACACTTGAAATATCTGACAGGCCCATATCAACAAGCTCGGCTGTATTTTCTCTTGGCTGTTCATGGTCTATTTTTCTCTCTAGACATCTTTCTTTAAAAAGAAAATCCAGATTTCCAGGGTTGGGCAGAGTGTGGGGAAGAAACGACAGGAGGCAAGCACTGTCAAGGAAAGACGTTCTCTCTGGAAGGAAGCGAGGGGCCAGAAGGCAAGGCTGGCTCCCTGGGCAGGTTTCTTTGCTGCCACTCCATGTGTCTTTTCCCTCCCACTCCTGTGGGCACTTACTTTCTTGGCACAGAGAGAATTGAGGAAAGTCACGACAAAAATCCTGTCATGTGCTGGAAAAGGAGAAAAAGTTTTAGATCTTTGCCTTTTTCACAAATGAAGAGTTTCATGGAAGTTGATGTGCAATTTTAGATGGGAACTTTGCCTTTGTTAAAGTTACTCTAACATTGTCTCCTGTTCCCACACTTCCTGCTTCTACCTAACCTTCACAAACAAACACAACAAACATTCCTCCCAACACACACAGACACACACACACACACACACACACACACACACACGTGAAATGCAACTTAGCTGGCAGCCAGCATCATCTGTCCCAGGGCTATCTCTAAGGACAGTAGATTTATCTTGGACTGACTTCAGACATTTCCCCTCTGATCTTCTACTGGCGACGTTTTTCTCCAGTTTCCTCGCTGCCTCCCTTGGCGCTCATTAATTAACTGCTCCTCACTCTGTGACTAAACGTGAGCCCTGTGTTTGGCTGTAGAGAGGATTGTGACATTTTGCAAACGCACACACACATGAGTGGGGAGAATATTTTGGGTAACACACAGGCAATGGAGGTCAACTAGGAAAACCCAGTTTTAAAGACCTGTTGAAGAAAGTAACCGAAAGAGAAAAGATGGGAAAATAGGCTGCTTATTTGGTGACATTTACTTATTCCCAACATGATATTTTAAAAGGCAAATACAGAAACTGGAACTTGCCATTTAATTGAGGTTCAGGTATTTCAAAGCTTGCTTATCTCTCCAGCCCGTCTGGTGTTTCCATGGTGTTCCTTTTCCGCTTCTATTAGTCTGGAACGTGGGTAGCAAGTTGATGAACATTTTTAATGAGTAAATCCTTTTCTACACCAAATTTTATAGATAATTAAATCTGATTTATAGGGCAGGTTTCAGCGACAGTCAAAGAGAGAGGAGAGGAAGGCCCAATTATTGGAGCTCTGAGTGAGACTCTAAGTGGGCTCCGCTTTGTTTGTGTAACCTTCCCAGCAGGGACTCTGCAGGGCCTGCAGTGAGGCTTCTGATACACAATAGGACTCAGTGATGGCTTTGCCATGGGTTTTTTAGGTTTGTTTGTTTTTAGTTTCTAGGCAAAGAAGTTCTTTTGTCCAAGAGACGGATCCTCATCTTTATTTGCTGCCCTCCCATTTTTTACTCCAGGTTATGCTGAAACCTCTCATAAAAAGCCTCAGTATGCACCACGGAAGACTTTTTTCCTTCCATCGTGTGTTTGTTAAGCGTCGTCTATGTAGCAAACACCATCCCAGATGCTGGAGATGCAGCAGTCAACAACGCAGGCAGTTCAGATTCTTTGCTTGTGACGTAAAATAGACTCAGTGGAAGAAAATGTAGACAAAAGACAGTGTAATCCTTTTAAGGAAATTGAGACCATGAATGGTAAGTGGATTGGTCTGCATCGCACAGCTTGTCTGTCATTGCTGGGGCTGGGTATGGACTTCAGGTCTCCCGACTTCCAGTCCAGACTTTTCTTTTTTAAAAAAAATTTTTTTTTAATGTTTATTTATTATTGAGAGACAGAGAGAGAGAGAGAGAGAGACAGAACATAAGCATGGGAGGGGCAGAGACAGGAGGAGACGCAGAATCTGAAGCAGGCTCCAGGCTCCGAGCTGTCAGCACAGAGCCCGACGCGGGGCTCGAACCCACAATCTGCAAGATCATGACCTGAGCTGAAGTTGGATGCTTACCCAGCTGAGCCACCCAGGCACCCCCAGACTAGAATTTTCTTAATGCACTGTGCTCTTTTGCCATTTGTGGAATACATTAAAAGCAACAAAACCAGCAATAGCTTCGGTTTGAAGTGTCTAGCACAGTGCTATGTAGCTGTATTTATTGACCTTGAAACACCATATTGGTTTCTAACAGCTCCTCTATTCTTTTTCTATTTGTATTCATTAATAAATTGAAATTTTCATGTTAATTTGGGTTGCAGGTCCTGAAATATTTGGTATTGCCAAAGCCGAAACACATGTAAGATTTTATCAACCACAGTTCCCTATCTTGGCTCCCCTCTGAAATAATGTGTTCAAATGGGTTTTTGAAAGCCAAGATCAGTCCCATCATCATCAAGAGATTCCTGAGTGACACCTGTGAGTTACCGTATATACAAATTTGAAAGATAATGAGTCTTCTGAAATGACTTCCTGTCACACTGCCAAACTCCGCCCTGTTGCTTAACTCAGAGTAAGACATCAGAAGCATATATGTCTATGGGGAGCCTGCTTGCATCAATCTTTGAATTAGCTTGCATCTTTCCTCTGAGTGTTTTTTCTGATTATAATAGTAATATAAAGTTGCATCCGATTTGCACGTAACAGAAAATCCATCATGCAGAAAACAAAAGTCCTTTGCCCAGAGAGAACCATTAGCAATCATATGGTATACTGTCTGAACTTTCTTACACGTACACCAACGTGAGAACACACATCTACTGCTGTGCTGCAATGCCTTAGTCACTGGATGACATATTTTCCTTGTCTTTTCATGTCCGTATATATAAATCCATATCTATTTTTTGAACAGCTATATAGTATTTGTTATAAGGTTAAACAATAACTTATTTAACCAATCAATACTTAATATTTAAGTTATCAACAGTGACTCCTTATAAAAGTGAGTGCTACAAAATTCATTCTTGTATATAGTTATGTGTTAACTATATTTATTAACCCAGAATTCCATGTTTTGTCTTCAGACCTAAAAGTCAGAGTGTATGATCCGATACATGTGCACATATATGTTAATATAATCAATACATTATGTATAATAAAATTAAGAATTATAATTTATATGTATTGGTATATGTATTATATATGTATGATGTATGTATTTCTTTCCATAGTCAAGAAACTGTCCCACCTGACTTTGAAGGCAGTTTGCAAACCCACAGAAGTCCTCAAATTACCTAGTCATCTCTTTCAAAAAATTATAAAATTGTAAAATAAACAAAACCACATTTTTTAATCACTTGGCTAGGACTATGTTATTTAAAGCTGGGTAAGTGAGTGGTAGCTATTAGCGAAACAGATTTAAAATGTAGTGAAGATGAAAAAAAATTCTTTATGAATCAAGCTGCTATTACTCTAAGTCAATTAAATGAATCTCCCTGAAGGAAAAACCTAAGGATTCGAATTCCTTTATTAGAAGGATGTTATTAAAATGTCTCTGTGGTTTATTGATTTCTTTAGTTCTGCTCCTTGAAGAATATGGGAATCACTAACAGAACTGAGACCAATACTAAATGCTTGGAAATGCTGGTCAAAATTGTATTTAGAGACAATAAAAGTAACGTGTCAATATGTAGGAGCTGGTTAGAGACTTTTCTTTCAGACCAGCTATTCCCACTACTCCCAACTGTCTTATTAATTTTTAAATTTCTTGTGGAAGAAAGCCTGGGATTAAAACTTACTGGACTGCTCCTTAGCTCCTTCTTACTGCTGGTATCCTGTCACTGTTATGCAGTCTTTTGCTTGGATTTTGGCTTTCTCTTCATTGTCATTGCTTGGCTGGAAACAAGGAGATTTCCAGTTTGTACATGCTCTTGGTTACAGGCAAGTCTGAACGTCAGTACAGCCTCCTCTGTGCCCCACTCTGAACTCTCTCTTAACTCCACTGTGTTGAACAAAGAAGCTAAAATGGTTTGCAAGGAATCTTGAAGGTAGTTGACCTCAAACTCTTATTTAAGAGATGAGGAAACTAAGCCCAGAGAGATTTAGTGACGTGTTTAGAATCCTGCCATAAATAATAACTAGGACCAGAATCCACATCCAGTGGATCGCCTGGCTAGTTTTATATAATGTCACTGCACCTGTCAACCTCTCAGCGTTTCATGCCCTTCTCAAAGGCTGGGTTGGCCACTGTACTTATGTCAACTTGTGTTCCTCCCAGAATTGGCCCCAAAGTCTGGCCTTCATGCCAAGAACTTTTGCTGCCTGTATTACTTGACCAAGAATTAGTGATTACTCCTTACTATGGGATGAAGTGGATTTAAGCAATAGGCTTTTTTGTTTTTAATTTTTAAAATGTTTATTTGTTTCTGAAAGAGAGAGCACAAGCGTGGAGGGGCAGAGAGAGAGGGGAACAGAGGATCTGAAGCAGGCTCCACTCCGACAACAGTGAGCCCGATGTGGGGCTCAAACTCACAAACTGTGAGATCATGACCTGAGCTGAAGTTGGGCGCTCAACTGACTGAACCATCCACATGCCTCTTAAGTGATAGGTTCTTAAAGCAACTTTTTCAATGTCAGTGTTGGTCCTGTGAGTAAAATTCTTCTGACCCTCTAGCTGATGACTTCTGTCTCTTTGAGGCTCTCATGCTTTTGTGAGGAGATAAACCCTAGGCATTATTTTCTATTTTAATATCTATGTGAATGGTCAGCACCCTGAATTCAGCTATTCAAGAAACCTTGTATATATTTATAGGAATTGGTCCAAAATTAACATCTCTAATGAACAGAATTATACAGTTTGTCTTTATGCTAAATGTGTGGATGTTCAATACCATGGGGGTGTAAATAGCATGGCTTTTATGGTCAGAGGGATAATGGTTTGAAATTAGTTCTCACCACTTGCTAATTGCATGACTTTGGACAACCTAACATCAGTGAAGCTCAGTTTGCTCGTTAGTAAAGTGGGGATAACGATACCTGCTCTGAAATGTTGGTGTGGGAATTAAATGAGACCATGCGCTAACTCGGTGCCCAGTATGGGGCCTGGCACACTCTAAGTCCCCAATAAAGGCTCCTTTGCTTTCTTTCTCTCTTTCCCCCTTCATTTCTACTACTGAAAAGCCCCTGTCCAAGAAAAGGAATGGGAGAGACTTGTAAAAGTCTGAAGACATCAATTTTAGTTTTTCTTCTTTTTTTAAATCAAGAGTTTTTTGCTGAAGGTGCTGCATTATAAATGGACTTCTCAAAAGCCGCTTGTATCAGTAGTCCGATCATTTATTCCTTGATGAGAAATATTTTGGTCTATTAGCAAGAAGAAAGATTAACTGCACATTAATCAAAAACTTCAAGATGAGTACAAGTGTGCATATATCACAGAAACTGCCAGAGAGGTACCACCACCACAGACTGGGAAGCGTGTGTTTGTGCACCAACTTTGGCCTCAGCCTGCTGAAGCAGAGCCTGACTATTCGGTTTACTGGGCAACTTTAGGATGTTCTTAAAATTCCATATGTGCTATTTTTTAAAGAGAGGTTTATTTGATTTTATTTTACTCCCCCCTCCTTCTCTGAAGCAATTAATTTCTTGCTGGTACTGTGCCTGGAAACAGTAGGAGAAAATGAGTTGCTAGAAGTGTATTTCTAAATTAGCAATCATCTCAGTGACGTGTGCACTTAGTCAATGTGTTTATTTCTTGGTTATTGTCTGTTTTCTAAAAATACCTAGAGAAAGCTATGAGTATCTTGGTAATTCCCTAGAAGCTGAGACAGAGAAGGATGAAGGCTGCCTGAGTTTGCCATTTGGGGGTTCTTACTGTTGTTTCTGGGCTAAGGCAAGAGATAGATCTTCTCAAAATAAAATGACTCTGCCTCCAAATGGAAATCCTCCTCTGGCAAACATAATCATCTACCCAAAAACTTTAGTTAAAAAGTCTAGTTAGATTTAGGGTGTCACTACTCCCCAACATTCTATCTTTGAAAGCTTTGAAGTGAAGCTCCATTAAAAGCTCAGTAGTCACAAAAATAAAGGGGACTTCACAGGGTGAAAATTCTCTGTCGGGATGGAGAGTTGTTATTTAGCTATTTGCTAGTATGCCATTATACCAGAATATAACGGGACGGAGTTATCCAGGAAACAGTGATGTAGGGCTAGAGATTGTGTGTGTGTGTGTGTGTGTGTGTGTGTGTGTGTGTGAGCGCGCGCGTGCGCGCGCCCATGCATGCACGTGCACGCACACACACATTTAATCAGGTCCACAAAGCTTTCAACTATCCATTTTCTTCCTTATTTTTGCCTTTTCTTTAAGGCTCACTGCTACATCAAGTGTGTATGGAGACTCACTAGTGTATCATAAAATGGAGAAGTGTAAGTTGTGAGTCTCTAAGGATAGTTGTACTGGGTTTATAACCCATTTGGAAATGTAACCACAATTTCATCTCATCCCAGAGACCCCCACGGAGCAGTAACAGGGGAGAATAGGATGATTCACCTAATTTCTTTGATGTAAATTTAAAATTTCTCCTGACAGTTTATGCTGGAAACTGGGGCTTGAATGCATCATCCTGAAGAATTTTTACACTTGCCCAGAAATGTGGGCTAGAGAGAGCAGATGCTCGGAAATGCCGTTGACATTTCCAAGTTTTTATAGCCCTGGTACATAGCCCACTAACTCCAGCATGCTTCACACATGGAGAAGGACCATTTGTCATTTTGATGCCAAGATGATACTCACAACTCTAAATGAAATGGATTACTTCTTTCCACCTCCTGCTTGGACAGTCAAAGTAGAGCCATTTCTGGCATTTATTGGTCACCCTGTACATGCCCGAATGGCAGAGCGGTATCAGTATTTGCTCTGTGGCAGGGGAAATGAGGGTCTCCGAAACTGCTCGTGACAGCAAAAAGTACAAGTTTCTGCCACGCTCAATTAGGGTATGATTTATTTGGCAACAGTGACTTCATTGAGAAATGTACAAATAATAGTTACTAAAGGTGCCTTAATTCTGAAACAATTAGCATTCAGATAGATGCAACACACCTATACATACCATTCTTTGTATTTAAACAAAAGTATTTACCTGGGCAACTCAGCATCTTGCCAGCTCTGAAAGTCTGGACAGTTTCCCAGACAGTAGATATTTTGCATTTCAAGTTATAGACATTATGTCAGGAAATCTCTATGGCAGTTCTCCCAGCATTCAGAGAACTATTCCTTTATGCAATACTCAACACTTGATCATCACCAAACATACACTGAGGTCAAGATTACTCATAATTTGGCTCCTGGATAAACGAGAGTGGCTAGGGACTTGGTTAGAATCAAGCTTCTACTTGTCTGGAAACCTTAACATAAGGGCAAAAATTAATCAGTTCTCCAAATATTTATGTAATGCCCGCTCTGACCAAAAGGTATTCTGGAAGTCATGTTGCCTTCTCTGGCCTGCACATCTAAAGCATTCTGTAATCTTAACATGTAATCTGTCAAATGCATGTGAGATGATACTAACAGGGAAAGTTTTGTTTGTTTCTAGTGTATATAATGGACATCATTACCCTATGCCTTGGACTTACAGATTTGTAGAGCAGGTGTCTCTGGGACCTGCCCAGGGGCAGGCAGGCAGGTCTCCATTGGGAGGCTAGAATCTGTGCCAGACAAATTCCTATAAGGGATAAGGACTTTTTGTCAACCCGGGAGACCCAGAAGCTGTCCATGCTGCTATTTCCCCCTTCATAACCCTTTAACCACCTGTGATTCACCCAGTAACTATCTGATAGGCTCATTTGCCTTGAACTGGAGAGCTAGACTGCTTGATTCCCACCGGAAGTTTGATTCCATTTCCAACCTTCAGGTCAATCTTGGTCCCACACAGGTGGAAATGAGTGGAAGGCAATTGCTCAATGGCTCAGTCTCCAGTCTTGTTGACTTTCTACCCTACCTCTCACCTCCCTTGTGAGTAAAACTGTATCTCGAATCTCACTTCCAGTAACTGAGGTAAACCCTTGGTGCTTCTGTGTTTACTGTCAGCCTCTGCCCAGTATCCTATTCCCCTCCACTGCTATGCTCCTGTCCTGCCACCTGAGTCATTTTATGGACCTAAACTTTACTGCTTACGGTTGGCGCCTTTTACCTGTTGCCAGATTTCCCTGATATCAACTCTGTCTGCTGCCAGCCCAGCTCCTGATGCTGCATTTGCCTTCTCTGCCAGCACACCTGTTGCTCACTGCTGACTCTCCCCTGATGCACATTTGCCATCTGCCTGGACTTTCTCCTGCCGATTTTTTGCTGCTGGGAATGTGTCCTGCCCTCTGTGTCTGTAACTGTGGTTGAAACATAATTTTCTAACAACAAATAGGCAAAACTTTCAAAAACCAAGCTATGAGTTTAGTTTCCTATCCCCTACCACGCCCTGTGCATGAAATATATTGCTTATCACACATTGTATCATTGAGAATATTTGTATAAAAAGTTCTAGCTTGTGAGATAATTGTCCTGTAGGAACAAATGAAAAAATAGAGTAGGAGAGCACCCAAATCCAAAACGTGAGTGTGATTAAAAGTTCTGGAAAGGTGAAGTACATGTTATGTACAATATAAATGATTTTAATATTTCTTTTTTTTATTTTAATATTTCTAAGGATGTTTGCTGATGGACCTTATCAGAGCCAGATGGTGGCTGTCTCTCAACATGCCAAGGGATATTTATTAAGTGACAGGACACCTTGAAAGAAAGATGCATACATTCCTGCTGGGGGACAGGAGAAAGGGATGGAATGCCCTGGCCAGGGGCTTGCAGAAGCAGTTAGAAAGGAAAGAGCGCTTTTAGTGAACCTATGTGTTTACGGAGAGAAGGGAGAAGGAGGCTTAGAGGAACAGGGAGGAGCTGAGCCCGGGTTAAGGGCCTGAGGAAACAGCAATTGGAAAAGGATTAGGGGGAAGTGTAGGAGAGACCAAATAGAAAAGAAACAAGATTAGATGGGGACAGTGAGGGAAGGAGAGTGGGGTGCAGGAAGAAGAGAGAGACAACAGAAACCAGGAAAAGCTAATTATATCAGAATTCAGTTTTAGGGAGAGTGAATAACAGGTAGTCCTCAGAGTTGAGGAAAATGTTTAATGGGCTGAACCAGCAGGGTCTCCAGTTAAGTTTGGGAAGCAGACCATCACTATCACGGGCTTTCTCAAAGCCAAAAGGGTTTGGGCCCAAACAGAAAAAGATATCTTTATTCATAGACCTAAGGATTTGAGGAGAGATCTTGACTAATGCCTGGCAGAGATCCCAGGGAAGTCTTAGGAAAAAACCAACACCAGGTCTTAGGAGGGGTTGATGGGTGAGAAAGAGAGAAGGAATCTGAGCACACAGCAGGAACAAACCATTGGAATCAAGCTCATGCTGGAGCAACCAAGAAATGGAAGCCCATGTTTGTAGCTGGCTCTTACTCTTTACTGTTTTGTGCCTCAAGTGTCCTTCATACAGTAGGAAACTTGCATCAATTGTATGTAAATTACAATAGATGGCAGTAGAGCTGAGCAGAGGGGTTAAGTCACTAAGCTTTGGTTTGAATCCTAGGCTCTATTTTTTATGAGCTATGTAACCTCGGACAGGTTATTTAATCTCTACATACCTTAGTTTCTTCATCTGTGAAATAGCAATGGTAATGGAATCTACTTCTCTGAGCTTCTGTGCAGATTAAATGAGATAAGGTTCCTAATACTATTAAAGGTTTCTATTAACATGAGAAAGACAGCCTGTCAAGAAAGGAAAGTAGGGTATGTTTCCCTGCCTTTATTCTCCTCTGGATGTGTCAGCAGATAACTGAAGAGAGACCAACAGCAACTAATGGGGAATGTAACTAGAGGAGCATTTTGTTTGCATTCAACCCTTGGCTTGGGAGTGGAGGGTACGCGGCAGCCTGTTTCATGGCAGGATGCAAGGGAATTATTTCCCTCCCAAGAGGCAGGTAACAGTCCAGCTAAGCCTTTGAACTTGTATTATTTGATTTTTTTGGAGACCCAAACAGCAGAATTAGTCAAGGTCTTCACATATTATTTTGCCACTTATTTAACCTGTATTGTTGAATACAGCAAATTCTGAAAGACTTTAAACTACACGTCGCATTTAATAACACATCCAGCAAATATATTCCACTTGAAAATAAACCAGAATGTTCATGTGTTGAATTCTGTAAAGGTGATTTCATGTCAATGATAAGTAAGAAAATAGATGGTGCTGAAAGAATTGGGAGGCTGTAATACACTTGAGGAGCTAAGGTGATTGACCAGCAGGAGCTTTGCCATTTGAGATATTCAGCCTTCGATATATATTTAAAAAAAAAATTTAATGTTTATTTATTTTTGAGACAGAGAAAGACAGAGCATGAATGGGGGAGGGTCAGAGAGAGAGGGAGACACAGAATCCGAAGCAGGCTCCAGGCTCCAAGCTGTCAGCACAGAGCCGGACGTGGGGCTTGAACTCATAGACGGCAAGATCATGACCTGAGCTGAAGTCAGCGCTCAACCAACTGAGCCACCCAGGCGCCCCAGCCTTTGATATATTTTAGAGTTATGGATCTATTTATAAGATTGTCATATATCATTTAGCTTGTTCCCTTCACAATTCTAAAGCCTTTTATAGGAGATGAGGCCAAAGAATTGTTGGACACCACCAATTCAGCATTTTGACCAAGTGCTAAACTTGTCCAAAATGGTTAGGTCGGCTTCGATCGAACAAAAAAAATTACCTCCTACTATGGATCAGGCACGGTTGGGAAGGGGTGTTAATCTTTTAATTAATTTATTTATATTTTTTAATATTAATTTTTGAGAGAGAGAGAGAGACAAAGTGTGAGTGGGGAGGGGCAGAGAGAGAAACAGAGACACAGAATCCAAAGCAGGCTCCAGGCTCTAATCTGTCAGCACAGAGCCCGATGTGGGGCTCGAACCCATGAGCAGTGAGATCATGACCTGAGCCAAAGTCGGACATTCAACCAACTGAGCCACCCAGGCGCCCCTAAGTCTTGACTATGTTACCAGTTTCTTTGCCTAAGCTAGTCAAAAGCTTTTATGCTCTATTCAAAGAATCTACCTGTAATTGTCTCAAGAAACTCCTTTTGGATTATAGACTTAAACCATTAAAATATTTCTTTAGAGCAAAAAATTCTTTAAAGTGAATGTTTTTAGGTTAGAATCCATGGAGGATGCCTCAGGGAGTCTGTTGACCAATTCCCGTGATCAGGCTGTTCTACTGGTATAAATGTCATGGTTACAGATTCTTGTGGTAGAGCCTAGTTCCTTATTAAGAGGCTTCTAATGTCCCTTTCAGAGTTGATGGAAGATTTCTCTCTAAAGAAGCTATGCAGCATATTCAGCTTGTAGCTTCTAGGGATACCATCTGTATAACGATTACAATCTTGAGAAGTGCATTATGGCCTCCACCCACTGGCAAAAAGCCTCATTGTTGGTATTTTTACTGACTGACACAGCAGAGCTGGTATTGACTCCCATCTGGCACTCTGGTCATTTTCTAATTCTGTGCAAAAGCCTGCAGTTTTCTCAAATATCTTCCCATGAACCTCTGAACCTTCTCATGAATTCCCAGGCTTATTTGTCATGACTGCAAGGTAAATGCTTCAACGCCAGATGATGTGACTTGCCATGACCTTTCATGAGATTTCTTTTGAACTTTTCTGGATACCCTTTTAAGATGGGGCAGCCCTTCACATTCTGAACATGGTTGATGTGTATGAATGTCAGTGTAGATTTCAATGGCATGCATTCAGTTAATGGTAGAATTCATAGATGGTTGTCAAGAACGTCTAGACTTTCGCAATATGGACACTACATACTTGCTTTGCTGTTACTCTCAGGCTCCATGACAACTTGAGTACATGCAAGGAATTTATTCTCTAATTGCCCTCACCATTCTGCCTGAGAAGTATATTGAAATCACCAAAAAATAAAATATAATTTAAAAAAAAAGGGAAGGCCTGCACCAGTGCGGGAAACCAGGGAGAATTATC
Source organism: Prionailurus bengalensis (assembly GCF_016509475.1). Classification (NCBI taxonomy): domain Eukaryota; kingdom Metazoa; phylum Chordata; class Mammalia; order Carnivora; family Felidae; genus Prionailurus; species Prionailurus bengalensis. The sequence continues at coordinate 82,332,413 of NC_057345.1, read as the reverse complement.
ATTTCCCTGCCAGGTACTTTGACTGAACTAATATAGTATAGATGGAATGAAGTCAAAAGAAGTCATTGCAGGTTGTTGTACAACTCTCTTCTCTGGCATAGCAGTAAAGCGTTCTAGAAAGCTGGGAAATACCTGGTAGAACCCAATTAATGCTTTTAAATGTAGTGGACTGTGGAACAAATGGGAACATTTTTTTTAGAATTTCTCTCTCTTTGAAGGATAACGTGTAGGTGTGTCTGCAATGGGAGGTCGTGGAGGTTTTGCAACTAGGCACACTACAGACTGAATTCTAGCTGAATTCCTTGTGGCTACTTTCCCCAGTCTAAGGGCAGCCCCAGAAAGGGGGCCTAGACAGCCACGCAAGGTAAATAGTATGGAGAATGTGACAATAGAACGCTGAGTATAGCCAAGTGTGGCAGCTCCCCTAAACAACTGCTTAGAGACTGACATGGACTTCCCAGGGCTTGGGCACTTTCCCGTCACTCAGGTGGCTATGTCTCAATATATCCTGCTTCTGCCGTCCTCCAGCATGAGGTCTGGAGAAAGATTTATCACCAGGAAGATAAAACGGAGATTGAGAGATAATCCATTCTTCTGCTCCTAGGCCAATAATGAGGTCGGGAGAGCCGAATTTTCATTCAAAGATAAATAATAAGGGGCAACGACAACAAAAAAGTTTTTTCAACCTAAAATTATGAGGAAAATATAGTGCTTAAAAGCTAAGGGAGATTTTTTAAACCAAATTTTTGAAATAAAGCGCTAGTAGATTTATAACGTTTATTTTGTGCACCATGTAGCAGTTTAGAATGTGCGGACTTTAAGCAAAGAAGAGATGAAAAATGAAATGAGAGACGAGAGAAGAGAGGAATTGTCTTTTGTGCATAAATAACAAGATGAGGAAGTAATAGAACAGTACTGTAATAGAAGAATCAAAATGTGCCCTAGAAGTAAGCAGAATAAACACTGAGAAAATCAGGTCAGGTAGTGAACTGAGGGGAGTTTACAAAACTTAGAAGGGCTGGCAAAAAATCATGGATGTGTAGAACTCAGTGAGGAAATCCAACCCGTAGATATCTTATGTTCTTGAAGAAAAGAGAAAGAAAAGAAAACAAAGCAACAATCAATGTTTAAAATGGAAATAACTTTTTGAGATTTCGGAACAGAACAACATCTCGACACCTTATTGGGAAATTTATGAATTTCAAAGATTCAAAAATGATTTCCATCATCATCCTGTCAGACACTTAGCAGTAAAAGTCAAGCAGGTCTCTGATTTTCTTTGGTCATTTCATTGACTAAACAATGCTGCTGCTGCTGATGAATGACAATGAAAATAATAACAAACACTTCCTGAGCATTTTGATGCATCAGGTACTATGCAATATACCTTTACATAGGTAAATGAAACCTCCCAACAAATTTTTATATAAGTGCTTATATTCTCCTCATTTCATAAAATAATATTTTCAACATAGCTAAATAAAATTGAAAAATAACAAGAAAATACAAAGGAAAGAGCAATGAATCATAAAGCATACAAAAAAAAATGACAGACATAATTAAGACTAGCCATGTTGGGGTGCCTAGGTGACTCAGTAGGTTGAGCATTCAACTCTTGATTTTGGCTCAGGTCATGATCTCACATTTGTGAGTTGGAGCTTCACTTTGGACTCCAGCCTCAGTTCTGTGCAATCTGCCTGGGATTCTCTCTCCCTCCCTTGCCATCTGCCCCTCCCCTGCTGGCACTCACGTGTGCATGCGCTCTCTCTCTCTCAAAATTAATTAATTAATTAATTAATTAAAAAAATACTAGCCATACTAATTAAGACAATAAAAACAATTAAGTGAAATTCCCCTATCTTAAAAAAAAGGCTCACATTGAGTGAACAAATGAAATAAAACCAAAAGCAAACCCAATTCTATGCTCTCTACAAGAACAACCTTCCCCTTCGCCTCAAGTAACTCTGAAAGTTTAAAAATAACAAGATAAGCAAGAACATTTCAAGCAAATGAAAATAAACATAAAGAAAGACAAATGCTATTTTCATGGTAGATTTTAATGCAAAAGAATTTTAAATGTACGTTTAATAAAGACATCAATTTCATACTGAAACAGGTAGCAATGCCCTAAAGCTGGTCAGTATACCATCATTGTGGGAGACAGAAATATCTCTCTATATTTCAAAGATTAATGGCTGAAGCACAAATGAGGATGTAAAAGATTTAAATGGTTTTGAAACAGATGATTTAACAGATCTAACTAATACTGTTTCCTAAATCACAGATAATATATTTTGTTCAGGGAGGCAATTAATATTTTTAAAAATTTCGAAGTATATTAGACCAAAGAACCCCTTAAATAAATGCCAAGTCACAACAAGTGTGCAGGACTCATCATTTCTGACCACAGTGTAAGAAGTTAATTATAAGCATATAAAAGAACTCCCTTTTTCTTGCTGTTTGGGAATTAAACTGCTACCACAATTTCCCTTAATAATTGTTGGATTAAAACAGGAATCAAAACTGTGGCTTTAATAGTTAGAAAATAGGGATACTGAGAACAACATGTATCACAATATCAGGGATCCAGTCAAAGTCATAATCATAGACAAAATCAATATGCCTTATTGATTTACTTAGGAAACTCATTAGAACAGCAATCAGATTAAGAAATAAAATGAGAAACGCTGTACAGTAAAACCTTGGTTTGCAAGCATCATTCATTCCAGAAACATGTTTATACTCCAAAGTACTCTGTATATCAAAGTGAATTTCAAGAACCATTGGCTTAGCTGTGATCATGTGACATTTGGCACCAGATCCTACTCATATTGCAAGACATCACTTGTTTATCAAGTTAAAATTTATTAGAAATGTTTGCTCATCTTGAAGAACACTCAGAATAAGTTACTCGCAATCCAAGGTTCTACTGTACTTTGATCCATAAACGATAAAAAACATTTGGTAATATTCAAAGTCTAGTTATACAATCTGTTGGCTAATGAATACTCCTTTATGATGGTAGGGCATGGCTATCATACTTAATGGACTATTCATAAATCACTCCTATTAAATAAGGAATAAGACAAGGATGTCACTTATTGTTATCATTTAACATTCTTCAGGAAATTCTAGCCAATGCAACATGTTAAGAAAATAATTCAGATAATAATTATAAAAGAACCTGTTTGCATATGATATGAATTATGTGGAAACTCCAATAAAGTCAACAGAAAAACTGATAAAATATAGCTCAATGAAAATGTCAAATGTAGATGAAATATACAATTAATGTTCCTATATATTATTAATAATCAGAATGAAAATTAAATGAAGCACCAGTCACTTTAGAAACAAAATCTATATGTAAGTAATAACAAGAAAGGAACTCAGTAAAGTTATTTTAAAATTTATATGGAAGAATCAATGCCTAGAGTGAACTAAATCTATTTTGAAAAAAGAAAACTCAAAGAAGATTTGTCTTATTAGATGTTGTCATATATTATATTATAAAGCTATAGTTATAGAATCTATTGCAAAGGAAAATAGATCATAGTACAGTCTAGAGATCTTGGGAGACTCAAGTTTATGTGGAAAATTAATATACAATACAGGGAGCCCAAAATATTAATAGAAAAGAGACAGATTGTTTAGTAGATGGTATTGGGAAAAATGTCTTACAATATAAACAAAAGTAAAACATGATGTATAGAGAAAGACTCCATATAAGTTAAAGGTCTAAACATGAAGGTAAAACTATAAAGCTAAGAAAATAATGCAGAAGTAAACTTAAAAAAAAAGAGGGGGGGGTGCCTGGGTGGCTCAATTGGTTAAGCGTCAGACTCTTGATTTCAGCTCAGGCCATGATCTCATGGTTTGTGGGTTTGAACCCCATGACAGGCTTTGTGTTGACAGTGCAGAACCTGCTTGGGATTCTCTCTCTCCCTCTCTCTCTGCCCCTCCCTTGTGAGCACTCTCTCTTTCTCTCAAAATAAATAAATATATTTTAAAAAAGAAAATATTGAAGAATATTTTAGTATCTGAATTGTGGAAAAATACAACACTTCAGAATCATGAGGTGGAAAATTGCTGAATTTGATTACGTTACACTGAAGATTTTTAGTCAATGTCGGATACCATGGGGACTAATATCTGGAATATACATGAGCTTCATAAGAATGAACAAGGAACAGATATGAACCCCAATAGAAAAATGGTCCAGGAATACATGTACAGGCAATTCATAGAAGATAAAACCCTAGGGACTAATACACTTACAAAGAGATGCTTAAAACCATTAGTAATTAGATGGAAGCAAATTAAAATAACAATGACATATCCCTTCAGAACTGTCAGGTAGATGAAACATTAGCTGATGCTGCTAAGTGTTGGTGGGAGGAGAGCTATAGGAATACTCAGGCACTGCTCTTTGGAGTGTAGAACATAGACCACCTGTAACAAAGTGGCAGTACCTACTGAAACTAAATAAGGATATGCCCTATGACCAGCGATTCCACTCTTCATAGAACCATTAAGTGGAAACGAATGAGGATGTTCCTTGAAGCATTGTTTGTGGTGGCAGGAAGTTGGAGGCAATCCAGTTATCCTTCACTGGAGGAATGGCTATATAAATATTGTGAATGCATGCAATGGAAAAACATACTAGTTAGGCCCAACGAGCAATGTGTAGATGTGCACTAACAGCAACGTGGATAAGATTTAAAAACCTTGGGTGGAGTGAGAAAAGCAATAAAGAATGAAGTTTACAACACACAATAGCATTTGTGTAAATTAACAATTCATCCACACAAATGAATACTCACTTCACAGAAACACATATGAAGATTTGAAAAAGATAAAAACAAATGAAAATTGTAACATTTGAGGGTAAGGAAGGAAATGGGAATGGGAGGTAGGGTTCCAAGTGAATGAATAAATAAATAAAAGAGCCTTGCAAGGTAGCATAAAAGAAAAAAAAAAGGAGGGAGGGAAGGAAGGAAGCAGGCGGAAAGGAGAGAAGGAAAAGAAAAAGACAGTAAACTTAAGATGTTAGTAGGATATTTTTGAAGGACTAAAAAGAAGCCTTGATTAAAAGAAAATGCATGCCATGTTCTCAGATTTCAAAGTTCAGAATTACAATGATGCCAATTTTCAGAAAATGTAGCCATAAATGTAATTTAGTTCCATTAAAAATTTATGGGAGATTGCTTTTATTACTAAACAAGGTGATTCAGTGCTAGATGCCTTCCTTTTTTACCTCCTTTCTCTTTTCCACCATGCTTCGTGTCCTACAAGGCTGACTTGAAAGGACTGTATCAGAGGGCTTTCTTATCTTCTGGTTTCAGGTCTAGTTTGCCCTGCAGTAGATCGAAGGGCAGGAGCAGGGTTATTTGGGGGAGGGTGGTATTATTTATTCCAACTCCTGCCTCCTTGTAGGATCACCTTGGGTTGAAGGAGCCCTCTATTGTCCAGTAAATGTCAACACAGCTCTTTGCAACTTTAAGCCTAAAAGTGATAATGACTCCCCTTTGTAACTGAACCAAAGATGATGATTCAGGGCTGCATAAGAACAACCACGAAAATTTTGAAAAGATTAACAAGGAGTGACTTGTGCTGTAAATAAATTTAACTGTATTCAAAACCACAGTAATTAAAACAAAGCACAAGGATAGGTGTGCCTGGGTGGCTCAGCTGGTTAAGCTTCCAGCTTGGGCTCAGGTCATGATCTCACAAGTTCAAGTCCCGTGTTGGGCTCTGTGCTAACAGCTCAGAGCCTGGAGTCTGCTTCAGATTCTGTGTCTCCCTCTGTCTGTTCACCCCCCTCAAAAATAAATAAACATTAAAACATTAAAAAAAAAATTTTTTTTTAAACACCCAAAGTACAAGGATAGACAAACTATGAGAAAGTGCTGCAATACAGCTCTATGTGTTTGGGGTTTTTTTATGCATGTATGTATGTGAATAAAGGTAATATTTCAATGGCTTGAGTGTATTGGTTAATTACTTTGTAACTAAAAAGTTAAATTCTTTTTTTTTTTTCAACGTTTATTTATTTTTGGGACAGAGAGAGACAGAGCATGAACGGGGGAGGGGCAGAGAGAGAGGGAGACACAGAATCGGAAACAGGCTCCAGGCTCTGAGCCATCAGCCCAGAGCCTGATGCGGGGCTCGAACTCACAGACCGTGAGATCGTGACCTGGCTGAAGTCGGACGCTTAACCGACTGCGCCACCCAGGCGCCCCTAAAAAGTTAAATTCTTATGTCACACTCAGAATTAAATTCAAGGTGGATGAAACAGTGAAACGTAGAAAGAAAGAAAGGAAGAAGGAGGAGAAAAGAAGAGGAAGTTGACTAAACATTAATTTGAAATCTGGTTGGGAAAGATAAGTATAAAAATAAAGATAGAACTATAAAGACAGAGGCTAATCAATTTGATGACATAAAATATGTAAAAATAAACTGTTAACGTGTTAAATGTTAAAAACAAATATAAAAGACAAATGTCAAATAAGAAAAACACATTTGCAATAAATGACTGGTAAAAAATTAATTAAATAAGTAGCTTTTTCAAAATATTTTAAGACATGAGCAACTCAACAGAAATAAAGGCATTCACAGAGGGAAACTGTGAATGACCAAACTATTTATGACAGTATATTTTACCGTACCAGTACTAAAATGAATGTAAATTAAGGTACTATGAGGCTACTTTCACTTATTAATTTAATAAAAAAATAAAACTAGTGCTGACAGTTTTTGAAAAATAGAGGTATAAATTATTAAAACTTTTTTATTAATGGACTTTTTTTTCTTTAAGTAAGCTCTCAGCCCAAAGTGAGGCTTGAACTTACAACCCCAAAATCAAGAGTCTCAAGCTCTACTGACTGAGCCAGCCAGGCACACTAAAACTTTTTTTTAAGTTTATTTATTTATTTTGAAGGAGGGAGAGAGAAAGAGAGAGACACGGAAGGAGGGAGAGAGGGGGCAGAAAGAGAGAGGGAGAAAGAGAATCCCAAGCAGGCTCCACGCTGCTCAGGCTCCAGCAGCCTGAGACAGGGCTCAATCTCACGACCGTGAGATCATGACCTGAGCCAGAAACTGGGAGTCGGACACTTAACTGACTGAGCCACCCAGGCAGCCCCAACCTAAAAACTTTTTTGGACACAATGTACATACACACACACGTTTAAACTTTAACTTTCTGTGTAATTTTTTTCTATGAAAATAAGCAGAATCAAAGTCAAAATATATGTAAAAGCAGGTTTATCGTGATATTAAAAACTTTAACATAATGGGAATTCAAACCGGTGCAGCCACTCTAAAAAACAGTATGGAGGTTCCTCAGAAACTTAAAGATAAAACTACCCTATGACCCAGCAATTGTACTACTAGATATTTATCCAAGGGATACAGGAATGCCTTTTCCAAGGGGCACATGCACCCCTATGTTTGTAGCAGCACTATTGACAATAGCCAAAGTATGGAAAGAGCCCAAATGTCCATTGATGGATGAATGGATAAAGAAGATGTGGTATATACACACACACAATGGAGTATTACTCGGAAATCAAAAATAATGAAATCTTGCAATTTTCAGCTATGTGGATGGAACTAGAGGGTATTATGCTAAGAGAAATTAGTCAGTCAGAGAAAGACAAAAATTATATGGCTTCACTCATATGAGGACTTTAAGATACAAAACAGATGAACATAGGGAAGGGAAGCAAAAATAATATAAAAACAGGGAGGGGGACAAAACATAAGAGACTCTTAAATATGGAGAACAGAGGGTTATGGAGGGATTGTGGGAAGGGGGATGGGCTAAATGGGTAAGGGGCATTAAGGAATCTACTCCTGAAATCGTTGTTGCACTATATGCTAACTAACTTGGATGTTAATTTAAAAATATTAATTTAAAAAATTGAAAATAATCAAAATATTCTAAATTGGTAATTAATTAATTAAAGTAGGGCACATCTATACGATTGCATACTAGAAAGGCATATAAAGTCTTTTCACATAATATTTAATAAAAGACAAGAAATCCTTACCTTGCTTTTGGTTAAAGGGAAAGAATAGGTCCTAGGATTTTAACAGGTTAAGTAGAAGTTCAATTAAATATAAAGGGGGGTATCTATATTTTCAAAAAAAGAACAAAATAAAAATGCCAAAATATTAAAAATTTTTATCTCTGGGTAATTACTATAAATATGGTCTTAAGTGAAAACTTTTATAATCAGAGGAAAAATTTAAGCTTAAAAGGAGCTATTCCTTTCGTTATGGTATACATAGAATGACAAAGTCTTGTTGGCTAGACAGTGGGCCATTATATATACCGGTTTTGAGTTAGTGAAAAAGAGTTTCTGGAGGGCTTTACACCAGTTACTATGTGATTCATAGTAAATATGAATATGTCTATTTACTATAATAAATATGTCAGCAAATAATTTTCTTAAATTGCAGTGATGGGCCAAATGGTATATTTGCAGTGATGGAATAATGCTTTTATTAGGCTGATTATTTTCTTGGAGATTTTAAATACCCAAATGAGAACAACGAAAAAGCTCACATTTGAAGCGTTCGATATAGATCAGCTGTGTTACAGAAAGTGCTGGGTTCTGTAACAAACCATTATCAAAAGATAAACTGAGGGGTGCCTGGGTAGTTGAGCTGGTTGAGCATCTGACTCTTGGTTTCAGCTCAGGTCGTGATCTCATGGTTTGTGAGTTCGAGCCCCTCATCGGGCTCTGTGCTGACAGTGCAGAGGCTTCTTGGGATTCTCTCTCTCCCTCTCTCTTTGCCCCCTCTGATTCACACTGTCTCTGTCTTTCACAAAATAAATAAATAAATTTAAAATAAAATAAAAGATAAACTGAGGCATATTACAATTTTAAGAATTTATTTGAATAAAAATTGATTGAAATCAGGCAGCACCAAAATGGAAGTAGTCAGGTGTGCCTCAGCCTTTGGAAACCAGGGGTGAGACTTCTCCAGAGATGGTCCAGAAGCAAAGAAAGGAAACTATTTCATTAGCTATAGCTTAAGCCTAGTTGCCTGTTTGTGATTGGTTGTCTTTAGGTTTCAATTTTGTAACTTTGAGGCATTTAAAGGTTTAGATTCTGGTTTGCTCACGTGGGTCACCCAGGCGTGAGAACCACCTCAATTCGGTGGTCTCCTTGTTCAATTAATTTAACAGCAGTAATGTGTTAATGTATTTTCATAATTTAGGTCAGAAAACAGATTCCATTTTCTGTTTTCTGAGAAACCAGATCATTATCAATAATATAAGGAGTGGGTATTTGAATCCTACCCCTTACTACTCTTCTCCTCCATGATATTGACTTGAATATAGACAGGAAGAATGGATCACTGCTGGGATCTAAATATTGGGTATATCATGTGCTCTCCATCAGACTGGAGAAGAAAGTGAGCTCTTTACCTTCCCCCTTAAACTCTACATTTTCCTTTTTCCTTCCCTCGCTCTCCCTTCCCATCTTGTAACTAACACAGGTACACCCCATTCATTTCTGGCTACCTTTGCATTATAGTGGCAGAGCTAAGTAGTTGTAAGGTCAGTAAAGTCTACAATATTAACCATCTGACCCTTTGCCAAAAAAGTTGCTGACCCCTGCTGTATAGGAAGGGATCACCAAAACAGAAATGAGCAGGCTTGTAGCATGGTTTTTTGTGTTTTTTTTTTTTAAATGTTTATTTATTTTTGAGAGAGAGACAGTGTGAGTGGGGGAGGAGCAGAGAGAGAGGGAGACACAGAATCTGAGGCAGGCTCCAGGCTCTAAGCTCAGCACAGAACCCTACACGGGGCTTGAACTCATGAACTGTGAGATCATGACCTGAGCAAAGTCAGATGCTTAACCCACTGAGCCACCCAGGTGCCCTGCAGCATGGGTTTTTAATTGCTTCCAATTATCCTGATTTTTACTTTTTGCAGGAACAAAATCTCAAAGACATTGGACCTCCCTGGCATACATAGCAGAACTGTTCTTTTAAAAAGCTATTTCCTTAAAAAGAAGAGACACAGTCTGTGGGGTTGCACTGACAGAGTAACAATGAGTTGTTCATTTCCCCGTGGACTCTGGAAGCTATTTGAGCAGGTAATATATGCCTAAACCCAGTGAAAACCGTTGACAAGCCCAGTGCAGACAGACTTGGGACTTGGGCAAGTTCATGGGAATGAGAAAAGACTAGCAGCCAACAAGCATGAACTTGGGTATGGAGAATTCCTAGATGAAATGGAAATTTCAGAACACTAAGGGAACGGCGAAATAAGGACGTTTGCATGTGAAGTAACTAAAGGAGCCCTTGGACAGGACATTACTCTCAGCAATTTCTTGTTACTTGTAGGCCGACACCCACACTTCTACAGTGTGAGACCCGGCTGTGGGAAAGGTTTGTGAAGGTCTTTTTTGTTAGGGTACACTTGAGAGTCAGCAGGCAATTTTGTCTCACTATGGTAGAAAACAATAAAATCCCTGTAGGGACATGATATTATCTAAACTCTGTTAAAAATAAGACAACAGGCCCCAAGTGGAGTTACTTATGCTAAGCCCCACATCACCAAAGCAAGGCTTAATTACATTTTCAGCTCTCTCAGAAATGGAAGCTTAAAGCAGTCAATCGGGAAATGCCTGATCAGCACTAGTTCAGTCATCTGTCTGATAGACCCCTGACATCCACTAAAGGAAAGTGACCTTGCAATAACTAATCTGCCCTTTTGTCTGGTATAACTTGCTTGCCCCTGCTCCCTTTTGCTTATAAAAGTCTCATTTTGTTCAGCTCCCAGATCTCCTTTCTACCTGCTAGATTGGATGCTGCCCGATTCATGAATCTTGAATAGTACCAATAAGATCTTTAAAATTTACCCAGTTGAATTTTGTCTTTTGGCAACCCTAAACATTCTAGGTGCCTGGATGGCTTCAAACCAGATGTAGAGATTCATGTAGGACCTGAAAGAGAATTAAAAATTGTGGATGAGGGGGTTCCAACATGAGATGAGAGAAAAGCGGTGGGAGACTGCTTTAAGGGGGGGTAGTTTGGGGGATTCAGGTAAAGTGGGGGGATTGCTACTATGCAGGCCATCCATGAATACGGTGAGCTAAGGAGGGGAGTCAAAAGCTCAGTTCCAAGAGAAGGGAGGGGAGGAGGGCAAGGAGGACTGGCAAAGGGAGAAAGGGATAAAAGTGTGGAAGCTAGGGGTAAAGAGAATGGAGTAAAAAGTGAGGAACAGATAGGATGGTATCAGTCATGTGTCAGGGGACTCCCTCCATTTTTAAAGACTTTATTTGCCAGAGTGATAGTGGGATATAATGGATTATAATACACAGTGCCTTCTTTCAAGGAATTGACAATCTGGAGTTGGGGGCGGTGGGAGAGAAAACATGTACATATAAAAACTAACTAATAGAACAAGGCAGTAAAAGGAATACAATCTACAGAATCATAGCAGGTGGTTTAACCCACGCAGATGTGAACTGTAAAATGTATTTCTTTTTCATTCCTGAGTTCCTTTTTAAAAAACATCTCAGATCAGTGATTCAGTTAAAAAATGGTACCTAGGGCAGTAGTTTCCACTAAGGTTATCCTGAGGGTCATATCCAAGTGGCACAGATAATCAAAAAGACCATGTATATATTTGCATTTAAAGTGGTATGATTTACATGTTTTTGCATATCCACACGTACTATGCATATAATTATGTCGAGAGTAAGGTCTGCCCTTATGCACAATATTAAACTTTCCGTTAGTAGGCTGGAGGGAGTCAGTTCTTACTTTTTCTTGCCTTCTTCTTTTTCACTCATCTTCTGTCATTGATCTAGCCATCTTGTGGGAAAGGTGAAGGCAAGATGCATAGGGACCTGGCCAGCAGAGGGTAGAGTGTTGATAGGGATTTGAGCCACACCCTAGATTGGAGGGCACTAGACCCAGTTGATCAGAGTGCCATCTTCCCACAAAACCATATAAGGCTGTGTTTTCTGTGTTAAAGAGAGGCTCTGTCAACAATTATAAAAAAATGTGCTAATACTGTTAATAAAATTAATGATTGTTGATGTCTGTTTTCTTTTTCTGTCCTGAGAGACAAAATTCCTCAAGGACAGGGATAGATAAAGTGGTCGCCATTTATTGAAAGCTTATTATGTACCTGACATGGCCCTATCTACTTTATATAGTTTGTCATTCTATTTTTTAATACAGTTAATTACCTTATGCAGTAGGTAATATTATCTCTACAGTTGAAAGAAATGAGACTTAGAGAGGTTAAGTGACTGGCCCAAAGTCACACAGTTTGTAAGTGGTAGAGCAGGAATTCGTTGATTGGTTGGTTTAATATATATTAAGTGCCTAGTGTGTGCAAGACACTGGCAAGGTACTATCTGCTGAACTCCATGCTAAGTACTAAGCATAATTGGCATCATTATTTCCTGCCTTAAAACAGCTTATTCTTCAGGGTCTCTCTTTTGGCAACTGTAAAACCATTCATCCAATCACTGAAGCCATAAATCCAGAGAGCCATCTTAGATTGTATATACTCCATCAATTCTCATATCCAATCACCCAGCCCGATCAGTTCTACCTTATAAATATCTCACTCTTCCAAGCCCTCTTCTAAATACGCATTGCCACCAACGCATCTTTTGCTCATGTTTACCATACAGCTCTTTCCTTGTTCTCTAAGCTTCCAGAAAAGGAGAGTCACCAGAAATGGTAAGGATAACATATTAGGCATCTTCATTTTGCAGTGCTTAACATAGAGACCTGAACAAAAAGGATCTAATGTTTGTTTAACAAATTCTTGAATAAAGTTCTTACAAGTGAAAATTTGAAACCTAATCTGTCCATGAGACAAGAATTCATTTAAATATACATGTACTCTGAGAAAGTTTTCCTGGGCATGGAACCATACATATTGCCATATCTATATATGGTATTTGTAGACTTGGACATTTTCAAAAGAGGTGCCATTGTCAGGAATAGATTCACACTGCAGAGAGCCAATAGATAGAGCTCATTCTGTCATGTAATGTAGTAATTCTAAGTGGAAGTATAGGAATAAGTGTCGTGACCAAAGTGATCCTAGAAATCAGCCTGAGAGAGCCTCCAGACTGAGGGAAACAAAACGAAACAAAACAAACAGATGCTAGAAACCCCAGTGAACCAACTTAGGACACTTTCTGGAAATGAGGTCTTCTCATTCATATCAACCATTTTCTCCCCCACTTCCCAATGTAAAATGTAACAGCCATGGTGTATTCAAGGTCTCTTAATAAATATTCATCGTAGACTGATCGTGTCAGGGGATTGAAAAATAAGTAATACGTGGGGATTGGAAATTACTTAGTGATGCATAAGCAGACTCTGCCGCCAAAGGGATAAATGGACACATCAGTTCTTTAATGCTTATGATGTGCTTTCACATAAACTGTCTCTTGCAACCTCATTTTCATAACTATTGTCTCCATTTTACTGATGAGGAAACTAAAGCTCAAAATTAAGTGAATTACTTAGGATCATACTACCAATAAGGGTTAAAAGCCAGGACTTCTGATGCCAAATTTTTGTTCTCATATCATGTGACCAAGTGGCTGAGGAAATTAAAGAATTAATCAACTCATTAATTAAGAAAAAACTACTGAACACCTAGGCTGTTCTAAGCACTTAGGGTTATGTCAATGTGCAAATTAGATGAAGATGTCTGCTCTGAAGGTGCTTATGTTTTCGGTTCTCCTTTAACATGTTGAAAATCTCCCTTTATGCAGGAAGGGAGGCTTTAAGGTTCTTTCCCCTTAAGGACAGTAGCTGACTCTGGGAAACAACTGTCCTCAGGCTTCCATCATTGAGCATGGCATCTTGGACCACAAGCTTTTTGGTTATTTTTAATTACATGCCATCAATTTGACTACTGCACGTATCAGGTACTACAGAGTTATTTAAGAACACAAGGCTGTTTGCCTTTAATTAATTTAAATATACACACAATGTTAGGAAAATTAAGTAGACAAAAACATTTTCATGCATCATAGGCATTCTGCAAACATATACAGTGTAACCTGTTAATTACATTTTCCTTCACAAACCATTTATCTTTTCAAAGCCTTGCCTAATAATTTGATGCTTCTCGGTTACATTTTTAACTACTTGTGATTCATTTTTCCAGGCTGTTTCCAAAGGGATTGCCATGTCCCAAGTGAAAAGAAATATTATAATAATGTGGTACAATAAAACAACATATAGTGTCTCATTCTAGCTCAAAGACTATGTGGGATCATTCGAATATTCATAGAACTTACTTAGATAAAACAATATAATGAATCTTTTCCTAATCCCTTTCTTTAATCTGAAGGAAACTCATCAAAAACTCTATAAGAGAAATTTCCAAAATTTTATACATATCCCTTGTATGTATTAAATGGCGTCACCATTCGTACTACTGGTGAGACAATGGAAGATGTATATATTGGTCTCTGCCCCCAGTTCCTGGCACAGAGTTCCTAAAACACTTGTAATTTCCTAAGTGATAAGAACGTCTCTTATTCTAATATTTGGCCTTTGACCCCATCCCTGACATCCCTGCCTCCTAAAATCCTTGTAAATTTCTAATAAGACCACCAGGAGCATCTTTTGTTCTAATCAGGTGACTTTGGGTGGGCACCTAGATGGAGGCTGGTCCCCAGAAAGACCACACCATGATTAGAAGCTTGGAATTTTCACCTCTCCTTCCCCACCTCCAGTCCACTCTCCAGAGAGGGGAGAGCGGCTGGAAATGGAGTTAATAACTGATCATGCCTACATGAGGAAGCTCCCCTAAAGTTCCAATAGTATGGGGTTTGGAGAGCTTCCAGGTGGGTGAGCACATCCATGTACCAGGAGGGTAATGCACCCCAACTCAATGGGGACAAAAGCTCCTATGCTTGGGACCTTCCCTCACCCTATGTGTCTCTTCGTCTAGTTTCTTATCTGTGTCTGTTAATATATCTTTGAACAAACTGGCGAAACGTAAGTAAGTGTGTCCTTAAATTCTGGAGCCACTCTGGCAAATAATCAACTCTGAGGGGGAGGGGGTGGTAGGAACATGGGATTTGTAGCCAAGTTGGACAGAGTTGGGAGTAACCTGGGGACCTCCTACTTGTGGTTGGCATCTGAAGTGGGGGGCAGTCTCTTGAGACTGAGCCTTTAATTTGTGGGATCTGATGCTATCTCCAGGTAGAGAGTGTCAGAATTGAGGTAAATTGGAGGACAGTCAGCTGTGTCAGAGAATTGCTTTGGTGACCAAAGTGTCAAAAGTGAAATGTTCTATGAGAAAGTAAAACAGAAAGATACAGGAGAACTGTAGGTTTTTCCAATACGCACCCCCCCAACCTGAATCCAGAGAATCATTCTCATTGTGCCCTTCCCCTCACTCCCAGTTGGCAATTGGTGACTAAATTGGTTCATTTATGGTCAGACCCGTGTAATTGTCCTTGCTATCTCTCTACTCCAGGCAGACTTGCATCTTGTGTTTGAGTTATTACAATAGAACTAAATTTCGTCTCCTTGTCTCCAAGATCCACCACAACAGATACGTGTGCTGTGAGGAGTACCATGCTGAGCTCCAGCCATACCAAATTGTTTGCAGTTTCTTACATGGGCCCTATTCTCTCAGATCCCCATACCCAGTTCTTTTTCTTTCTAGAAAGCTCTTTCTGTTTAGTCCTCCTAAAGTTCTACATTCATTTTCCATATTCCAGTCAAGGGTCAGTTCTCTTTCAAATGAAGCATTCCCCCACCCCCTTTTACCTTCCTTCCTCTCTTCACTTGGTTTAGGCAAAAATGCCTATGCTCCTTTGTCCCCACTGTACCCAGTGCAGCACCTAACGCTTTACTAATTATCTTTCTTTGCATGTCTGTCTCTCTCTGACATTGTCCACTGCTTTGATAGGAGGCATGAGGCATGGATCTCCCCAGTCCTTAGTAGTGACAATCAGTGAATTCAGGGAATCCTACTGGATGAATAAACAGACATCTTCAACAGGAAAGAAATGTCCCAAGGCCCAGAGGTACGGTAGTGCTGAAGTAGCATACCTTAAAAGAGGTTACGGGATGCTGTTCCCGAAAAGTGATGAGGTGGGCAATATTGGCTAACCTCCTTTTATGCTTCTGCTTTCATGGTAGTCTCCTTCCTAAATAGGTATAGAATTTCTATACAAGTGACATTTGCTATATATGTTAGCAAAATAAGGATTGTAGAGCTTTCAGCACTAGAAGTGTCTCTGCTACTCCTGGATATTTTCTTGCAACTAGTTATACTGGTACCAGCTGGTGGTAAATGTCTTGGTCACAGTGTCCAAACCACAAGCCATATGCTGTGTCTGTAATCCACATGGGGTTTCTTGATCAATCCTTCTTTTATATACTTTCATGGGTAAATTCTCCAACTCAAACTATTTATTTTCTTTGTATTATTTATACTCTCCTGGGTCCCATAAAAAGCCAGAGGACTTGAACTTGCTTGCATTACTGACATATAGGGCAAGTTGCCCTTTGTTGCATTGTGTGTGCTGGCCCAAGGTACACAGTAAACTTTTAAAACATAAATATAAACCTGACCCAAACCGATGAATTTGACAATTTTTAATTTCACACAGCATAAGCCCTGAAAACTATAATGTTTGACAATACCATGGAAACTGATTTATATTAATTCATTGATGAAAAGAATCTAGGAATAATTTTACTCTCCAAGCTATTAAATCAGGCTCAAACATCTGCTTTTAATGGTTTCCTTAATATCTGCTTGATATTTCTTAATAGCCAGCAAAAGTAGTTGCCAACGGGTTTAAGGAGAAAAACATAAGGAAATCAAACTTACAATTGAGAGATTCTGTTATTTTTATACAAGAGAAGTTTTCCTTAGGAGAATAATTTGAGAACCATGAAAACGAATCACCCTTTTGGAACAAATATTTAAATAAAAAACCATTCTGTGTACATGACAACTACCTAGGAAATAGTAAGATTAGGTTTTGCCTCCCTTTGCTCTTCTGGTTTTCTCTGCCAGGATGCTGTTTAGCATCAATCTACCTGATGAGTATCTTCACTGTTGCTCTCCCTTAACCACCTCACCCTACTCCATTATTACTACAGCATCTATTATATTCTATTAGGGAATCATTTGTTTATAAATGGTTCCCCAGCTAGATTATGAACTCACAGCAGGAAGGACTTGCATGTATACATTTGCACCTAGCACTGGATCTGAGCCAGATCCGGTATGTTAAACATTAAGATCCTTATTATTAACTACAGAAAATCTGTGGTCTCTGTTTATGTACTTGATCAATGTTCACTTTTATAGTCTTTAACGTGGGATTTAACACAGGTTGATTTAAAGAAATGCTTGCTCCATTAACAACTGTCTTACCTGGCAAGTGACCACTTTCCACTTGCTGGCCTCTGCAATTTCTCTGCCCGAGTCTCTGACTGCTGCCTTTATTCTCTGTGAAGTGAGTGTAAGCAGGTGACGTAGTACCATAGGTAGGCACCTGGACTCTGGCGTCAGGTGGACTTGCATTCCAACCCTGCCACTTACTAGCTGTGTGATCTTGGTCTAGTTACTGGATCTTTGTGTTTCCATTAAATAGAAACTTAGAGGTGTTAGTTCTACTCTCCTATTTGCTTGAGTTTTCTCATCTTCAAAACAAGATAATCATGGGATTTACCTCCTATCGCTGTTGGAAACATTACATGATAAGAAGTGTAAGTTTCTTGGGGTACCTGGTTGGCTTAGTCAGTTAAGCGTCCGACTTTGGCTCAGGTCAAGATCTCACGGTTCGTGGGTTCGAGCCCCGCATTGGGCTCTGTGCTGACAGCTCAGAGCCTGGAGCCTGCTTCTGATTCTGTGCATCCCTCTCTCTCTGCCCCTCTGCTGCTCACTCTCTCTCTCACTCTCTCTCTCGCCCTCCCTCAAAAAATAAATAAGAAAAGACATTTAAAAAAATTAAAAAAAAAAGGAAGTGTCAGTTGCTTAGAGGAGAGCCTGACACATGGCGAGTGCTTAGTAAATGCTAGTAATTGTGTTTATTTCATCCTTCAGTGGTAGAAGGGGTTTTACAAACCAGTTCTTGTCGGTAGGAAGAACATCCTTCAAATTAGGTAGCAAGCTAAAAACAGTCCTCCAACTAAATAAACAAATTCTATGAAACTTCCTATAACGCCATTAAAGATACCTCTTGCAGCTGCAGCTTAGGATTTTTCTGATTTGCCATTTCATATCATTTTATCATGTTACATAGACGCTTCTTACTTTAATTATGTTCCCTGGACCAGCAGTGCCAATATTACCTGGGTGCTTGTTAGACATGCAGAATTTTAGGACCCACAGAAATCATACTAAATTAGAACCTGCATTTTGTTTTATCATTATTATTTTTTAATGTTTATTTTTAAGAGAGAGAGAGAGACAGAGACAGAAAGCACGACTGCGTGAGGAGAGAAGGCGCAGAAAGAGAGAGGGAGACACAGAATCCGAAGCAGGCTCAAGGCTCTGAGCTGTCAGCACAGAGCCTGAGGCGGGGCTTGAACCCACAAACCGTGAGATCTTGACCTGGGCTGAAGTCGGATGCTCAACCAACTGAGCCACCCAGGTGCCCCAGAACCTGCATTTCAATAAAAACCCCATATGGTTTTTATGCACATTAAAGTTGGAGGAGCACTGATGTAGCTACACTGTAGTTTCCTCATAAAACAATGAGAATAATCAAAGTACCTACTTCACAGGTTGTGGTGAGAGTAAATGTGTTAATGTATGTAGAGCACATTGAACAGTGCCTGATATCTATAGCAAATGCAAAACATCTTAATATGTATGTAGTGTTGAGAAACAGAAGGGAGAGCATTGCTCTCTTTCAATTGGCCGTGAAAAACACACGCCTAATATTGTGTTCAGTGTCGGGTGCTATAATTTATATACACATTGGAAAACTATTACATATTCAAAATTCAGTAATCACAGTGTTGAGGAAAACCACACTTTGTTATTAGAAGAATGGCTGAAGAAACTAGGAATATTTATGTGAGAGAATAACACACCTGTGGGAGACGACAGCTGCCTTCATATTTTTGAAGGTTCAGATTTATCTTTGTGACTCCAGATGGTAAAATAAGGACAAATGCAAGGAAATAATGGAGAGAGAGATTTGATTCAAAATAAGTAACAGATCTAATTTCCTACAGTTAGATCTGTTCAAAGTGGAATGGAGTTTCTTGCAAGGGGGTGCGTTCTCTGCTCTGGAATGTCCAAATAAAACCTGGTGTTTGCCTTTCTGGGACAACAACAAGTATTTGTAACTGGGATGGTTTCTAAGGTGCCTCCCAACTCCGAGATGTAGGAGTCTCTGAGTGATAAACTGGAAGGGTGCTTGACCGTCATCTAGGTTCTAGAAACTTCAACCTTTTGTGGTGTTTAGGAAAGTCACAGGAAGTGACTTTGGCAATCTTATCTAACTAATTTCTCGTACATTCTCCCTTGCTTTCTAAATAGTTCCTTGTCCTTTCTTTTCCACATTTCAAAAGCAAGAAGAAAGAGGCAGCAACTTGAGGCCTTTCTACAACCAGTATACAAACTGTCCTCCACTAAGGTGACCCTCTTGGACTAAGAGAGGATAATCAACTGAAAAATTGGAATAATGCTATCACACCCCCCATCTGTCTTCTAGGTATTTCCTCCTTGAAATTGTGTTACATTGAATAAAAATTCCTTCCAAAGGCATGGAAGGTTTTTATACAAGGCTCCTATATTTCTCTGATAAGAATTCTGTGGGATGGAAACCAATTTGACAATAAATTTCATATATTAAAAAAAAAGAATTCTGTGGGAATGTTTTACAAAAATTCTGGACCTACTTGGAGCAGTCGATTTCAAAGCTAACGTAAGCAAATGTCCGAACTGAAAGTTAACTTGATCAACTAAGTGAGAGGGGAAAAACTCATCAAGGCTCATTGCGTCACTGTATCATTGTATCATTGCTTCTACCAAAAGGAGTACACACTGGAAGACTCTCAAGCACCAAGGCAGGGCCATAGGGGTAACACAAGTTGGACAAGCTCAAATGATAAGATCAAACTCCTTCATCTGACCTCCAGTACGGTGAAGATCTAGGACAAATGATTGTCTAGTCTTTCACAAGCAACAATTGAACTTGTGAGCCTGATAGAGCAAAGGCCAAAATTAGAAATGAAAGGAAGACTGACTGACAATCCATCGTGTGTCAGTGTGTGTGGCAGTCCACACACATTTCCTCATGTGAGTTTCACAATAAAGATGGGAGGAAGCTTAAATTCTTCTCATCTTACAGATGAGGTAGCTGAGGCTCAGAGGAGTTACTTGCTCAAGGTAGCACAACCAGTTAATGGCTGAGTTGATATTCATACTTGGATGTTTTGATTTTCAATGAAGCTTCTTCCTGACTATTCCAAACCGCTAGAGTTTACAAAGTATATCCTTGACTTTAGACAACAAACAGAAAGTTAGAATTTCTTCTGGGCAAATGCTCACTGTCAATTATTTTAATAACTCAATAGACAATGTTCTAGGGGGTTAATGGCAGACACCAAATTTTTTAACTGGAAAGAGGCAGCTTTTTAGATGCGGATGGGTTCCGGAGCAGTTGCAATGCTTCTGGTCAGAGTCAGGTCTCCAGTCCAGGACTCCTGGAAGAAGCAGTACAGCAAGGAAAAGCAACTTGAAGACTCCAAATTGCTAATCAGCATGCATGTACCTCTATTATGTTCATGTGGCAGAGCGTGCGGGGCTGGGGCTCGAGGACTCAGACACTGCAGTGTTGGAAGAACTGCCATTTCATGTCAGCATGAGAGCAAAGATTGGAGGGATTGGCTGTGATAAAAGTGTCAATAGTTAAAGCTATAATCACAACTTCAGGAGAGATCAACACCTACTATACAAGAGGATTTAAAAATCCAATAAATAAAGCTATATTGAGCTGCTATACCGAACCGTGGCATAAAGCCATGGTTTATTGGCAACGTAGAACATCATTGCATAATGGCTAAACACAAGCAGCATGCTGTGGTGGGCAGCGTGAAGCCCAGCCTGCAAAAAGCCAAAGAGAGGTTTTGAAGTGATTGACCAAGTTATATGATTTGCAGGTGCTTTTGTGTACCGTTTCACTGGTCGGTAACTCATTCAGGAGGTGGGAAAGGCTTGAACCCAGACTGGCAATTATGCCACTGGTTTTTGAGTTTGGAAAGAAGCCAGGAAGGGGGTCATAACGTGGTCTGGAATCCACAGGTGGCTTCTAATGTGTCTATAAAAAGGGAACAGAAAGGAACAATCAGAAGGTGTCTTAAAACACATTTGTGGAATCATATTTAATGGACAGGTGGCTCATTGTAGAATTTATTTAAAGTGTGTGTGTGTGTGTGTGTGTGTGTGTGTGTGTGTGTGTGTTTCCTCAAGAACACACAGGCATTATTGAAATTGATGGCATGTTGTCGTTTTGGGCTCTAGCTGGGATGCAAGAAATAACGCCATAACTGTTGCCACCTTCTTTGCCTCCAAAGAGGAAGAAATGAGCTTCTGTTAAAGCCACTCCCGTTGTCTTTCTCTCTCTTTCTCTCTCTTCTCTATCTCTCCTTTTTTGCCTACTACCCATTATATAAAGCTATGTTTTAATTTTTAAAAGCAAAATAAAATAGAGAGCTATTTTAAGACAAAATATTAAATATGAGAGTGATTTGGAGCTCTGGGTTTGTTTTTTAAAATTAAATAGAGAGTCAGCATGTGGTTATTGTAAATAGGCGAAGCTTTAGCTCTCCCTACAGGCTTTTGTGACAGTAGCTGTCTAAAAAGGAAGAGAATATCAGAAGCTGAAAATCATCCCAAAGTGTTCATCAAAGAGAGTGATTTCCTTTGTCCAAAATGAAGTCATGAGCTGTTACCTGGGTCGGCAGTGAGTTTGTGCAAATTCCTGCTGCCAGTGACACTTTATCACATTATTGAAGCTACTGGGTCCTTTTCTTGTTTTTCAGTGGTTCTCAACTCTTTGTTGAAAAGGAGAAAAGGGGAATAATCATAAAAACAACAACCACAACAATAATGGAACGACCCTGGAAAAGCCAGTCAGAAAATCTGCCGCCACTTTCCGGTTTGTCACAGTGTCTCCAGAGGGTAGCTTTTCGGTCTCAGCATCACACAGGAGCTTCTGATGCTGGGTTGGGCTCAACATCCACTCCAGATGGAATCACTGTGGAATAATAATCTACTAGGATGAGCCCTGGTTAAAAAACAAATGGACAGCAAAGATCTTCAGTGAAGCTTTTAATATTAAAAATAAAAACCAGTTTTGCAAACACACTTTGAACCACACCTCAAACCCAAAGGGGAAGAAATAGTTCCCGGATATTTATTCTTCAATGTTGCGCCAGAAGTGTGTGGAATCAATAATAATAATAGTAATAATAGTTGATAGTAATAAGTAATCACTAGTAAGTGTAACAACTGTCATTTGTTTATTGTTTGCTATTGGCTATACATTCTGCTGAGTTATCTTATTTAGTCCTCACAATAATGCAAACATGTAGGTGTGATTTTTCCCTTTCACGAACGAGCAAGCCAATTCAGAAGTTAAGCTGCTTGCCCAAGGTCATCCAGAGGGTTAGGACTGGAGGTAGGGCTCCAACAAGGACCACCGGTCTATGGAGCCAAGACCATTAACCACTCTGCTCTCCTCTGCTGCCTTTGATATCTACTGTGCTACCCTGCCTCCATTCTGTTTTTTAAGAAGATACTTCTAGATTTGACCTGACAGCAAAAAATCAATTCAGCAAACATTACCGCTTTTCAACAAGCACATTTAGTATTTATGGAGTGCCAGAAATGAGCAAAGGATTTAATAGACACACACACAAAAGATCGCTAAGAGGAATCTGGCAATGAGAAATATATGGAGTAGGACAGAATATGGATGAGTCAGTTAAAGAAATAAGTGTAAAGAAGGTGAAGTGAAGTAAGCTATTAAATTACCCAGGCTGTCCTGGCTAACAGCACCACTGAGTAGGGGAAGGAGAACAAAAGACGTCATTTTGAGAGGAGTTAATATGGGAATAGACTGAAATGAGGAATCATGGAAAAGAGACAAAGAAGGGTTTTGTTCAGTGTTTCAGGAATTAGACATTAGGGAGAGGACCCAACATTCCATAAACATTCCTTGAATGCCAGGGATAAAAACAGGCAATGTTTCATGCTTCCCGGTGGTAAAGATCTAGGAGGGAAAAACAGACATCTAAGCAATAAGATGTCATAAGTGTTATGATAGAACTTGTGGAGGAAAAGAGTTGTTAAATCCTAGAGAAGAGAATGCCAGTTAGGATTTCCTAAAGGGACAATTTAATAGGATCTTAAAATTTACAGAAGCTCTTGCCAAGTGAACTGAGGAAGTGAGATAGGAAAATAAAAATATTTAGGGGAGGAAACAGGATATGCAAAGGCACGAAGACGGGGTCCTTGGGGGATCAGTGAGTAGTTTTGAATGGCTGGATAAAGCATTAGAACTCGAGGGGATGTGCAGACATGTAAACCCAGACACATGAGCAGGGTCAAAGTCATGGGGGCTCTGCATGGGGAGTTAAGGAGTTTGGACTCTATCCTGCAGATGCTGAGTAGTCACTGAGGAGTACTATGAAAAGTATGCACCTTGTAGAAATCCCTGTTGTGGCAGTGTGACAGCGAGTGAGGGGGCTAAAGCTGGAGGCACGGAGACAAAAGGTAGGGGCTGTGCAAAGCTTAGTTGCGGTGGGAAGAGAAACATGTGGGTAAATGCAAGGGAGAGACAGAGCAAAGAGAATCTAGGACTGATTAGGTTCTGGGAATGACTCAACCATATTTTGAAATTAAACAACGGGTTTTGGAATTGCACATGAAAGGATGGATGACTCTGCTATTTCCATAAGGAAAAATAACAATTGGCTAATTTTACAAAAAAACGCTATTTTTCAACTTCTGTATTGTTTAGTGGTTAATACCGCTCTTGGCTTAAAAGCTCCCTATTTGTTCAAATCTATCCATGTCATAGAATCTGGATTTTAATTCTTAAAAGGATCCTACCAATTCTCTAGTTCCAAGCTCCCATCTCTACGGCCCCTTACCACAGAGAGAATTTAAAGGTGAAATGACTTGTCCAGGGCAATACGAAAGTTGAAGGCAGGGCCATAACCAGATGCAGGGGAAACCTAGGCCACATTCAATGTTTTTAAACAAGGAAAATATGGTATATTTCTGTTTGGGTTCAATTCCAAGAAAGATTATATCCATTCAGATGACTTTTATATTTTCCTTTTTTTTATCATAGCTTCCAGAAAATTTACATCCAAATGTATTATTCTAAGTGTTGTAATTGGCTCAACTCGAGTCACTAAGAGCATCTCTTCCCCCTTCTTGTATGAGAAGCACTTTGTTCTCTTTTTACCCTTCAATACCTTATCTTGTGTTGCATTTTAAACTGCCCTTACATCCACCCTCATGTCCTTTTGACTGTTGGTGAGAGTAAAAATTACAAGCAAATAAATTTATTAATGATAAGCTTTCTTCTAAGCAGGAATATAATTCTATATTTTGTATTTATGGTCAACGTTGGAATCATCGAGAGATTGATGGGAGCTTGGAATATAAAACTGTCAGAGTATTTTCCATGAGCAGTAGAAAATGTCTCGTTAGTATGAACAGAACAATTAGAAGCATCCCTGGAATTGTGGATCTGTAAAAGCTCTCCCAAAGCAGTGTTTGTCTTTGTTTAAAACATCACTGGGCAAGCCTCTCCATGTTAATGGTACTTGCTACATATTTTGCTACCCCAGCTCCTTCAGTCTCCCACAGAGTCGTCACTGCAAGATAGTCTTGATAATTCAGTCATGCCTCCTCCCCACCTCCAGTTCAAATATTTTTGCTTGGCTTCAATTTAAAATCAGAGGAAAGTGTGTGAAAGCATATAACCTAGTCTTTAGCTTCTACAAACTTAAAAAGATGTAATAATATAAGTACAGGAAAAGCATAGGAAGTCTAGCTAGAATAAAAGCAAAGGGAAAACACACTTAACAAGAAGATATGATAAATGATGTCACTTATCTGCTGGAGGCAGGTGCAAACTGTAATATATTAATCACATGGCTAAATTCTAGAACTGAGTTTGGAAAGCTTTCTCTTTTGCAGGGGGTAGGGGTGGGGAGAAG
The DNA here is from genome assembly GCF_016509475.1 of Prionailurus bengalensis. NCBI lineage: Eukaryota > Metazoa > Chordata > Mammalia > Carnivora > Felidae > Prionailurus > Prionailurus bengalensis. Next base: position 82,307,180 of record NC_057345.1, on the reverse strand, counting down.
TAAGCTCTACTGTAGGTTTAGCAAGGTATACATTAGGAGGAAATGGTCATTCCAGTGGAGTCATCAACAAGTGGTATGGGAGAGAAGAGCCTAGGACATCCAGGGAAAATACAGAATAAATGGACTGCTTTATAAATGACATCCTATAGTACGTATCTTTTATAAACCAATAGTCAGGACTTGGGGTCTAACAAGTCTGGATGTATTTATTGTGGTAATGGAAAGGAATAGTTGAGATTAGCATTAATTCTGAGATGTGAGGTTATTGTAACCACAATAAATATTAGCTGATTTTAAGGTACAATGAATGATTAGATTCTCTCGAAAATTATGTTCATGGTCTGCCATGTTCACAGTTTGGGTGGTAACCTGAACTTCAGATTAAGTGAAAAGTATATCTCCATACCTTTTGTGCTTTTTCAACTTTTTTGATTGTGAGCAATGGCAATAAATAATTTAATTTTACAACCCATTAAATAGACGCACGTACACATATAAAAGTGAAACAAAAGTTTCGGGAAAAAAAAACCACTCTTACTAAATATTTTACATTTGGCTTCCCGCCCCCCCCGGCCCGTTCTATTCTTTTACATTCTTTCACGTTTATTAGAAATGTGGTGTGAGCCTCTAAATGGGTTCCAAGACCCACTAACGAGCTGGAAGCAGCGGTCTGGAAACCACTGCTTGAGATGACAGTTGTAAAATCCGTTAACTTGACCTAAATCAGAGAACCTACTTGGTCCGGAGGGGAGCAAACTGAACAGATGTAGGATGACTCCACTGGATCATATAAAAACAGAAGCAAAGTGTTCAATGTTGGGAAACTGCAGAGGATGAATTCTTGGTGGGAGATTTATTGGTTTTATGACCAGGAACCATCATGCTTAGAGTCAGTATTCTATTTGGTGGTAGGAAGCCCAGAGAGAGGAGAGAAACAATGCTATTTTTCTAATAAAATATTGAGTTTCTATTAATATGCTTTTCTATTGCAATTATAATCTGTTGTAAGCCTGCACTGCAGGGACAGACTCTAATTCTCTCTTGTGCAGCGCCTGGCATCCTGTTGGCAGCCAACACATGTTTATTATCGGTAATAACAATAATAATACTAATAATGATAACTTGATGATTAGAATCTTTTGCAGTAACACCCAAAGCTAGGATTAAAAGAGCTCTTTTTCCTCTAGTTCTCATGTTTACTCTCCAGGCTTTATACTTCTTCCAATCTTGTTCCTTCTGATTGTGTCTACTTGGCAAACATTCATGTTTTTGTGGGTTTTTTTTTCCTTGTGGACCTCAATTTAAATGCCTTCTCCTTGTTCGTCTTACTAGAATCACTGGCGAGGTCAACACTGGTGAAGGAGATTCATTTGTTAACTATTGTTCAGAAACTATGAGAAGAGCAAGAAGCCTGCAGACCATCATTTTGTGTATATTTTTTGTGTATATGTGTGTGTGTGTGTGTGTGTGTGTGTTTCTGCAACAGCACACTTAATTTTCTCAAATTCTCAGTGATGGACTTACTTTTTTAATTAAGAAATAGGAAAGTCTCTTTTTAATGCCTGTGTGTGCTTTCTTTCCAGACTTTATCAGAGTTTATGATTTCAAATCGAGCCTCTCATTCCACAGTGATATAAATAGAAGGAGAGAAGGAAAGAAGCCACTCCACACCAGCAGGAGGGTAAGAATGCCCGAGGATGCATATGACAGCAGGGAAGGGGAGAAAAGCTACAGTGATAATGTGGGAGACAGGGCTAGGGAGGAGAAGACACAAGGATTGCAGTGTGGCCACAGCAGCAGACAGAGGATCTGAGTGCCAAGCCACGGAGAAGGAAGGAAACAGAAGGGGATGAGGAGGCTCCCTCATCATGGGATGGGGGAGTTCCAGTAGAGAGAAGGGAAAGGAGAAACAGGAGAGATGGGGCCTTCTGCTTATACCGGGCTGGAGAGGAATTTCCAGTGGATGCCACGTTTCGTAACGAGAAGACTGAATTAGCAACTATTTGCTTGCTTTAATTCAAACTTGTTTTCCTCTTAGATTAATCACAGGTAAATAATTTCAACTTCCTTATCTCAGTAAGCAAGTGCCATAAGAAATTTTGCACATTTTAGCATCACGCTCAGTACTGCCATTCACTCCCAAAGAGTGAAAGTACAACCAGACTTATTTTTTTTTATGAAATTTATTGTCAAGTTGGTTTCCATACAACACCCAGTGCTCATCCCAAAAGGTGCCCTCCTCAGTACCCATCGTCCCCCCGCCCCCCATCAACCCTCAGTTTGTTCTCAGTTTGTAAGAGTCTTTTATGCTTTGGCTGTCTTCCACTCTAACCTCTTTTTTTTTTCCTTCCCCTCCCCCATGGGTTTCTGTTAAGTTTCTCAGGCTCCACAGAAGAGTGAAAACATATGGTATCTGTCTTTCTCTGTATGACTTATCTCATTAGCATAACACTCTCCAGCTCCATCCACGTTGCTACAAAAGGCCATATTTCGTTCTTTCTCATTGCCATGTAGTATTCCATTGTGTATATAAACCACAATTTCTTTATTCTTTCGTCTGTTGATGGACATTTAGGCTCTTTCCATAATTTGGCTATTGTTGAGAGTGCTGCTATAAACATTGGGATACAAGTGCCCCTATGCATCAGTACTCCTGTATCCCTTGGGTAAATTCCTAGCAGTGCTATTGCTGGGTCATAGGGTAGGTTTGTTTTTAATTTTTTGAGGAACCTCCACACTGTTTTCCAGAGTGGCTGCACCAGTTTGCATTCCCACCAACAGTGCAAGAGGGTTCCCATTTCTCCACATCCTCTCCAGCATCTATAGTCTCCTGATTTGTTCATTTTAGCCACTCTGGCTGGCATGAGGTGATAACTGAGTGCGGTTTTGATTTGCATTTCCCTGATGAGGAATGACATTGAGCATCTTTTCATGTGCCTGTTGGCCATCTGGATGTCTTCTTTAAAGAAGTGTCTATTCATATTTTCTGCCCATTTCTTGGCTGGATTATTTGTTTTTCAGGTGTGGAGTTTGGTGAGTTCTTTATAGATTTTGGATACTAGCCCTTTGTCCAATATGTCATTTGCAAATATCTTTTCCCATTCCGTCAGTTGCCTTTAGTTTTGTTGATTGTTTCCTTTGCAGTGCAGAAGCTTTTTATCTTCATGAGGTCCCAATAGTTCATTTTTGCTTTTAATTCCCTTGCCTTTGGAGATGTGTCAAGTAAGAAATTGCTGCGGCTGAGGTCAGAGAGGTCTTTTCCTGCTTTCTCCTCTAGGGTTTTGATGGTTTCCTGTCTCACATTCGGGTCCTTTATCCATTTTCAGTTTGTTTTTGTGAATGGTGTAAGAAGGTGGTCTAGTTTCATCCTTCTGCATGTTGCTGTCCAGTTCTCCCGACACCATTTGTTAAAAAGACTTTTTTCCATTGGATATTCTTTCCCACTTTGTCAAAGATTACTTGGCCATACTTCTGTGGGTCTAGTTCTGGGGTTTCTATTCCATTCCATTGGTCTATGTGGCTGTTTTTGTGCCAATACCATGCTGCAACCAGACTTATTCTTAATTATTTTTATTAGCTATGGCTTTAGTTCTTAGTTGGTATCACATATAATTAAAATTCAGGTTATTTAGTGGAAGGATCACACTTCTTACTTGTATTTTTATAAGATGGGAGTTAGGATCCAAGCTACTGCATGAATTGGAAGTATGTGGTCTATATTGGTTAGGGCAACCTGGCTCCAACCTTGGCTTGATGACTGGCTAGTAGTAGTACTTGTTAATAGTTTCCTCATGTGTAAAACAGAAGTAATAACACCTACCTCATAAGGTTATTGGGAAATTAAAAGGCAATGGTAAATGAGAAGCACTGGGCACAACTTGGCCCAGTTAGGGACTGGCAAAATGACATCTGTTATTACATATTCCTTAGAACACTGAGGGTGGTGGGGTTCGTGTTGAGATAGAAGAAACGGGCAGGAGATTACAATTTGCTTTACTTTTTATGTCAGGTAGCACTGGAGACGTGTGTATCATGGCACCTGTCTCCGTCCCCAGTAGGAGGGCCAAGGGGGTTACAGGTGGAGAGGAATAACCAGTCACCGATGTAGGGGCAGGCAACACCTACATCCTCTGCTTTCTCACACCCGCTGGATATGAAAAGCAGAGTGAAAACACCATGACATCCACTGCTCTTTATGTCACATAAACCGAGGCCTTCCATAAATTAAAATGGTTTCTGTATGCAGCATGACACAGGGTTATCCAATTTGCCAGAGAGGTGCAACTGAGTCTGCTGTGAGGGGAAAGTGCAGGTGGGCTGTGTGTAAAGCTGCAAGTATGGTGTCAGAAAAATAAAAGCCCCTCGCAGTTTAGTAAATGCATTTGCTTAGGCCCTAATAAACTCAGAATGGAAAAAGGTTAATTGACAAAATGATACTTGTCTAATGCTGTCCTGAGCATTGCACTCAGGCAGATGTGTGAGACAGGGATCCTGCTGTGCTGACAAGGATGATTATGATAACTGACTCTTTTTGCCCTCAAGGGTGTGTCATTTCTAGAAGCTTTTCACCCTGGAATCTCACGGTTATGCTAGAGCCGATCCAAGGAGGGTTGTAAAACCAGAAAGCCAAAGGACAACAAGAGTTCACACTTAATTTAAGTGTGTTGAGGCAAGGCCACAGTTTGGCACTAGTCCTAAATGATGCGGGAGAAAGTCTGCTTTGCGTTTACAACTTTCATTGATTGAGCACTTAACCGCGTGCTAGGCAACGTGCTGAGGGCTCCAGACCCTACATCTCATTCTATTTCTGCAGTGATTCAGTAAAGTCGTCATGTAAGCTGCCCAGGTGCGAGGACCCAAAGAGGGTCCCACAGGACCAGGCAAGAGGGTCCTTGGCTTCATGTAAGACGGAAACCAAAAGCGAACTGAGAAGAACTGAGAGCAGAGCTTATTGAAGATATAGAGAGTGAGTGCAGATACAGACAGAGCGTCCCAGACACTCAGAAAGGAGAGAAGAATGAGCCTCGTCTTTGCTCAGGGTCCAGGGTTTTTATTGAGGGCAGAGGTCTGGTGCACGTGTTCTCTCAGGTGTCCTAGATCTGCTCAAAATAAGGATGAGCACTCAGGTGTCTGCCGTAAGTTCACTTATGCCCTGGAGGTTTCTAGAGTCAGTGGTCTTGGAGAACTTACAGGAAGACCTGCCCAGCTGCTCCTTAGATGTAATCTATTGTGCTGGAAGCCTCCAGAGAAATGGTGAACTCCTTGACCTTTACAAGGAAGACATACGTTATCACTACCAGAAAGGCTTGTGTGAGGTGGGGGTGCAGCTCCTAGCAAGAGCAGAGGCAGCCAAGACTGTCATTCATGGGGTCCCTTCAGTGTCCTTACTTCAGGAGGGGTTAGGCTCCTGCAGATACAAAAGAGGAAACTGGGGCTGCCCCAACCCTGTCATTACAGTGTACTTCCAGTTTCCCAAAGCACTTGATAGTATTGATGGATGTATTCATTCAAACTCCTCTTTTCCATGCATGGTTGAGTCATTGATAAAAGCGTTGCAGGATTTTTTTTACCATAATTCGTTGTCTCACCACTTTGAAAAATGAAGAGGTGGACGCAAAATGAGCAGCAGGCAAAAGTTTATTAGAGTATAAGGTTAAAGAGGAAAAACTGTAGGAAAGCTCTCTTTACAAACGGGGAGGGGGAGGACGTTCAAAAGTGAATGCCTGAGGGCTATAAGCAAGGCTCCTTGTTTTGTAAGGTTCTGGTCAGCCCTCTCCCTTGTTCCCCCTTGTTCCTTCTCAGGTTTTACCTTTTTGGTTTGGTAGCTCTGGGTGTTATTGATTGGCTGATTGGCTCCTTTCCATTGCACAGGGGTGGTCTATGACCATACTTAGGTCTTTTGCCAAATTCCTGAGGGGGAGTACGTGGGGTCTGTTACATTCTTATGGGGAACCTTATGCCTGAAGGAGTTTGCTGTGGTCAGACACTCCCCAGCATGGTTCCAAAATCTGTCTTTCCCCACCCAGGGAACTCTGGTCCTAATCTTTCCTTCTCTGGCTACTGAATCCAACTTCTCCTATCATAAAAGGATGGTCATAGATACAGTGACTCCCTTCAGAAAGTAGAAAATGATTCCTTCAACTTCTCCGTTTAGATACATCTTGGCTGCAGAAGGGCGGCAGAAGTCTGCTTGACATCCAGACTGAAGAGGATGGGGCAATCCAAACATTTTCTTGGTGGTAGGATTGAAATTCTCTGGAAACATCAACAGATTTTATCTGGAGTTTAGAGGAGATGGTACCCTTATTCTCTGAATGTCTGATAGTTGAAATGAGAAGAGCAAAACGAACAGCGGAGCTACGCATGCCTGTGTACATTGAAGGGACACATGTTGCCTTTCATAAATAGTTATCCGCCCATTTGCAGATAAGCACTTAAACATTTTTTCTCGGAAAAGCTTGGGTCCTACTGGAAGGCAGGGAATAATTGCCATTCTTTCAAAGCAGGTAGGATTGTTAGCTGTGATTTAAACTAAACAGAATAACAAAAGCCCTTCCCAAGTGGGAACTAGCTCTATTTTCATAGTCATCAGAGCAAGGCTCTTAAAACCTAAATGTCTCACAAGTACATGCTAATGGGTTTATTGCTTTGTTTATTCTGCTTAGAGCAAGTCAGGGGGCAATTTGGAATTTGCATCATTAAAAATCTTTTTTGAAAGTGTGTTGACATTTCAGTTGTTTGTTTTGAAGGGTTTTAAACAGCTCTCTTAATGTGGGCAGTGGTCATCTGTCCTTCTGCCAGGCATGCGTGGTCCTGTACATTCGCCTATGAGTTGTTACATATAGAGATACATTTCCCTATGTTACTATGTCTGCCTTCCCCAAAGGCACATTTGTTGTAGCTATTTTGATCCTTATCACCTAATCATTTCTAGATGCTACTTTCAGATACATATATAATCAGTGTGGATACTGATTCACAAACATTCCTTCTTTAAGTCAAACTTACGTTTTTTTCTTTCACTTTTCATTTCTCCAACACACCTTGATGAACTCCTGTATGTCCCCTCACACAACTGAGTGTATCTCCACACTGCTCAGTTTCCTCAGATTCTTCCAAGAATCATTTCCCGAGCTCCCTTTAGACCAACTAAAGGGCTCTTTCAGGTGACAAAGATAAGTGGGAATGATGAGGGAGCATAAGGCAAGCTGACCGGATGCAAACTCCACCCCCCTCCCAGGTCGGATAGTGTGATATTCGTCAGGCACTCCTGGCTGCCCAAGAACAAAGGAAAGGGGAAAAAACAAATGGTTAACTGATAGAAATCATAGTCCTTCGGGGACCTAGGTCTCCATCACCCCTCAATGGGGATGTGGGAAACAAAGGCAGAAAGAACTAAATTTCCTTATAACCCACAGCCCATTGACAAATACTTGAGGCAGGCAGAGTAAAACGTTTCTCCTGAAACTCCCTTTGTCTTAAAGCTAATGCCTTGTTAGCGGGGGGTGGGGGGAACAACCCTAGCTTGACAACAGCCAGGCCTCCAAAGTCTTGTGAGTCTTCTTTAGCATATGAAAATCTCACTAGAAACTTCCCCTGGACTTTACCTCCCCCAAACCCATAGTATATAACCAGTCTCTCCTCATGGTCCCAGGGCAGCTCTTCCTGCCCACGGGTCCTATTCCTGTGCTTCAATAAAATCACCTTTTTGCACCAAAGAGGTCTTCAAGAATTATTTCTTGGTCGTCGTCTCTGGACCCCGTGAACCCCACTGTCCCCCCCAAAAACCTCATCAGGAACACAGAAAAAGGCAAATGCTCACCAAATGCATAAAATAGTTGGTGAAGGGTTAGAGGAATGAACTGTGTTTGCAATTTCATTGTCTCCTAATTTGAAAACATGGTCTTAGGTAGTATACATATTTTGGAATTTAATATAAACTCTTTGAAGTATGTTAATAGTTCCACTATCTTTCTCCAAGTTGCCATCACTGAGTAGTGGATAGAGTCAGTGGCCAGGACACCTTACGTTCAGGTCTTGGGAAGAATAAAACCAGGAGAAAATAGCACACATATGGAAGACTGTCACCAAAGCTCTGAGAACTGGGACAAGTGGACAATTATGTACCTTCCCCGAGGTTCAGTTTTCCCAGAAAATATGTACACGCATAAGGACATATTACATATGTTTGCACAAAAATTTAAACTGTGTGTTTTCATCAAGCAAAAATCGCACTGGACCAAATTAAACAAGCAAAGAAAGATTTTACTCAGGGCTGTAGGAGAAGGCAGACCAGAATGCAGTCTGAACTCAATTCTGCCGAAACAAAGGCCAGGAGAGATTTTCAGAGTTGGGGTAGGGAGGATTCTGGGCCACTTTTGTTTGCTAATTGGTCTTATCCAAAAGAAAAATAAGACTTCTTGTGTCTTCATGACAGAAGGTAGCTTTACAACTTGGAGGAAGTCATGCCCCCACTATGTTAGTCACCCCATTTTCCCAAACAGAAACTGGGAAATAGACGTGCTATTTCCCTTGATGTTCACGTTTCAAAGAAATGGCACCCAGGTCCTTGAGACAAACATTCTTGGGTGGTAAAATTGGAAAGAGGCTTTTAAAAAGATTCCCATCTCGAAGGGCAGAGAAAGCATTTACAATTATAAGTTTTTGAGTAACTGTTCTAAGAAAAGGGAGGTCGGGGCCTAGGGTCAAGAAGCCTGCCTAAAATTTAATACAGCTGAGGGGAACATTAAAGTCTTCGTGGTGTTTTTGAGTGTGGGAAGGGAAAGTTGTGCACAAGACCAGAGGCCCTTGTCCTTTCTGAGCTTCGATTTCAAGAAGGCCCCTGTGTGTCAAGATAAAGTGTGTCCAAAAGCCAAGAAGGATGGTTCCTTTGTGCAAAGTGTGCCACAGAGGCAGACCTCTGTCTTGCCCTGTAACTTTTAGGTGCCTCTTGCTGTGTCCCTGAGTTATCGCTACCACCTGGCACAGCACAGGTGTACCCAATCCCACACCAGTGGCCTAACAGGGCTGAACCAAAATACCGCTTTGCTGCTTTGAGTGAAGCATTGGCGTCACCTGAAGAACCTGCTAGAAATGTAAGAGCTCTGGGCCTTACTTCAGACTCAGGGAATCGGAATCTGCCTTATAAAAACAATCCTTAGGTGATTCGCAGGTATATTAACATTTTGGAATGGGAGATCCTATAAAGAGAACCACTGTCAGAAAGTGATACATCCAGGACAGCTACTATTGAGAAAAACAGACTTCAGCAAGATGTCCACACTCCAAGGTTATGACCACCGTGACAAGCAGTTAGTGACTTCGAGGACAAGCCATCTTCCTCAGGTTAAGAATTTTGACCGAGTTTGAGGAACTTCACCCTCCTTGTCACAGATAACTGGCAATTTTACTTTTCCAGATGTATTATTCTCTGGTCTCCTGACCCCCTCGTTAGAGCCTCTTTCCCCGCTCCCTGCCATCCCTGACACCTAGAAATCTTCCTTTTACTTCCCTCAGATGCTGCCCAGGTCCTTGTTCACCACCTCAGCCCCTGCTCCTGAGGGATGTGCCCAGGTCCTGACACCCGGATTCCACACATGCTATTCTTTATTCAGATTCATCCACTTCTCCCAGAGAGCAGCCTGCATTTTCAGAAGAGTGTACATTCATAACAGAATTAAGAGCTGGGTACATAGCACGACGCTATGGATAACGACAGACAACCCCTGGGATGTGGGAAATGCTAATTTCGGCTGGCACCCTGAAAGCAGAGGGTCTTAGCCCAGAGATATTTGCACTGAAGAGCTCGCCACTGAGCAGACAGCACTCGCCCTCTCTGCTCCCAGCGCCTCGGCTCAGCCCTCCTCTTTATTTCTATTTTCTCCCTCCACTAAAAACACCTTCCCTGGTGCCCAGCTCCTGCTCAAGGCCAACACCCTGACAGACAAGCAATCTCACAGTACCTGGGGGGAAAAGAGCTGTTTTAACTAAAATAGATCAGCCGGCATATTTTCTTTGACAATGCTCTCTTCATGCAGTTATACCTCCCTACACACTGCCCAAGGGGATGAAAATGGGAGCCAGCAGGGGATTCACATGTGAGTCATCTCTCTCCAGCTCCCCTCCCCGGGATCACGGAGCCTGTATCTCAATGCCAACGTGTCTCCCCCATTTTTCCTGAAATCCTTGTGCAGCCGGGAATGCTGCGAGCGGCGGGGGGTGCCTCAGCAGGCAGAATTCTACTCCCTGTTCTGACAGGTCCTCGCTCTTTGGCCTTGACCCCCGGCTGACCCTTTCTGTGCCTCAGTTTCTTCACCTGCTAAACCAGAAGATAGACTAGACTGGTGGTGCCTTAGCCATGGCTACCCACTAGAATTATCCAGGGACCTTAAAAAACAAAACAAAAGAACAAAAAACGAACACCGGAGATCCACTTCCCATCAGTTAAACCAGAAACCGTGCACTGGGCTCCCTAATTAGCATGCACTTTTAAAGCTTCCAAGGTGCTTCAAAATGTAGAGAGGATTTAGAACCCTCAGACTCAGCTCTTCAAATATGTGTCTGAGAACCAGGGGGACTAGCATCCTTGGGGAGCTTTATATACCTTGCAGAATCTAGGCCCACCCCCCCCACCTCACACACCTGAACCTGCACTTTAGCGGCATCCCCAGGTGATCCGTGTATACATTCAGCCTGAAAAGCAGGGCTCCCTGCTCCCTTTCAGCTCTGCCTCATAATCTATGCACTGTGATTTCATTTCAGTCACAGTTACAGATGGTGCTGGCTCCTTCTTTTATTTAATAACTACTTCTTGATCATGTACGGTGTGGCAGGAATCACATGAGGGGCTGAGGATGAAAAACAAACAAGAAGGACATGACATCTCCCATCACAGGGCTTCAGTCACTGGCAGAAGCCAGGTACTAACTAGGTTGTCACAGGGTGATGCATGTGAGGACAGAGAAAATATTGGGAGTTATAAAAGCACCCAGTAGTCAGGAGGGAGATTGACTAGGCCAAGAAACACCTTTCTTGAAAAACAAAGTTTAAGCTCGATAACTACTGTCTCCTGTGAAAACATTGAGCTGGTTTTATATTCTAGATACTCATGATTTCTCAGGAACAGGATGATGTTGAGCCCTTTTTACATTTATATCTTTGGGCAACTTTGAGAATTAACTCTAAATCCACTGCAATTTAGCAATTCCCCTTTGAAACTGTCCTAAGTCTACCAATGACCTCTTTGTTGCAAACCTGGTGTTATCTTTCTAAGCCACATCTTGTTGATCTGCACTTTTTAATAATAGTAACTGTTCCTGTCTTACTATTCTAATTTCCTTTGGATTCTGTCTTAGCTTGAATGTTTCTCCCCCGGAAATGCAGGGCTTGAAATCCAAGCATACTTGCAGTAAATCAGTTTTGGAAGTGATTCCAGGTGGAGTAGGCTGAATAATTGCCCACACACACCACCACCTCCCACCCCATCCCCCACAATGAGATATCTGCATCCCAGTCCCCGGAACCTGTTACCTTATGCAACAGAGGACTTTGTAGGTGTGATTAAATTAAGGATCTTTAGATGGGGAGACTCTCCTGGATTATTTGGGTGAGCTTTAAGTATAATCAAAAGGGTCCTTTTAAGAGGGGGCAAGAAGGTCAAAGGGGGAAGTAGGAGATATAATCATGGAAACAAGAAGTTGGAGGGATGCAAGGCAGGGTCATGAGCCACAGAATGCAGGCAGCCTCCAGAAGGTAGAAAGGGTATAGAAGTAGATCTTCCCCTAGGGTCTCCTGAGGAAAACAGCCCTGTTGACAAGTTGACTTTAGGCCAGTAAAACTGATTTGGGATTTCTGACCTCCAGGATGGTAACAGAGTGAATCTGTATTGTTTTAAGCTGCTAAATTGGTGGTAATTGGTTACAGCAGCAATAAAAACTGATACACCAGGGAAAAGGAATTGGGGATTGGGAAAATAAAATAGGGAATGAGAGAGGACTAAGGCACGTTATTGAACTGGTTACCCCTGCGGGCAACTGGGGCTCAGTCCTACTGGGGACCCTCTGAGGAAGTAATTATCCACCAATTCCACCTTCACTGGTTAAGCCTGAGGGCAGTGTTAAGCCCCTTGCCCTTTCAAGAGCAAGGCTAAAAACAAGATACACTTGTAGCCTCTACTAGGAGACACAGTTTAGTGGGAGAGATAGTCAAGAAATGCCATATTTAAAAATCTAGGGGTAAGTGGAAATGGTAAAGATAAGTTCATAAGGTAAGAAGAATAGAAGAAGGTTTCCATCAGGGCATCAGGAAATCTTCATGAAGAAATTGTTAACTGAATTGATAAGCAAGAGTCCTTGAGGGTGAAAAAAAGAAAGGTCATTCCAAGAAAGAACAATGTGTAAACAGTCAGGGAAGTGAAAAGGCTTATTAGAAACAGCTGAAGTTCTGTGTAGGCGGTGTGTAATGTTTTCATGGCCGGTGAGGAGATGACGGAGGAAGAGGAGGAGATAAAGCCAGATCCTGATGGCTTTTGTGCTGTTGCTATTTGCCCAGTACCTTAAAATTGGCTTGGCTTTAGGTGGCCTAGCCCCAAGCCTCTGCCTGACAAATCAAAAGTCTTTTGGCAAAAGCTAATTTGGTTCTGTGTGGGGGTGGGGTGGGAATACAACCCCAATTATATGATTCTTCAAACTTCCCTTCAGCAAGTTCATAATTATGAAAATGTCTTGAGTTATCAGCCTCTACTTTCCATTCTCCCTCAACATCGTTCCCAGCAATTCCACAAAATAGAGAAAAAAGTTAATTAGAACATAAAGCGGGAAAAGTTTAATTCCTCTTTTCAATAAGAAGCTGGTTGCAGTTTATACAGGCTTAACGATAATTCTATTTTGTGACTCACAATAATTACTCATGAATAATTACAGAATAGAAATGTGAAAAATGTCTAATTAGAAAATAAATAAATCCCCAAAATTAGGTATTTATTATTGCAATTAGGTATTATTAGACCCAATAATGACATGATGGCAACACAAGATATTAATGAGTACATGATTAGCCATTGAATGTGTGTTGTTACGTCAGAAATAAATTTGACATTTTCATGAAGACATTGAGTTGAAACTGTTACTGCAAATGTAAATAATCTAGGGCAATAACTCTACGTTTTAGCCACTGTATTACTCATGCATCCAATTAAAAGCAGAATTTCTTGCTGTGATGAACACAGATCTGTCTTGGTTAATTGAAAGGTGAAATACCTTGAGAAATTGTGATGGTGTGTGGGGTCACCCTGCTATGTCCTGATTTTACAAGAAAGGTGTCCTGAATATTTTATTAGCTCAGAGAAACAATGGAAGCTTCGAATCTTCTTTGAGGAAAGGCTTAATTAAGAAGAGAGATTCAATAAGCCTTTAAAAAGGCATTTAAAAAATTTGCAGTTGCCATGATAGTTTGAAATTATGCCATATGTAACTCCCAAATAATCTCAGCTTAAGGGTTAGTGTATAATTTTGGATTGTTTTTCATAAGCAAGAAATACAGGAGGGAGGCTTGCACCGTCCACTGCCCTACAGGCTTACAGGCTGTGAACGTTCCTTAGCAAATTTGTGGGTTTCAGTGATATGGCAGTAAGACAGCATTCACACTGAAGTACACATTCAGTACCCAGCCTCCGGTGAGACCTGGCTCATACAGCGAAGGCAAGCCATGCTGAACCTCCCCTAAAAGTCCTTTCTAGGGTGAGACTATGTTGAATTTCTGGTGAGGTTTGGGGCCCTGGCGGTCCCTAAGACACTACTTGAACCTCCACAATAGCTCATATTCTCCAGGGCTCTTGGAATCAACCCCGTGCTGACGGAAACCAGAATGACCCAGAGCACATGCTATTGACTGATCTGTAAGAGAACTAGCTAGCCTCCAAGGCAGCTAGGAAATCTTGCTAAGGTGTTCAGGGTCCAGTACTTATGGATTTTTTTCAGTATGAGATTTGTCTCTAAATCCGATGAACTGAAATTAGCTGGAATGGAAAACAGGAAAAGAGAAAACTGGGCATTTTATGGGACAAGTACATGGAAAAAGATACCATTGGGTTTATACCTCCTGTGGAGATATTAAGAATATTTTAGAGTTAAACATTACTTAAATGATGTCCTTTGGCTGTGTACATAATACCACTTGACAGCAGAAGCCTACATTTTGAACCTGGCTCTGAATCCTCTAGGAGGAGGATCCGTGGTGGAGATTAAATGTTGGACTGGCAAAAGCATCTGAGAACCAGAGATGTTTGGAGAGTTTATAGGCATGGATGTGGGGGGAACAGAGTAGGGTAAAACTGTCTTCTGTGCTTGGACCCGGTCAGCTTCCAGCTGAGGAAATCAAGAAAAGAGGAATAATAATTGCTAGGCACCACTATGTGTGAGCCACTGCCATGATCCCACTTAATTCGCACAACTCTATGAATTAGACATTTCTTCCATTTTACAGATTAGGAATTTAGAGACACTAAGACATGTATCCAGATTCATACATTTAGTCATCACCAAAGTCGAGATGTAAAACGATTTTTATGTGACTTAGTAAGTCCATGCTCTTCCCCATGATAGGCTACCTCCTAAGAAAGGAAGTAGGTTTACTTGGGATCCACCTGCCTTTTTTTTTTTTTAATGTTAATTAATTTATTTTGAAAGAGAGAGAGAGCAAGCATGCATGCATGTGTGCATGCGCACACGGGGGAGGGGCACAGAGAGAGGGAGAGAGAGAGAGAATCCCAAGAATCCCAAGCAGGCTCCACACTGTCAACGCAGAGCCCAACGTTGGGGCTCGAACTCACGAACCCGGAGACCTCAGACCTGTTTTGTCCATTTAATTGTTCTTCACAGAGTGATGGGAATAGCTCGGGCTCAGACCAGTTATTTGCAGAGTCTGAATGAGGAATCGGTATTTATTTTATCAGTGTTAGACTGTATCCGTCTTCAGACCTGCTCGGGCTTGTTTAGTCTTTGTTGTTCTTTTTTTTTTTTCTAATGTTCATTTATTTTTGAGAGAGAAAGAGACAGAGTGCGAGTGGATGAGGAGTGGAGAGAGAGGGAGACACAGAATCCGAAGCAGTCTCCAGGCTCTGAGCTGTCAGCACAGAGCCCCAGGCGGGACTCAAACTCATGAACAGTGAGATCATGACCTGAGCGGAAGCTGACTGAAGTTGGCAGCTTAACGGACTGAGCTGAGCCACCCAGGTGCCCCTAGGCCTTGTTTCTTAGTGTTCTGAGGAAAGAGTTAAGAGCACAGACTCTGGAATCAGATCAACCTTGATTCACATTTATTCTTCTCCATTCACAGACCAAGTTCCTTAAATTCTCTGAGTCTTGTTTTCTAGTCTGTAAAATGGGAATGAAATAAAATAAGGAACGCAGCTGGTGCTCAGTAAATACATGGAAATGAAAACTAGGAGAAAATGCCTTTCAACACTATCCGTTCAAACAAAAAAGAAAAAACGTGAGCCTTTTAAACCTTACAATTCGATTTTTCTGACCTGTATTTTGTATCCTGGAAACAACTCCAGCAGGTTGCCTGCAGTGGTCTGGGAGCCACTGAAGGACAGCAGGGAAATTCAAATGTATCCACCAGTGAAACAATAAACTGTTGCTGAGGGACACCACCTGGGCTTGTTGATCATTTCCTTAATTCAAACTCTTTCAAATTCAACTTTACACTTTCCAGTTGCATTTTAAGGTGCATAGTTTATGGATGTTTTTTAAGTTTATTTTTTAGAGAGAGGGAGGGAGAGAGAGAGAGAACAGGGGGTGGGGCAGAGAGAGAAGGACAGAGAGAACCCTAAGCAGCTGCATGCTGTCAGCACGAAGCCAATGCAGGGCTCAAGCTCACGAACCGTGAGATCATACACTGGGCCAAAATCAAGAGTTGGACACTTAACTGATTGAACCATCCACGTGCCCCCTAAAATGGCTTTTTAATTGGTGAAACAAAATTGTGAGTTTTCATTTTGTTCCTTATGCCTCATCAACACACCTCAATATCACTTATATATTACTGCATGATCTACCTCAACCTGTCATCCCATGTGCAGACTCTTGGTGGGTGGGGAAGAGCATTCAAAATATTGGCTTTGTTAACTCATCTGACAGGGATGGGGATACTTCTTCCCCATTCGGTTCTCTGTTTCCAATGCTGTCACCCTGCACAAGGGAACCATTACTTTTCTCAATGTAACTAATGAGACAGTCCACCACATGAAACCCTTGGGAAGTTAAAAGCACGGAAAAGCATCTATGGGACTCTTCCAGTGTCTTGCCCACCTAGCTTTGCTACAGGACGCTGTCTACTAGAGGACAAATGACCTTTTATTTTCTCAACATAGCCATTGTTTATGAGGCCTGCATTTCTAACTCACTCTCTGGGCTTTGGGGATAATGAAGAAGATACTCTTGCAGATGAATGACTCTGAGGCTTGAATAAACACCCAACCATAGCCAAAGAGCTGTGTGTTTGTGCATGTGGACAAGCGTGTGTGCACACACATGCACATTTGTGCACACAAACACAGCAAGACTGGTGTTGAATGTGAAGAGGTCTCCTTCAATCCCACATTAGAACATTCTCTTTGGCATGGAAAAGAGAAAAAGAAATCCAGGTTTTTCTTCCGGGAAATCTATTAGTTACTTTTCCCCAGTTTCTTCGTCTCTAAAACAGTAATTATGTAGAAAGAAAGCCTGGAACTAGGGGCTATGTGTGATCTGTCCGCTGAGCAGAATGCAGGAAATAGGCCATGAGGGATCTGGAGCTTAAGTGTAGTGAACTCCGGAGAGTAGTAGCAAAGAATCACAGTGCCCACAAGCCAGTTACACAGAGAACCAAAAACAGGTCATTGGCTTCTGCCCTGCAATTCACTGTAACTGCCAGCGATATTTCTACATAGGGGAACACGCTTTGCACGACAGCTCTCTTTGCAGGAAATCTCCATCCTGGGGAGTTGAAATTGCATTAGGATTACTTCTCTGCAAGCACACTGACACCAATATGCAATATGTGTATGAGAAACCAAAAAGCCATTAATCTAAAGCTGGAACTTAAACAATTGTGTCTAACTCAGGAAGAATTCCATTGAATTAGAATGCCTTTCTACACTGAGACTGCTTTGACTGAATTCAACATTGCAAATAAAGATTTAATTTAGCAAAACAATCAGATTTAAATGTAAACGCCCACCCCACCTTATTCCAACTTTTTAATTGGAATCTTTGGAATTGAATAAATATATTCATTCATTCATTCATTCATTCATCCATCCATTCATTCAGTGTTTGAGTACCCATCAGGGCCATGCAGTGTGCTGGGAATTAGGATTACAAATATGAATAAATTATGATCCCACCCTTCAAGGAGTGTACAGTATAGTGGGAAGGAGAGTGGGAGGGAGAGTGAGGACACAGATAATTATAACACAGTTTGATAAAGGCTTGACCAAAGACATTGGGAGCAAAAAGACACTGGTTACTTTGGATTCTTAGTTTATTGAATTTGGATTTTGTGCAGCTAGTGTCTCTAAGTGAGGGTCTCTACCTCAGTTGATCTACAATCTAGATTCAGAAAGGACAGGAGAGTGCCAACCAATATTGTGCCACCTTTCCTAGAAGGAAATGTGCTTTCAGGAATATTTCGATGGGACTTGACCTAGAATTCCTCATTATATTAATAACCGGCTCTGGAATAGATGTCACACTTCAGCCCCTGCCCACCTTCCATGAGAAAGCGACTTGCTCGTGACTTTACATTCATAAATACGCTCACAATGCCAAGGGATGTTTTTTTCTTCCATCAATTCATTAGATCTGCTCACATGAATTATTTATATGCAGTGCTAAAAATGATTCTGAAACATTACAAGAATTCAATATCAGTTTTCACAGTGGGATTTCATCATTTTAGCATTGCAGCATGGTAGCCTAATGCAATACTAATAGGATATGGTGCTAATAGGGTACAACGAGAATTCTCTCTAATATGCAAACATTTCCATGTTGTCTTATTATTTCTTTTAAGTTAATATGCTATGGTGATAATATGATGAAATGAATTAGCTTCATATCATTGTCTGCATGAGTTGTGCATATTAACGGCATCTTTCTTCCCCCACCCCTTTGAATTCACTTGGAATGAGCTTGAAAACTTACCCTGTAGTTATGCTTATGTTAATGAGGCTGTTTAGTAGGAAACATCCCTGCCGTTGCTTAGCCAGCTGGAGAAACAATAGATGCGTATCCTCTCTCTTTGGAATGGAATGTTTTCTGGCCTCCCTTCCAAGGGCCTATCTCCATCAGGCTGCTTTAGTATTCTCTACTTGTTCACAATCTCAATCCACCCATGTGTTAGACATTTTACCAGCAACATTTAACCAGATTGTATATTTCTATTAGATATGAAGCAAATCTTTTCCAAGAGAAACTAGATGCATGGCCAACTGGCCCAATGTTTTGGAATATTTAAACACACACACACTCACACACACACTCACACACACAAACCTACATGCATATATACATGAAATGCGTAGAAATATACACATATTTGTGTGTGTGGGTTATGTATAGACATGTTTACATATGTATACAGACATATACATATGTGCTTCTTTGTTTTTGTGTGTAAATGATTTAAAAGTTTGTGGAATCCATGCCATAACCAGCATTTCTTTTCTGGCTGTTAAATCCTGGGTGGATTAGGTCCAGTGAGTATGAATCGTCCAGATTTCAGTGTTTATTCATTTTCAGATATATAACCAAAAGCCAGATGCTTATCCAAATCTTAGCTGACATTTGCAAATCATGAATTTCTCACCCAAACCTGTGTGACCTTTCCTCCTGAGTTGCTATCAGGTTCAACTAATTCAGTTTCAGAAATCCCAGATGTCAATGCTCTCAGGAGACTTCTAAAGCCCTCTCTTGTCCTATCAATCAACTTGCTCCAAAAGGTGCCTTTATGATGATGTTTTGTACTTCTCTTCCAGGAGCATCTCTGAATGGGAAAGTTTCCATCTTAATGGCAGCTTGAGGTTATAAAACAAGCAATCCAAGCTCTGACACTTAGTGGCTGTGTGACTTAAAGCAAGACTCTTAACTTGTCTGTGGCTCAGTGTCTTCATTTGCAAAATAAAAGAATACATGATCTCTGGTACCCTCCAATTCTGCACCCTATGATCTGCGACTGAACAGTGAGAAATCTTCTCCATTCTAATGGGAGAAATGATTAATGAGTTTCTACATTTCGTTGGTGGGAAAGAGGATAGTATGAGAGGGGAAAAAAAGTTCTGGGTCCAGAAGGAAAGCAATGTGGTGATTCTAAATATTAGAGTTTGGGTTTTAGGTTCTCAATAAGATTATGTGTAGATAATATATTTTCTTAATAAAGGAAGTTACTAAGAAGAATAGACCTTTGTTATATATCTGAAAGATACAAATATTGGCAAATATCAGTGGATTGGTTATTAAGCTGAAGTTGAATATGCAGCATTTGAAAGACTTTAGTAAAAGGTGTATTTTATTTTATTATTTTTTAAGTTTTTAAGTAGGGTCCATGCCCAGTGTGGAGCCCAATGCAGTGCTTGAACTCACAACCTTGAAAGCAAGACCTGAGCTGAGATCAAGATTCGGACACTTAACCGACTGAGCCATCCACATGCCCAGAAAATGTGGATTTTAGGAACTTGTAATATAGGTCCCTGGTTATTGAAATTAAATATTTCAGTGAGACTGATAAAAGGATAAATATGGATCCTTTTAGAGAAAGTACTCCTAAAGGCTCTGATAATAGGACAATTAATGCCAAATGTCCTTTAGCCTGCATTAGGTATAAACATATATTTGGGCCACTTTTGTCTACATTCATCCAATAAAGACTCAGATTTATTCCGAGGTCCTATGAAAGACATCCTGTTTATCATATTTGAAAATGGAAACCAAAAACAATATCTGGAGAGAGCCAATCCATTCACCATTGAACCAATTCAATTTCTTTAGCAGACCATTATTTCCTTGAAAATTAGAGCTATGTTTAAAAATAATTTTATACTTCTCTTGCTTTCCCAACTAAGACCTGCTCAAAGCAAATGGCCTTTCTACAGTTCTGTAGCCAGGGTCTTTGGTTTGTCTGGTGTGATTACCCATCTTTACCTTTCTTCATAGTTCCCTCTGAAGGTAGCTAGCTTTAATTGGGGTTAGAAGTATACTCAGCATGTGCAACATTACTTAAAAATGAAATTTTACTATAGCATTGATAAAAACTTTCTAGGCTTAAAAATGTCACCAACAAAGAGTCTGGTGCTTCTTTAATTATCCGATTTCTAAAGTACCTAATTCCTTGTATAATCAGAGCTTAAATTTTGAAGAAACTCATATGGGTGACATTTCCTCTCAATTTTGAATGGGGATTATTTTAAGAGGATACAGAACTTAGAAATATTTCAATGGAGCTGATATTTAAAGCATATTTAGTGGCATTTATGTTTTAATCTGCTTATTGACTAGGCATTAAAGAGAGTTGTTAGTGTTTTAGCAGTGATTAAAAGGACCAAAACTTGTTTGATATAATGAGCAGTATTTCCAGGATGTGAGACTAATATTTTTTTTAACTTAGAAAATGACGTAGCTTCTTTCTAGTGAAGCATTACTATCTGAAGAATTTTCTTTACTTGGATTTTCCTTTGTCCCTGGGACAAGGCACTCCATTTAGAGATAAATTCTCCCAAATTACATAAACATATAGAGGTTTAATGAATTCCATTGTTGCACCAATTTCTTACTTTACCCATCTTCATCAGCAGTGGCAGCAGTAACAGCAAGTAATTATGAAAGTAGTAATAACAAATCTTTACAAATTGCCAACATGAGGTTATGTACAAGGTACCAGGGATACCAAGATGGAAAAAGCAGTTTGTTCTGTTAACCTTAAAAATAAAATTGCCAATTTTGTTTGTTTGTTTGTTTGTTTGTTTGTTTTAAATAGCAAAAATGGGTTTATTTGGGAACAGCAGAGAATTGCAATCTGGGACAAGCAAGCTAGGCAAAAACCATAGGCAAGGCCACCAGTCAGAGGAGAGGAACTTTCTTTTATGGAGGAAAACAAGAAGGCTGTTATAAACAGAAGTCCATTGGAGTAAACTGGGAGTTGGAAGTCTAGTGGCTTCTCATTGGCTGAGTTGTGACAGTTTCTCACTGGCTGGGCTGTTGCAGAAGGAGCAGGAACCCTTCTTCCTCCTGTTAGGATAGTAAAGTATAGCCACTTGCAAGGCCCTTCTTTTCCTGTTGGATTTGCAATTGACAGAGTCGTAGGGTGAGAGAGCTCCCCCTGCCGAGCCTCCTGACTCCACTTTAGTGAGGCGTCCCTTTATTAATTTTCAGTTTTCTCGAGAAATTTCCATACCAACTGTTACACTGTAGTAGAATGCCTGGGGTACCCAGGCACTCAGCGTTTGTTGAAAATGAATGAGTGAATTAATGAATGAATGAATGATTTGGTCCTAGTCATCAGGAAAGTTTGTTAAAAAAAAAAACAACTAGTCTAGATCCCATAAGAATTCCTCATTAAATGATCACTAACTTGACAATCAGCTACTGTAATCTACTCCATTTGGGCTATGTTTGCATAATGACAGAACACCTATCAGATCAATTACATTGGAGAACCAAATAGACAAACTGTTTTTCTGTAATTGTTATAGAAAATAATAGATCAGTTAATAGGCCATTTTATTTTTCAAATTTGTTTTGTTGCAACATTAAAAAATACAGAAAAGAATAAACTGAAGTTACCAAAGCAAAGAACAGAGATTTATCAGGAAAAACAATAGCTTTTCTTGAACTGTGATGTGTGGAACCTGGTCAGTGCAAGTAAATGTATGACCAAAGTTCCTTTTCTTAATTGTCTGTCAAAACTGTTGCCCTCAAACAATAAGGTGAGTTTCTGAAAGTTATATATATTTAAATTTGGCATGTTTTTCACCTGCAAATCATTTGATTCAGTTTTATATCAAATCCATAGTGGTACCAAAGTAGATTTCATTAAATTTTCTTACCTATTTTTTTTCAAATGTTGCATATTCGTGGAGAAAATTTATTCCTTTGTATGTGAATCAATTTCTTTTAAATACAGAAAGCATCCCCTGACTATTTCTTTTCCAAAGAACATCAGCAAAATCTAAAATGAATACTTACAAGTAATTTGGATATGAATCTAAAAGAACAATAGCTGTAATAGTCTTTTTGTGAATATTGTTATAAAGTAAAATTAAGTAAATTGATGCAAGAAGTGAATGAGATAACCCAGAATAAGTCAAATGAGCATAGTCTGCACTTCAGCATATCTACCAAGAGACTACCTCTTTCATCTCACCCAACGTCTGTCCTGGATGTAGTGAGGAAATACCACATATAACCATATAAAACTGGCATTTTTTAGACAGTGGACACTATTTAGGCACCAAAAGGCCTGGACACAGAGTGGGATTATCAGACTATAAGGGGCTGGGACATTAATGTCACAGAGGCAGGTTGCATTAAGCCTGACAGCTCTTTCTTTGTTCTTTGTTTTTCCATTCTAGCTCTTCTTTCCTCCATGAAAAATTGTCAACAAATAACTAGAACTCGCATGAGCTTTCAAAATAGTAGAAGGGAATAAAGATGAAAAATAATGGAGATATATGTATATATATATATGCATTTCTTTTTCATAAATTATGAGTATTATTGAGGAAAGAAATATTTATTAACATTTCAAGTATCTGTAGATAAATTTTAAAAATCTCATGAATAGCTTTCATTTATTTAGTGCTTATTACATTCTGGATGCTTGCTAAAAACTTTTTGCACATATTTTGTGACCTTTTCTTAACTCTTAAGGTCATTGTTATTCCCATTCAGCATATGGAAAATACTGAGACTTTGAGATGCTACTTAATTTGCACAAGGTCACAAAATCAGGTGATGATAGTGAGAATTCAATTCAGATCTGTGTGATCTCTCAAATAAACTAGGCAATAAAACTGTACTATAATGCATTCATTGTACATCATTGACCATCAGCTGTCTGTTCATGATATCAGCAATTTAATTAAGCTTATGTTTAAAGAGGAATAAGAAAGGGAGGAGGATGTCTTTTTCAAAATAGAATAAAACACATTTTAAACCCATTTACCTATCACAGTGGCTTGATTTCAAAGTGTTAACTGAGTACTTTTGAGTAGTAGATATACACAAATCCAATAAGAATTCACTCTTACTCTTACTCTTAGGAAATAAGGAAACAGAGCTGTAAAAAGTTAGCTAAAGTTAAGCAGGTTGACTCGTGTTGAATGGCAATATAGCCATCCCTTTTATTACTTTCTGAACACACATTAAATAAAAAAAAATCGTTCTATCAAATCGTTCCATTTATCAAAATTATAGATCATGTTAGATACATTTTAGTCCAAACCTGTTTTGGGACTGTATCTATGTAAAGGAACAATTAACTATTGGATCAATTTTATTGGTTAATTCCATTGAAAAACCCACAAAACCCAAAAACATACCAGACAGTCCCAAGAAAACTCTGTCATAACCTATATCCCTTATCCAGAGCAGCAAGCTGTGGTGTGAGAATGAGACCATCTTATCCTAAATTTGGAACCCATACGAATGAATGCACTGTCTAAAGGGAAGCAATGTCCTGTATACCATAGCCAGTGTCCTTTTAAAGAGCCTTTCTTTGAATTTTTAGCAATTGGCACTGCTAACCACCTGCTCATTCCTGAAATTGATTTCCTGATACCATTTACTGTGGGTTTTCTTTTTCCTGACCCAGTTCTTACTTACATATGACTGATTAATTCATGCATCTGTTTAATAAAAATTTTCACTGAAGTATCACAGATATACAGTAATGTTAGTGAATCATGAGTTCACAGCTGAATAAATTTTTACAATGTCACCAAATTCATATAAAACTATCCAGATCATGAAAGAATCCACAACTACCCACAACAGAAGCATTCTTCATAGCTTCTTCTGACCACTGCTCCAAAAGAAACTATCCTGACTTTCATCACCATAGATTAGTTTTATACACTTTTTGGTCTTTATAGAACGCGATAATGCAAAGTTCTTTTTGGTATCTGGCTTCTTTGTTCAGAGGTATGTTTGTGAAATTTATCTATGTTGTTACATGAGGCAATATTTCATTTATATTCATTGCTTTCTAGTATTCCATTAAAATTTTTTTTAATGTTTATTTATTTTTGAGAGAGAGAGAGAGAGAGAGAGAGACAGAATGTGAGCGGGGGAGGGGCAGAAAGAGGAGGAGACACAGAATCTGAAGTAGACTCCAGGCTCTGATCTGTCAGCACAGATCCCGATGTGAGGCTCAAACTTGAGAGCCGCAAGATCATGACCTGAGACCAAGTCGGATGCTTAACTGACTGAGCCACTCAGGTGCCCCTCTAGTATTCCATTTTATGAATATGCCACAATTTATTTATCCATTCTACTGTCAATGGATATTTGAATTTGCAAGGTTTTGGCTATTATAAATAGTGCTGCCGGGAACATTGTTATATATGTCTTTTCATGTATATGAGCACATAATTTTTATGGGTAAATCCCTAAGAATAGAATTACTGAATTATAAGGTATATGTAGAATCAACTTCAGTTGATGTCAGTTTCCAAAGTGATTGTGCCAATTAACACACGCACCAGCAGTTTATGAGAGTTCCAGATCCTCCAAATCCCTGACAAATCAGTCCCTTATATTTCAGCTATTCTAGCCATTGTGGTTTTAATATACATGTCCTTGATAACTGCTATAGCTGACTATATTTTCATGTATTTATTGACATTTGCATATCCTTTTATAATCTTTTGCTTATTTTTCTCTGGTCTGTCTGTATTTTCTTTATTGTTAAATAGCAGTTCTTTATATATTCCAGGTATAAGTTCTTCGTTGGGCATATATTTTGAAAATATCTTCTCCTCCTCTGTGACTTGAATTTTCATTATTTCAGTGGTATATTTGTAAGTGGAAGTTAATTTAAATGTGGTTCAACGTATCAATCTTTTCCTTTTTGATTAGAACATTTGTGTTCTACTTAAGAAAGTTTGCCTAGACCAAAGTCACAAAAATATTCCTCTTCTATTATCTTCTAGAAGTGTTTGTATTTTAACCTTCCATGTATACTGCAATCATTTGCTGTTGACTTTTGTGTCTGGTATCAGAAAAGAGTTGAGATAAATATTTTCCTCTTGGAAATGTCCAATTGACCTAGCAATCTGTTTCTGGACTCAAATTCAGTTTTATTAGACCAATGGATTCACTTTGTATACCACATTATCTTAATTGTAACTTTATATATGTATATGTGTATATATGTATATTATATATAAAGTTACATATATATATATGTATATTTTGCTTTAAGACTTGATTCTTTTTGTCCTTGGAATTTCCATAGAAATTTTAGAATTTTTGTGTGATTTTTCCCATATTCAAACACAAAAACATGCTGGAAATCTAATTAGGATTGCATTGAATCAATCTGGGGAGAACTGACATCTCTACAACATTGAAACCTCCAACCCATAAACATGGTATATTCCTCCCTTTATTTAAATCTTCTTTAATACCTTTCAATTACATTTTTAAATTTTCTATATAGGAGTCTTACATAATTTTGTTAAATTTATTTCTTCTTTCTTTCTTTCTTTCTTTCTTTCTTTCTTTCTTTCTTTCCTTATTTTTATATTTTTATTTTTAGACAGAGCACAAGCAGGGGAGAGGGGCAGAGGGAAAGAGAGAATCTTAAGCAGTCTCCATGATATGGAGTCCTGCCTGGGGCTTGATCCTATGACCCTGGGATCATGCATGACCTGAGCTGAAAACTGAGTCACACAGATGGTCAACTGATGGAGCCACCCGGGTGCCTCAGATTTATTTCTATAACTGTGGTGTTTTTGATGCTATTATTAATAGTATCATTAAAATTATTCATTTTGGGGGGACTAGTATGCAGAGATACAACTAATGTTTATATGTTGACCCTACTAATTTTACTTAATAAGTAAAGTTTATTAAGGTTATTTTTGAATTTCTATGTTCAACAATATGTAATTTATGAATAATGACACTCATGTTATTACTTACTTTTTGATTCTTATATCTTTTCTTCTTGTCTTACAGCAGTGATAACTTAAAAAAAACTGAAAGCTTGTGTAAAATTTATGAGATTTTTTTCATTAACTGCCTAGAAATATTCACCAGTAAAGCTATCTTGGCTTAAAGATTTCCCTGTGGGAAAATCTTCAAATATGAAATCAATTTCTTTGACAAAATGAAACTATATAGATTTTCTATTTCTTCTTATATCAGTTTTCAAGTAATTTCTCCATTTCATATTTGACAAACACTTCAATAATATCCTCTTTGATCTTTTTTTTAAGTTCATTTATTTATTGTGTGTGTGTGTGTGTGAGAGAGAGAGAGAGAGAGAGTGCACACTGGAGTGGGGGAGGAACAGAAAGAGAAGGAGAGAGAATCTTGAGTACAGTCCACACTGCTAGTGCAGAGGCCAATGTGAGGCTCAAACCCATGAACTATGAAATCGTTACCTGAGCTGAAATCAAGAGTTGGACGCTTAACTGACTTAGCCATCCATGCACCCCACCTCTTTGATATTTTCAATATCTATAGAAAATTTTTAATTTTGTCCCCGTTTTCATTACTAATGTTGGTAATTTGTGTCTTCTCTCATTTCCATTGTCAGTCTTCTAGCTGTTTATGAATTTATTTAGTCCTTTTAGGAACTTTCAATTTGGGCTAGGTTTATGTGACTATTTAATTATACTTATAATGTTTTCTTGGTCCTTATATGTTTTCCCTGAAATTATATTTCTTAAAAACAAATCTAGTCACATAAATATTCTGTTAAAAATAACTTCATAGGTTTATCACTGTCTATAGAATAACTTCCACATCTATTTGAAGGCTTCATTAAGCTGTGCTGGTTTGGTAGGAACTTTATTATTTCACCATCTTGGAGTTTTCTAGTCTCATCCTTAGGCACTCTCCCTCTTGAATCTTATGCTTTATTAAATTTCCACTGCTAAAAATCCTGTCCTTTTTTTGTGTGTAACAAACTACTCATGCCGTTCTTATACATTACACTTTTTTTCCCGTGCTTCCTTTCCTTTGACAGTGCTATTTTTCTGCCTGGAATTTCCATCCCTTACTTGATCCACCTGACAGGATCCCTCCAGATTTGCCTTCATGGTTATCCTCTTTGTCAAGCCATTTAAGGCTACTTTACTACCTAAAAAATTAATTTTGCTCTCTTTTATACCCTGAAGAGATCTGTCTCCTCCAGTGGGCTGTGGGATACCTGCAGGAAGGAACCTAGATACCTAACAAATTGTCCCCCATCCTGTAGCAATCAAAAAGTGGTGTATTTAATCAAGTTTATTTACCTTTATTCCTTTCCTAAATATTTTTCCTTGACCTCTTTCCTAAATATTTTCTTTGACATTGAATACCATTGGTTAATTACTCATTCAGTGAATTACTAAACTCCTATAACTAAAAATCCTATTGTTCCTGTAGTCTTCTAGAACATATGGGGGTGTGTGGGGGCAGGAGTATAGTTACAAATCCAGGCTGTGTCCATTTTGCTAGCCAGGAATAGAGGTTACATTCATATTATGATAATTTGAGGAGAGTTTGATAGGGACTATTTACAAAGTTTTGTTAGTGTGTAGAGTAACCACAAAAGATAGTGTAGTATTTTCAGCAAGTGTAACAACAGTGCAGTGTACTGTTACCAAACTTAGAGATGAGTGATAAGAAAAGAGAGTGATTGCCAGAGTCCATAGAGAGGGTGGCTACTTGGATAAGTCAGTTTGTAGGAACTAAGACATTGGCTTAGGGATTAGATACAGTCTTCCCAAGATAACTCTGTAAGGAAAGGGCCAGGAGAATAAATAATGAGACATCACTCTCTTCTATCCCTCCCTTCCTTTCTTCTTCCAGATCTCTTGCTTGGGTTCCCTATTGACCAAACTTAATGGGAAGGCAAAGGATGTTGACGTCATTCAACGGGTTACAGAGCTGGGTCAGGGAGATCAGAGAGTGGATCTAGAAGGGCAAATCTAGCACGTGGACCTTGATAAGAAAAGGCATCGCTCCATTTTCCAGAAAGGAAGGAATAGTTTCTTTAACTTGACAATTGATAAAGGAGCCCAGATGTCAGCATCTAGGCTTTAGATTGGGTCAGAGGCTCGGGAGACTATGTTCATCCTGAGGCAAAACAGAGGTAAAAAGAAATCCTGTGTTTCATGTCCTTTGGTTTTGCTTTCCCAGGTCTGGCCTTGTTTCTTCTGCCTGTCCTTCAGTTACTCTCTTATGAAAATCAAAGGTTAGCATTACTATTAGCATTGCCCCAGTTACACGCAGAAAACAGTTCTAACCACAAGGAAATAATTATAAACAAAGCCCAGTTAATTATACAAGACATTCTTGGCTGCCCTAATTAAGGCACAGTTCAATACTACTAGCTGGGTAATTTTTTTTTTTTAATTGTGAATAGATTTAGTGGGAGCTCATCTGGTGAACAAATAATGAGATCAGTGTCTCAGAAAGAATCTGATTTAAAAAAAATTATTCACCAATCATTTCTTTTCTCCTGCTTTATAGAACTCCTTCCCCCTATGGCACAGATATAGAAGAATGTGAATTTACTCTCCAAACATTTTGAAGCCCAAATTACTGGAAGCTAGGGGATGTTTATTTCATCAAGTGGGAAGGGCGTGAGAAATGGAGGATGTTCCCACTGGGATATGTGTGTGTTTCATTGGTGGTTTGGTACCTTTTGTGACTGGTTTCTTCCTCACAGAAGTTTCTGTGTTTCACAGGCTCAGCTGTCACGTAGACACAAACAATGTGACAATGTGAGAAGGGGCTATCCACAAACTATACTTTCCTTTTCCCTTTTCTTTTTTTCACACACACACTAAAGGGATACAGAGTAGTCAAATACATGGTTTTGTAGATTTTAAAAAGTAGTTCGGATATCTAGGATATAACAGTATGATACTGGTGGGCTTTGGTGTCAAATGAAAGTAGACTGAAATCCTGGCAAATAAATACCTTTCCTGTATGACTTGAGCAAGTAGCTTAACTTCACTGAGCTCCTTTTCTGTATGACAGGAATTATATGTTCCTTGTGGTACATGGTACATATACAAATCATGGGATTTATTTTGCTTTTTTATTGTTTATTTTTCTGATTTGAGAATTAAATTACACAACATATGTGAAGGTCATCCCCGTTGTCTGGCACATGGTAGATGCATAGTCACTCCTGATTTTATCCCTCTTCACTTATTTCCACTCTAATCACCCATTTCTTATCTTCCAAATGCTCTTGTTGTCTGTTCAGGATACCCTCTGGATGAGATAAAAAAAGGAGAGGGAATGTTACTGGGATGAGATGTATGTGGAAAGAGTGGTAATGAGAATTAAAATATACTATACTTGGAGCTTTCCTCATATTATGTTCTCTTAGTGGGAAATTTTGGTTAATTTGAATTTCCTATTTTTAAGCTGTCATGCCTGTACTGTAAGTAAATAAATGGGTTGGCCATTATGCAGTGAATATGGTTTATGCTAAATTTAGATACTCACTAATTTAGTATGTGGGTTTTTAATGCACAGACCCAATCCAGAGAAGATAAAAAGAAATAAAAGACTTTTTATACAGTTAATTCACTCACAAAGGCAAATTTATCTAATTTATGTCTTTTGATATAGGCATTTCTAGTAAGTGTCTACCAATTATCACCCTAATCAGTTTCCAATTCCTATCAGTTCCAGCTCTAAATATTTCTCATGCCCAACCTCTTCCTTTCCATCCACACTACAGGGGTGGAAAATGGCAAAATTTGTGTTTAGAGAGATAATTCCCTTATGTAAGGTGGATTTATGGAGATGAGTTTAGAAGCATTGAGTTTCCAATCAAAATAGCTAACGTGATCGTGCCCTTACTCTCTTTCAAGTTGTCTTAAGGCCTCTCTATACCTAATTTCCTTCATTGTTTATAATAGTCCCATTTGGGAAGTATTAGTAGTATTTTCTATTTCTCAGATTGGAAGGAGTGAGTTTAAGCATTTAGTTAACTCCTCTAGATCACACAGCTAAAAACTGGTTGCAGCTAAGAACTAGTTGCAAAATTAAACAAAGATCTTTCTGATTCCAAAGTCCATGTGACTAATCACTGTGTTCTGGAGAAGCCTATGTGAAAAATAATGGGACCCAGAGCTAGGACAGTATTATTTAGGGTGGAGATGACAGATGGATTCACAAACTATTTGGTCAATAAAATCTGCTACCTTGGAAATACAGTGAATATTGGAAAATGAGGGGAAAAGCAGAGTCTGGGATGATTTTCAATGCTCTGTTCTGGGACAATAATGGTGTTATTTACTGAGAGAATGCAGTAGGGGGTACACCTGAGGTAGAGGGGAAGGAAGGGAGGAACATGCTGATTTCAATTTTGGACAAATTAAGTTTGAGATGTCAGTCAGATGTCCAGGAAAAGAAATTCAGTGGGCATTTGAATATGCCAGGCTAAAAATTAGACAAGAGGTAAAATTTGGAAATCAATAATATGCCTTAAAGCTATCATGGGATTGCCAGAGGAGGGGATACAACAGAGGCAGTGGGCTACAGATGAGAACTTTAAAAGAAATAGGTGGAGAAAAAAGATCCAGGACTGTAGGGAGGGGGGGGGGGGTGTCAAAGAAAGGGTGAAATCTCTACAGGCAGTAGCAAATAACAAAGGAAGTCATAATAAGCAATGTAAAATGCAGCATGGATATTTAATAATAGAGTTAGAGTACTATAGCAAATAAAAAACCAAATTTTAATAACTTAACACAATGAGTTATTAACCATAATCATTCAAATTGGATAATCCTGGTTATCAGGCAACTTTCCTCCACTTGGTGACCTAGAGATGCAGAGCCTATCCATTACATGCCCTGTGCATGGCCTAGTATCTTGGAGTCTTTGGCCTCCATCCAGCAGGTAGGCAAAGAGAAGACAGTGCACATTTGCTTCTTAACTACCTTGGCCCAGATGTATCACACAACATCGTCACTCAAATTCTACTGGAGAGAACCAATCATATGGGTCCATCTAGATGCAAGGGAGCCTGAAGTATGTAGTTCATTTCCCCCAAACAACTCTATGCTCTGGAAGAGAGGGCACACATTTTGGTGTTCAGCCATCTCTGCTAGAGCAAGATTAAAACTGAGGTGTCTATTGAAATTGGAAATGTGAAGACTGTTGTTGATCTCTGCCAAGTGTTAAAGTGGGAATCTCTTCCATAGGCGGTTCTATTCTTTAAATAACCCCTGACTGGCCCTCACCTCAGCCTACATATATATGGACCCTGTGTATTGGTGTCTCAACTAAGCCAACGTTCGTTTAGCATGTTCTAGCAGTTTGATGAAGATTATAGATGCAGTGGAGCCATTAAAATATGCCCCCTAGGGGCGCCTGAGTGGCTCAGTCGGTTAAGCGTCTGACTTCAGCTCAGGTCATGATCTCCTGGTTCCTGAGTTAGAGCCCCACGTCGGGCTCTGTGCCGACAGCTCAGAGCCTGGAGCCTGCTTCAGGTTCTATTTCTCCCTCTCTCTGCTCCTCCCTCTCTCATGCTCTGCCTGTCTCTCTCTCTCAAAAATAAATAAACATTAAAAAAAAAATATGCTCCCTAGCTTTCTGCCATCAGAAATCAAATCATACAGCAGCAGTTATAGACATCAAGTTTGAAAAAAAAACTTGCTCACTGTCAAGAATTGGTGGCTTTATCATATACTCTTCCACAATCCACAGGAAAGTTTCCCTGGGAATTAATTAGGCCCATTAGCATAATATATTGTGACAATATTTCACAGTCATAAAACAGTTGAGGTTGAAATGTTAAAGTGACAGAATAGATTTAAAGTAATTAAGTCAAAAAAAAAAAAAAACCCAAAGAGAGAGAGAGAGGGAGAAACTAATCAAACTAAAAATTGAGCTGGGGCGTTTCATCTGAGATTGCATTTGAAACCCCCAACAGTGACAAAGACCAAATCAAGTGACCCCAACGGTGACCAGGTTCGTTGTTTGAATGATTGATATCATGTATTTGTTTGTAACTATTTCTGAACGTAGTTTTCTTGAGATGGTGATTTTTAACACCCGCTGGAAAGTTTTACAGTATAAACAGACTTAAGACTGTGGCTGGAAACGTCCATAAACACACACAATTTGGCAAGTGCAGCTAAATGGTTTGGGGTTTGACTCATTCTTTTTTAGTAAAGGAGGATGAGTAATTCACTTCTAAATGTTATTTTGGCAGAATGTAGACATAGCGTTAGACCTACAGAAAACCTAGTGACGCATGCTGGGGTCACTTTCTCATGTTCGAGAAATTATTTTGTTAAGCCCTTGAACCAACGGAGAGAATTTATTCCCTCAATGACCAGGTCTATTAAATCCAGCTAGGAATGGGATGCTTACACCTGTGAATGGTTAATCTAGCCACTAATTCAAAGAGTCCTAGGCTGCCACCAAACAGCATTAAAATTTTGATTATTTTATGGCTTGTCCAAATGCCCAATCCCCCAAGCAATTGTTGTAATTTACACAAAAAAAGAAAAAAGCTCAGGGAAAAGAATATCCATCTTTTAACATTATCCACAAGGGTCTGGTTCTGACTGCACACATAAAACAAAATAAAAGTACCTAGCTCAGGCAATTAAAATGTTCTTGTTTTCTATTAAAATAAAATGTGTTCATTTGTGAGTGACTCCGAAAGGAAAGCTTAGGAGCAATTGTCACGGTTTGCTTTGATAAGAGCTGTAGATTTAGTAATGATATTCAAATGACTCCAACAAGAAACCTTCTACAATTTTCTTTCTTCCAGTCCATTAACAATCAAATATTTAGGAAATGTAAATAGTAAATTAAATGCAACAGTAGGTAAAATTTGCTTTTCACTTTGTTGACAGATGAAATAGGAAAAAATAGAACCATAGAAACTAGCAGTAATAGTAGAATCAGGAGGGGTCTTAGATACCCTCAGATTATAGATGAGAACAAACTGAGGCATAGAGATAAGTGCTGTTAGTTACGGTACACCTGCTAATTATATACTGAACGAAAATAAGCACCCATGACTTCTAATTTTCTGTCCACCACCCTCTTCCCTATACTGAGATGCTTTAGCACGATTAAATTTACAGCCAGATCTTGACAGTTTTGACTTTGGGAAGCAGCTGGAAGGTCACACAGGGGCAGAGGGAAATGACTAATGATACCAAGGTGACTGTCTCAATAACTAGACTCTGTACTTTGGTTAAGAGTTCATATTCTGATTATTCTGTGTCCTGTTTCTTAACAAATCTGAAGCCTGAGAGTCCCCTCTTAAGCTTTAACCCACATTTACCCCCTTAGTAAATACATTAGTGGAAAAGTTCTTGGAGATCCTGGAAATCCCACTGGAAATCTAGCTGCTGATGGAAAGCTGCCCTGTGTGCTCGCCTCACCCACTTGGTGCTCTCTGAACTCCTGGACTCTTTGTTCTGTGTCCTCACCTGCCTTGTTTTATGTGCTGTCTACTTTTGGAAGCTTACGTTTATCCCAGCACGAGAGTTTTCATAATCCATTTCCCTTTAATCAAGTTCTGTTCAGCAAGTCATTTATCTCCTGATGTGGCCACAAATTCTGCCACTCACCTATATGCAGTGTTGTGTTTTTGTAAAGAACAATACCAACCCTGATGGTGTGAAGGAACATCTGCCTTGGAAGTAGCATCCAGAAGGTTGAGACTTGATCTTGGGAGATCTATTCATTTTACTTTTTATTTATTTTTTTAAAAACTAGTTCACTGTGGCTATGTCTAAACAGGTGTAAACTTCCTGAAGTCAAGACTCACAATTTGGGATATTTTTGGTAATTTTATTGCCCAGCACTGAATGAGACATTTAATATTGTCCAAGAATTGTTTTTGAGTAAATATTCAGGAGATGTGAACACTGAAATAATACAACCATACAGAATTTGGGTGATTTGGCACCTTGGGAGGGGGCAGGGTTTGAATATAAATCTCATTTTCTCTTTCTCACCAGATTTTTGGCATCTTATCTCAAGATCCTCTGTGGTTAGTCTGAATGTCTGCCACAAAACCTAGCTACCCACAGGAACTTCTTACTGGGAGAAAAAACTACAACTAGTTTAACCTGCTGTTTGCTCTTTAAAGAGTTTTATTTAAAAAAAACATAATTAGTCTCTACAAAAGCCATAAAATTTTTCACCAAATATAATCATAAATCTTGCACCTGTCTCTGAGTTTGAAATATATCAAATGATTTAGGAGTTTTTTCTTTAAAAAACAAATTAGTCAACATACTGCACGTGATGGACATGAGGACACATGATGAACTATAGAATCTCCTATCAGCTAGGTGTGTAATATTTAAATACAAACTTGAATAAATATTAAAAATTAAAAATAATCTTTGTGATTATTTAGATGAAATCAATCAGGATTTGATCAATTTCATAGTTCTTGACCTCAAATATTGGAGGATTCATTCTGTTTCTAATTCTGAATATGCTTCTGAGACAGGGAGCATGTCTCACAGGACCAGAGAAATAAATAGAGATTTTGGTCTGTCAATTACAGTCAGTGGTGATGGTGGCAAAAGATGGTAACAATTGGACAGCAAAAGAAGGTGGCCCAACCACCTAACATTTTTGCATACTGCAGAATTTCAGCAGTCCTATCAGAGTTACTGATGATCCACTGCCATGGAGATAGAAGTACTGGAGATAAATATAGCCTTCAGAACTAGAATTCTTGTATTAAAACAAATGTTCCGACTTTGTTTTGTAGTGATAGTACAGAAACAAACATGTCTGTGCACAGTCACTCTTCCCCTAACCCAGTGATTGAGGAAACCATGTGTTCTAGAAAGTGCAATTAAAAGAGGAGCCTCTATCAGCTCAAGTCCCCAGAGGACTGTGTAGAACAGAGGCCCCTGCTGACCTGAGCACTATAATCAGCCTACTATGTACCTGTAGCACGGGTAGGAAAGAAGTCATTGTGTAAAAGCTATGGGTGTCCAGATTAAGTTGTTATGGCATAACTTAACTCATCCTGACAATAATGAATAGGTAGGTTTAAAACTGAATATACTCGTTGATTTACTTCCGTGCATTTTCCAAAGTATTGTGAACATTGCCCAGTCTCATGAAACATTGATATAAATTATTCTCAGATTCAGACAGCTACAGAATAGCTTAGTTTGGCATGGTAGAAATATGCAGCAGTTGAGTTATTGCATGTATTTTTACTTATATTTTTGCTTTGTGCTGTATTTGAATCTCTGTCAACCGTGAGTGAGATGAATCTATCTCAAGAAGATCAGCTTGTGAAAAACTGAATTTTATATGGTATGAAAAGTTAAAAGGTGTTAAGTTTTATTTTATCTTGGGGAGATTTGTCAGAAATATTTAAAGTTTAAAAACACGTAGCTTTCAATTCAGCAAAGGTGAATTGCACACAAATGGTCAAGGGAAAAAGTTGAAAAAGGTGTAAATTCTGGTTTGTTCTACCAAAAATATTGCAGATTATCTAAATGCCTTTTAATATAGTAATGGTTTAGTGAAGTCTGTACATCCATTTAGCAGTCAATAAAAAGAACATGATGTATATGAATATACTGAAATGGAAGATTGCTTGTGATATGTTTATGTTAATTTTATGTGTCAACTTGACTGGGACACTGAGTGGTCAGATAAACATTATTTCTGGATGTGTTTCCAGATAACATTAACATTTGAATTGGTGGACTGGAGAAGGCATCCCGACCTCCCCAGTGAGAGTGAGCATCATTCAATTCATTGAGGGCCTGAATAGAACAAAAATGTGGACTCCTATGTGACTGCTGGAACTAGAACATCAATCTCTTCCTGCCCTTGAACTAGGACTTACACGTCTGGTTCACGGGACTTTGGACTCAGATTTTAATTTATACCAATGATTTTGCTGGGTCTCCAGCTTGTGGATGGCAAATCATGGGGACTTCTGATCCTTTATACTTGCATGAGCCAATTCCTTATAATAAATCTCATTATAGATATATAGATAGATAGATGATAGATACTAGATACAGAGTTTTTCCTTTATAGAACACTGACCAATACAATGTTGTATAAATAAAGCAAGAAAGTTGTAGAACGACATAGGTAGTATAATCTCTCTCTCTCTCTCTCTCTCTCTCTCTCTGGTTAAGAATTACAAATAGTGTTTGGACATGCATAAAAACGGTTTCAAGAATACACATTAACCTTATAAGTGCTTACACTTGGCAAGTGGGAATAAAGAGTTGATAGACTGATTTTTTGCTTCATATACTTCTATGTTGTTTCATTTCTTTTTTACAACAAACATATACTCTTTATGTGAGACAACAGCTAAAGCGATTAAAGACTGAAATAACAGTTGATGGATGACTGCAATGAAACACTCTTTGGCATGCATACCCTAATCTAGATACAAAAGAGATCACTCTGAAGGGAAAACCAGATTTTCTTTAAAATAGGGATCAATATCGTAAGAAGTCATTAAGACTTTTGCAGAGGTCACAGACGTTGTTATATGTCTCCAAATAGTCACCAGGGAGTGATGGTAATGGCAAAGTTTATATGCTCTAAGAAGAGCTAGTGTTCTCTGACTAATAAGTCCTCCTAAGCCATTTCTCTTACTAAGATATAAGGGCACAGTAAGTGGGAGGCAGGACTTGAGGGCTCCTAGCGAATGTTTGCCAATTACTACTTCTCTAAACTTAACCAACTATACAAATGGCATTCTTTGTTGGCATTGTGATGTGAAATAGAAATCTGAAAATAACTATAGTCTTTCATACGATCAAATAACCAATATATCCTGCCAACGTGGGCCTCCTAAAATCATTTTGGGGCTAGAATCATCCAGTTTGTATGGTCACATCTCTACCTCGCTCTGTTAGGTATCTGCCAACGCTCCATTTTCTTCTTTGCTGTTTATATGTGGCCGCTGAATGGAAACTGCACTATTCTTTGCAAAATTAAGATTTTCATGGACATCTTGCTCTATATGATGCCAAGCAGCAGATAAATATCCTACATGAGCTCTTTTCAAAATATTGCAAATAAGGAAAAATATTTGATGTCATAAAAGAGATGGTTGATTCTAAAATTTCATTTTGGATTTTCTGGTTGCCGTTTTGTAGGAAGGCGTGGTTAAGTACCTAAAATGGAGCACTTGCTTAAACCAAAGGGGATTTTCTAATCAGAAGTGAAAGCCTCCTGGTACTCAGCTGCGGGCTTGCGATACTGCAGGCCTTCTCTAAGTACGTATCTCAAATTCAATGTCGTCTCTCCATGCCTGTCAACTGAACTGAACCCCCTGATTGTCTCTGCCTAGGACAGTGATCCATTTCTAATGTATGAGGCTACAGTGTTTGAACTCATAAACTGTAAACTGTATTAAATAAACTGCCTTCTGATTGATGAGGGCTGCTTTCATAGGCTAATTTCTCATCTAAACAGTGATATGAAAATTCTTGCTAAAGGGTCGGTGACAGGACTAAATGGGGGTAATAGCAGACTTAATCAAGAAAGACAAATGGGATTCATTAACAACTGGCACTCAGCAGACAATCTTCAGAGACTTCTCAGTACGGTCTCATTGGTCCAATCGAAAATAATTGTATGCTGCTTTTATCACTGAATGCAGAACAAACCCAGTGAAAAAATCTATTGGTGATATTAAGCAGAATTCAAATTTGGATTGAATTTTGTGACAGGCAGCCCATCTTTGGATGCATGCAAGGGACAGAAAAAATTCCCGAGTTTCTTGCTGGGATTTGTTCTCTGATTGATCAGTTTTTCCACATGGTTCATTCCACCTGGTAATTTAATCAACTGGGTCATGCCCTAACTGGCAGGAATGACTATACCAGAAGCATCTGGTCTCTGGCTGGCTTCAGAATGGGCACATAGTCGGTTTTCTCCAAGCTCATTGAGCTCCACTTCCAGTAATGCCTTGTCTTATTGAGCTGTTTAGATTTGGCTTCCGTAGTAGAGATGGCTAACTCTCTATCCAAGAGCCATGCTTCCCTTTCATAGTGTAGATGGTATGCTAGAAAGTTTCTTTTAAACCAGGAACTATTTTTCCCAGTCCCTCTGCGTTTAGGTGGGGGAACTGTGACCAAGTTCTTGCCAATGGTTTTCGGGCCAAAGCAATGCATGCCACTTCCAGGCCTGTCCCATAATACGCTCCCACTCAGTCTTTCACCCTCTATTTTCCCAATCTGTCAGCCAGAATCAGAGGATTCAGCAGATCCAAGGCACTTGTAAAAAGTGAAGCCATAGTCAGAACGAACATGAGTCATGCTTGAGAAGAACAGGGAATTTTACATAAGGGAGAAATAGTTTTGGCTTACAAGAAGCCACTGAGAATTGGGGTTTTATTGGTGATGGCACAGAGTTTTACTTTGATTGAGGCAGCTAGTTATAATGACCACCCTCTGACTTGTTAGCTTTAGTGACCTTATTTAACTCATCTCCTAAGCTTTTAATTTTGTATATAGTTGGGCTTTAAAGCAAGTACCCTTCTGAATTGGGCTTGTGAGCTCTAAGCCCCAGTTCCAAATAAGGTAAAGGTTTTTACTGACCTACGCCACTCCCCTCCCACCTCCCCATTCTCAAGTAGTAGATGTAATGTGTGGCCCTCCACCCAGCCTCCCAGTGAGAAAATGAGATGGGACGCACATAGGCAAATCTAGTGGACATCTTATTTTCAGGTTTTCCAATCTTTAGTGTCAAGATTTTATATAAGAATTTTTATAGGGATAGCTCTTGTCCCAAGCCACCTGTCTGGCCAGCTTGAGAGGAACTAGAGATAGTGGTCCAGAAGTTTAGTTGCTGCTTAATCTTCTGTCCTTTGGATCCACTTCTGGAGATGTTGGGCTGACAATAGCCGAACCACCCAACTATGGCAGATGTGGCCCCTTCGAAACCCCCATGGCTCTTGCCATTTCCTCATGTGTGTCAGTGGTGTCTACTCTAAGCTCCTGCTACTCTCTTCCTGAAGGTTTCATCTGGGCAGGTCTGAAGTGTCCTTGGGGGCAGACCTCTGTATATGACAGATGGGACTTGGGGCGTAAGTAATCCAGCCTTCTCACCCCTCAGTAGGGGATAGCTCTGGGGCATTTCTCACACCATCTCCAACAGTTTCCTTGTGCTACTGAGCCTTGGTGTCTACTTAGCCGTAATGCACACTACATGGTCTTTCTTCCTTTCTATGTTTTACTTCCCTATTTCCCTACTGGGGCTTCCTAGGGTTAACATTCAAATTAACTACTTGCATTCAAAACCTTGTTTCTAGATCCACTTTTGGAGAATCTAACCTGAGACACGGACATGCTTCATTTTAGGGATTCTGATGTCAGATATTTTTTAACACCAGTAAGTCAACTGATGGGTAGCAGCTGCTGATTTCTGATGTAGCGAATTACATTCTGCTGTGTGGGGAAGTCAAAACTTTCACCTATACAAATTAATTTGCTGCCTTAAAGCCAGTTAAATTTGACAATTATGTGTAAAATATTTTTTTGGAGTATGTGTCCCAATAGAGCTGTAATACCAGATACATTTCATCCAGCTGAAGCAGCTTGAAGAAATGTGGTGAGTTCATCTCTCTTCTCTGATCTCCTTCTCTTTTTGAGGGTTCAACTGTACTGTTTCAGATGTGCCACCACAGGGGCATTGTGGCCACTTTACAAGTGGGGGTGAACATTTTCATTCAAAGAACAAGTTACCCGCACCTGGCAGGTGCCGTGTCCTGGCAGCTGTCTTAGAGGTGACAGCCCTTGCTGCCAGCTCTGCTGATAAATTTCTACTTGTTTCTGCAGACTGTACTGCTCAGCGGAGACGGCAGTGTGGTGGGTAGGGGTTTTGTCCTTCTTACAATCTCTATCAGTGGCCTTATCTCCCCAAATAAACACACAATCTTACTAAGCTTAGTAACAATTGTGTGCTTTCCAGGATAATGCATCTTCAAGCCTTTGACGTAGACACAAAACACATATGAAAACTAACTAAAAGCATGAGCCTTGCCGTGCACTACAGTTTTAGGGCAAGTCTTCTTTCCATCCACTTTTTATTTTATGCTGGCAGTGCCCAGCTATAGCCACAGACAGAGCTGCAACCTAAGTTGCATGAGCATGTCTGACCTTGACTTTGTGCCCTCTCCACGATGTCCGTGCTTTCAACTGACTCTTCCCCCTCAATTTGGCTGCCTCCCTCTGAGGCTTTACGGAAGCCACATTTCCCATGCCTTTCCTCATCATCAGACAATTGTCAGAATGAAAACTCAGCCCCAAATGATTCTAGCCAGGAGAAGATAACGTAATCCTCTAAATTTTCAGCAAAAGCAGGTGATAACATGTCTTTGTCCTCCAGATACCTAAGGCGATGCTAGCCTCACCTCTCAACTTGCCTTCTCTATGACCCATAATAATGAGTAAGTTGACTGGAGATCACAACTTTGAGGGTAAACTGCCAAACATCCATCAGCACCTACTGATGCCTGTGTTATTGCCCTCAAGTATCTCTTCAGGTTTTGAAGAGTGATGTGAGAGAGCCCTCCTGCATTGACTCTAGCCCTTGAGTTGTTGGAAGGGACACTTTCAGTATGGCACTGTATTTCATTCCCGGTGGCTAAGGCTTAGCAGATCTCTCCTAATGAAAGCCACTAAGCAAAGACTTGAAAATTCACCTAAAGCTATAGAAACAAAAGACAGGTGTAAATTAAAGAAGGAAAAACTGTGTTTCTGTTCTTAGAAATTAAAAAAATCAGAATGTGATTACAAAAATCTCACTAGCTACCACAGGAGAAATTATATGTACATATAATATATATGTTTTATTTAAATTGTTTTGTATTGTTTTATTTAAATAAGTGGTAGAATAGTAGACACAGTTATGTACCCTGTCCCTGTTTAGTCACTTAATGCTAAATCTTGAGGTTTGTTTCATATCTCTGTTAGAAAAGCCTTGTTCTACATAATGTACTGACAAATATGGCTATTAGTGTCACGTAAATGATTACATCAAGTATTGGATTTTATCTCTGTAATATAATCATTGTTTTTGCAGTTAATCATAATGCAACTTCAAGCCAACCTAATAACTTTCAAGTATTCATACTTTCTAAAGCACCACA
Source organism: Prionailurus bengalensis (assembly GCF_016509475.1). NCBI lineage: Eukaryota > Metazoa > Chordata > Mammalia > Carnivora > Felidae > Prionailurus > Prionailurus bengalensis. The sequence goes on along the minus strand of NC_057345.1, from coordinate 82,265,834 downwards.
AAACTTAAATATAAAAGCTTTTAATTGTCAGACTGTAATATAAAGACTGATGGAATATAGTAAATCTTACTAAACAGATGTTTATGGCTCAAGTTACCATGACCATTAATGATATGGCTTAAGAAACATTTAAAATTAGGGGTGCCTGGGTGGCTCAGTTGGTTGAGTGCCAGACTTCGGCTTAGGTCATGATCTCATGGTTCGTGGGTTTGAGCCCAGTGTCAGGCTCTGTGCTGACAGCTCGGAGCTCAGAGCCTGGAGCCTGCTTCAGATTTTGTGTCTCCCTGTCTCTGCCCCTCCCCTGCTTGCGCTCTGTTTCTCTCTCAAAAATAAATAAACATTTACAAAATTAAAAAAAAACATTTAAAATTGGTCATTAGGAAGAAATCACAAATAATCAAAGTGAGAAAACATAATTAAGAAGATTTCTCTACAGTTTATTAATAAGTGTTAGTGTTTACTTTATGTGCCCAAGGAGTTTACATTGGAAATTGATATTATTTACTTGAAAAGACAAATGTAAACTACATCGTTGAGTTTAGATGCCTTCTCCTCCTTGACACTTTTTTCTATTCATAACATATCTTGCTGTAGAATAAGAATTAATAAATGTTCTGGAGGTTGTGCAATGTGCACATTTTAACCATAATTTTCTGATATGTAAATTGATATCTTACTGTGGAACAACCTACCCAAGATGATTTCTATTAATATGTGTGGATGTTTTTTTCCCCAGTAGATTCTCAGTCACTGTGAGCTGAAGCCATTGTGTGTTCTTGTCCTCTGTGGATTTGGCCCAGCATTAAAGCACTGTGTCTTGCATATCATAGACACAGAGAAAAAAAATAGTGGCTGAACTGAACCATGCTAAATTAGATATTAAAAATCATTCTTTATTCATCTTCTCCTCCTAGCCTCTAGGTAACAACAACAACAAAAGACACAGTCAAAGAAGTTTCTTGCTTTGGGGTCGCAATCCATGATAGTGACAGGAACGGAGTGAGACATGGTATAAAAATAGACAACTATCTGATAGTGATCATCATGTAGAAGTAATACCTAAACTTTTTACATGATTTCAAGGTCTGACTCATTGCTTTTGGAAAACTGGCAATCTAATTTAAAAGTCAGATCTTTGCAGCATGACAGAACCTCCTTGGGAAATAGACAGCTACAACTCCTGAGCTAACTTTGGCACTAGGAGAGTGGAGGAAAACTTACTGGAGAAGAGTACCAGGAATGCAAAGTCAGGGGTGGTGGCTGGGGCTGCCTACAGGGACAAGCAAAGACCCATGTGGAAAGCATCTCTCTGACTCCTGTAAATGGAGTGGATACCTTTGGGGAAGTATAACGGAGACTCGGGAAACAGAGAGGACTTACATTTGAATCCTTATGACTTACTAGCTACCTGATTTGGGGAAAATTATTTTTTTGCTCAGTTTCTTTAAATATAAATGAGAGATCATTATAGCATCTACTTCCTGATTTAAATGTGAGTCTTCATGCGGTCATCCATGTAAACCAACGAGCTGTTCTAGCAGATAGTAAGTGCTTATTAATGATAGATACTGTTATTACTGATTGTATAAATTGCGTTCTAGGAAGGGGAGCGGGGAATTGTCCTTTTGAGTGTATTCTCTGCTGGACTATAGATTGGTCTTTTTCTAACGAGCATTCCAACTGTAGATAGGGAAGGTAGTTGTTCAAACACAAGCCTTAGGGCAGAGAAAGATGAATGATTGTCTTTCTGAAGGGAAATTGGATCCTCCTCCCGTTGATACCACTGAAGCACAATAAATAATGCCAAGAGGGCCTCCAATGCTGCCTGTGTAAGCAAGAGGTATATAATGATAGGTTTGAGATGAGTAATTTTAAAGCACCATGAAAGAAATCATTAGGACCTCTAAAATGAATCCGGAAGCTTCCCAGGGCAACTACGCTGACCTTCTCTGGGAGATCTCAGTCTTAAAAGCAAACACCAACATCTGTTTCTACCCTTGAAGAATGGCAGTAAGCAATAACATAAAAGTGATAAAAAACAGTGATAGCTACAACTAGTTAATTCATTTCCTTCTGTATTCATGTTAATACACTGGCAGATTGTAATGCCATCTGATATGTGGATACTAAGAAACATACTTTAAGAAGGGGATTGGCCTGAGTCCCCCTGGGTTGTACTGTGCCCCGAAGGGCTGACTATGAGAAAATCTTATGAGAGTAGAAGTTCCAAGGCAGACAATTTAACGGTCATTCATTACCAATGGAAGCCGAAAATTATCAACAGGGAATTAGAGCTGGATGGTGATAAACAGAAAGAGAAATATAGAGGGAGGAGAAGGGCTAGCAACAGAGACATCTGGCAATGCGGACGGATTAGAGCTGAAGCCACAATTACTGATGCTCTCATACTGGCCTGAGAAAGGGAAGGCCCTAAAAGGAGTGTGCCAAATCGGGCAGAGCTGGACTGTCAGAGATTGCCAAGGAATGCCCCCAAAGACTGACTACTGTGAAGGAGGATTAGAGGTTAGATGGACATTCCTCCTCCCCAGAGACTGCTAGAATGTGCCCCCACATTGAGCACTTATTCATTCAGACACTTCCCACTTGGTAAATGAATGGCAGGTATCACACCCTTTCAGCTTCGTCTGGGCCGATATCTGGCATGTATCATTTCCTTCTTTCCTCAATTTTCCATTGTCAAATCATCCATTAAAATGGATTGAGCCCACCTAAGCCAGCCTGTCTTGGAGTGCTCAGGGGAGATTACTTTGAAAGGAACAAGACCTTGACTGTCAGGCAGGTTAGCCCAAGCTCTCAGAGCTCAGCTTCTCACCTCTCAGAAGTCCTGTGATATCTCAGAGGGCTCAAGCAACGTAGCATGTTTCCCCTTCTCAGCACCTTTTTTTTTTAGGGGGGCGGAGAAGGCTCAAAAACTGTGATTACCCTCTGTTCTAGTCTCAACACTTTTTTTTTTTTTAAGGAGAGGGCAGTCAGAAAAAGGATGAGGTAGAGAACAGGAACTGTGAACAGTTCTTTGTTCTTTAATTTTTTTTTTCAACGTTTATTTATTTTTGGGACAGAGAGAGACAGAGCATGAACGGGGGAGGGGCAGAGAGAGAGGGAGACACAGAATCGGAAACAGGCTCCAGGCTCTGAGCCATCAGCCCAGAGCCCGACGCGGGGCTCGAACTCCCGGACCGGGAGATCGTGACCTGGCTGAAGTCGGACGCTTAACCGACTGCGCCACCCAGGCGCCCCTGTTCTTTGATATATTATGTTCAAGACTCACTATTAACCTTCTGATATAATTTCCCCAACAGGTGTTCGATAATTTGCAGAAGAATTTTAACTGTGACACCTCAACTGGTGTTTCTGTCAAAAATCATTTGTTCAAAATTTTAAAAAGAGAAGTCCCACAAAAGTAAGCTGAATTAGCTCCTTGTTTCTCAGAGACCACTAAAACACATTTTTCTTGTACTGATCACTTTCCAGGGTGAGGTGTCTCCTCACACAGGGCATAATGGCAGCATTGTTGTCAGTAGAATGAAAAGCACACCGACTTGAGTGAAATGGGAAGTTGGCAGCTTCCACAATGTGTCCTGGATGACACTGTGTGTGGATGACAGAGTTGTTGTGTTTTAAACAGGAGCCCATAGCCATCAGGAGCTGACTCTTGGAAGGGATTGGTAGGAAATCTAAAGGCAGAAAGTCTCAAGCCAAGTACATTTACCCTCATGTTCCAGGCCTGATCAGGGTCTAGGAAAACCCTGTTTCTTAATTCATCTAGGGTACAGTCTTTTTATTTTGTTCGTTTTAACCTATCGGCATTGTAGTGCCATAAGGCTGAAGAGGTGATGGTTAACTTCTCATTTTAAACCCAAACTCAAAATTCAGAGAAGATACAATTATCCTATACTTCCCTATATTTGCTTTCCCTTTAAAGGTAGTTTCCACAATTTTCTCAGCAAACTAAATCTTAATTATATTTTGAGTGTGCTCAAATGTGTGTTTGATCACAGTTGCCTCAATCTGTTCCCTTTTCCCATCCTTTCTGCTTTGGTTCAGAATGTTACTATCTTTCATCTGCTTATTGGCATGGGCTCTTAACTGGTGTCTTAACTGGTGTCTCCAATCTACCTTCTAGAATGCTGAAAATTCCATCTTTCTCCAAAACAATGTTGATCATGGCATCTTTCTGTTTAATATCTGTCAATATCTCCCCCTGCTTATTGTCAACTCTTCTAGAGTCCCTTTTTAAATAAACTTCATATACCAGTAAAGCCAGTTGAGGGTCCTCTTGAAAAGTCACCATGAGCAGTTCTGTTCTACCATGTGAATCCTTCCTCAGTATCTCCTTGCACTTGCTCCTTGGATTTTCTGGAATACTCAGCTCTTGTTGATTTCTTGCTTGTCTTTCACTCTGCGTGGTCACTAGGACTGATAACTCAGTTTTAGATATACTGACCTGACTTCATTGTTGGCCTCTCCCCTGCATATGACTTCCTGTATTCCAACTGGCTTCATTCACTACAAAGTTGCATTCATTCATTTTTTTTTGTTCATCCATCCATTCATTCACTTAAAAATATTGTCAAGTACTATATTAAGTATTGAGGAGAGAATGGGGAATGACATACCTTGCCCAAAATTGAGTTACTTACTCTGTAGTTGAGGATAAAGATAAATCTTGTAGTATGAAAAGTTATTCTCAAAGAAAGTGATGTCTAAGCTGATAACTAAAGGATAAGCAGAATGTAGAGAGAAGAAAGGGGAAGAGTGTTCCAAAGTGTACCATGGCCCAATAAAAGAGCTTTTCAAAGGGGGAAACTTGATCAGGGAGAGTCAATGGCAAGAGATGAGGCTGGACAGCTAAGCATCATTCACATCAAGAAGATACCATGAAAGATAGGGTTTTGTTTTAAGGCCAAAAAGCAATCATTGAGGCTATTAATCAGGGGAGATACTAATTGATTTGAATTGTGGGAAAACCACTCTAGGTTTGTATATAGATTAATTCGAAGTAGGTAAGACTGAGACCAGGGATAACAGATAAGTGTAACCACTCATGGAGAGTAGAAAGTGCTCACCGTGGTCTGCATTAGTATAGTGGCAATCTTGGTAGTAGAATTAAAGAATCTCAGAAATAGAATTAAAGGGTTAAGTGGTTGGTGAGAAATGAAGAGTTATAAATAGTAAGAAAACTATAATGACTAATATTTCTTGAGTGGTTACATATACAAAGGGCTGTTTAACTGTAGTACATGAATAATCTCATTTCATCTTTACACAATCCATGGGGTAGGTACTACCATTATGTCCATTTTCAAATGAATAATCTTAGGCACAGAGGGGTTACAGCACTTGACCTAGGTAACACAGCCAAGAGTTAGAACTGGGATACAAACTCAGGTAGTTTGCCACCAGAGCCTACATTCTTACTTATTAGGCTAGACTGCCTCAGAAAGATGAGCAGTGCCCACTTGCAAACCTAGGGCAGGCTATCCCACCTCTGTTTTAGTGCCCAGCAGGTTAGGTGAGGTACTGGATGTTTTTCAGCGCAGCTGGAACATAGTTTTTCAGAGGGAATGTGGTGAGTGCTTCTTGGCAAAACTCTAGTTGCATCAAATTTCTAAGTTTAAGAAAACTTAGAAGAGGCCATCTTTGGATAAAGCCTCAATCTATGAGGCTTTGCTAGAATTAGTAATGGTTTGGTTGCAAGGGGCAGAGATTAATTCATACCACCTGAAGGAATGATGAACCCAGACTCAAGGAACTCAATAACTAGGAATAAAACAGCCCAGACTGGGAACTGGGAAGTCAAAAACAACTTCCCTTTCTCATTCAGTTTTCATGAAACTTTGTCCCTGCTTCTTTTACCAAATTAGTAACTCTCACACTTCTTTTCACAGATTCACTGTCTCTGTTTCTTTCAGTTTGCTCACGGCTAAAAATGGCTTCCAGCTTTCCTGACCAATGACCATAGTCTGGACCTGTCTGACCTCTGTACTTCTTAGAACAAAATAGAGAAGTAGTTCATTTGTCCACCTTGAGTCACATGTACAGCTCTGGTTCACTCAGTTGGGGTATAAGCAAGACAACATGGAATCACCATTCTGGAAGAAGACAGATTCTCTTAGAATAGAGAACTGGAGGGGCACCTGGGTGGCTCAGTCGGTTAAGTGTCCGACTTCAGCTCAGGTCATGATCTCCCGGTCCGGGAGTTCGAGCCCTGCGTCAGGCTCTGGGCTGATGGCTCAGAGCCTGGAGCCTCCTTCCGATTCTGTGTCTCCCTCTCTCTCTGCCCCTCCCCCATTCATGCTCTGTCTCTCTCTGTCCCCAAAATAAATAAACATTAAAAAAAAAAAGAATAGAGAACTGGAGCGTTTTGTGTGTGTGTGTGTGTGTGTGTGTGTGTGTGTGTGTGTGTGTGTTTCTCTAAGCTCATTGCCATTGTCAGTACAACAGAGTCTGCTCAAATGCCTGCTTACCGATGAGCTCTTCACTAATCTCCTAACAAGTAGTCTTTGTTAATGCTCCCATAACTCTTCCTTTTATTATTGGCATTAGCATTGGACTTCAGAATGGAAAGGTTAGTGCTCTTGTTATCATTTCTTTCTGAGATTGCCAGCTCTTGACATCTGGCATCATGTGTCCAATATCTTTTGTATGTCCCTCAATGCCTACCTAGCCCAGTGACAAATGTACAGTAGGCTTCCATAAAAGTTGGCTACATGGAACAAAGAGTGTCAGCAATTAGGAGTATATGTTGGTGTTGAATACTATGTTGTCATATAACACATCCACGTGTATGTTTGTGCGTTCTCAGTGCAATTTAAATGGTCACTACCTAGAACTCAAATGCTATGTGGTCATTAGATGACATTATTGTCAATTCCCAAAACTCAAAGTGAAAAAATGTCACTATTATTAATATCATTCTAATACATCTTTACTACTCGAGCCTTTTGATATTTATAGAGTACTTTTTATAATATACTTTAGAATCATGCTTACAATTGTTTCATTTGAACAAAGGGAGATTTAGGTTAGGAAAACCCCATTTCTGATATAAATCCTAGTATTACATTTTTTGTAGAGTACCTTTAGAAATTAATTTTTCCGCATTTTTAAGTATTTTCATAATGAAAAGAACACTGGGAATGCTAGGTAAATATTTGGTTCTATTGCACTGCTTAAGGATTTTAAATGGTTTGGATTTTTCAATTAAAATTCAACAGGGCATTTCTTAAGAGTGAGTTTGGAGCATCTTGGGCAAAAAATATATATAGCCCATTTTTGATAATTGTCTCTCTTGCAAGTCTTTCTTCAGGTATTTTCCCCCTCTTTTAAGAAGAAAAATCAGTGAAAGAACACATCTAACAGCTAACTAATCCTCAGTTATGTGCACTTTTAGGGCCCTGTGCATGTAATAGACCATCTTGTCACAGTAAAGTGGCTCTTCCAGAACATACTGCAAAAACATTAAGCCCCTTTATTGGATTACATAGATCCAGACTGTGTGGAAAGCTCAGCTTTAACATAGTTCTTCTTTGCTTAAATCCCACCTTCCTCTTTTATTGGCAGAAATTGTGTTCATGACTTTGGTAAAAATATCTGATGTACTGTGGGAAATTTCCCCTCATTTGTAGTTTCTCAGCATCAAGATTGGCTCGGGTGTCCTTTGTTTCTCTGTTCCAGTCTTGAGGCACTAGAGAGACTTGTTCATACCTGAGAGACACAGGCCTGAAATGTTCTGTGTCTGTGCACTGACCCTGTTTCACCCCCTGCCACCAAGGCACCATCCACCTTAGCTGGCATCAGGAAGATGGGATTTCATAGCTGCAACGGCCACTATAGAACATAGGATTCCACACCGTGACTGTGATCACTTTCTCATCTACAAAAGCAATCTGACTCATCCCTTTTTTTCTCAGTGACTTTTGGCACACAACCTTCATAAATCCAACCAATCTAAAATGGTAATACTCAATGATATTTATTGAGTGCTGACTATGTACCAGACATCATATCCAGTACTTTATATAGATAATCGCATTTGATCTTCACAATGTTTTCAATAGAAGTTTTTTAAAAATTGAGATATAATTAACATACATTATATTAATTTCAGGTATATAACATAATAATGATATATGGATATACTGTGAAATGATTGCCTCAATAAGTCTAGTGAATAGCCATCACCACCCAGTGACAATTTTTTTTTATGATGCGAACTTTTAAGATCTACTCTCTTAACAGCAACATTTTTTAAGTAGTAGCTTTATTGAGCTATAATTCACATAGGACAAAAATTCACCCTTTAAAAGTATAGAATTCAGTATTTTTTATGTAGTATATTCAGAGTTGTATAACTATCACCCCCAAAACAAGCCCCATACCTATTAGTAGTCATTCACCATTTTCCCATTCACCCAACCTCTGACAACCACTGAACTGTCTGTTCCTATGGATTTTCCCATTCTGTCCATTTCCTATAAATGGATTATATAATATGTAATCTTTTGTGACTGGCTACTAGTCACAAAAGACTGCTAACACCAGTTAGCATAGTGTTTTCAAGGTTTGTCCCTGTTATATCATGTATCAGTATTTCATTCCTTTTAATGGCCAAATATTCCATTGTGTAGTATATCACATTTTGTTTATTCATCAGTTGATAGACATTTAGATTATTTACCACTTTTCAGCTATTGTGAAAAATGCCACTGTGAACATTCATGTAGAGCTATTTGTGTGCACATAGGTTTTCAGTTCTCTTGGGTATTTATCTAGATTTCAAAACAATCTCATAGTATTACATGATCATCATCTTCAGTTGAAGAAACTGAGGCTTAAAATATTAAGTAACTAATTCATGGTCAAATGGCAAACCAGTGTTATTAGATGCTCATTCTCACAGTCAACCAGCCTGGAAACTTTAGTCATCTGTGATTGCTCCCTTCCTCTGACACTATTCATAACAAGTAAGCCTCCAGATCCTATGAGTCTTCCTCTGGCTGGCTTCTTTCCATTCCCAAGGCCACTATAGAATATGGTAGATACTGCTAATTGCTTACCCAGTATGCATTTTCTCCTTCCTTTGTATCAGAGTCCTGACTTGGATATTTGTTTCAACATGCCCAGCTAAAACCTTCATTCCTTTGTTCCAGTTCCATAAATGAGTGGCCGCATGTTACTTTCCTGGTCAATTAGAAATAAATCAAGTTTGGATTTTGTTAGCTGGAGCTTTGAGTAAAGTTTCCTAAAGTGTGGACATTTTAATTAAGATAAGCTGTTTTTACCCACCACCACCTTCCTGGAATCTGATATAATAGCTGGCTCTGTAGCCACCATCTTTTTTTTTTTTTTACCATGAAAGAAAGTCCAAGAGAACTAACTGCAGCTATCTTGGCTCTTAATCCTTGAACCACTCTACTCCAATGCAAGTTTGTCTACTTGTAAACTTAATAGGAAGCGTATCTCTATTTAGTTAAACAATTGCTATTTTGGTTTTTTTTTTTACTTGCAGCTGAATGAAAAATCCTAATGTGGATTATATGAGAGTTCAGGTCATTGATATCCCTTATTTGTCATTACATGCATTTCCATGGTCAAAAACCATACTCAGGTTGTAAGGTCCAATTTAAGTGATGTTTTATAGAGGATTTCTCAAAAATCCCTATTGGGAGTGACCCCTTCTTACCATATTTACTTTAATACCCAATTAGCATCTCTTACCCAGAATTCATACATATCTTTATACATATCTCCTTTTCCAATTTGACTATATTAGCTTGAGTTCTCTAGAAAAGAGAATCTGAGGAAAATTTTAAGGTGTTGATATTTTATCTTGGTGGTGCAGGCCTAAGGCAGCAAAAGTGAAGAAAAAGAGAAGAGAATCAAGGAAAGATATGTTAATGTGAATCTACTACTTCATAATGAGATATAGCAGATTTCTCAGCTCACATGTGTACTTGGCACTTGAGACTTCACCAGACAGATTTCAAAGAGGAATCAAGCCTCTGAGTAATGTGTGGATGAGAGAAAGAAAAGAGAATTCATTTATCAGACTTTCTCTCATCTCTTATTTATTATTGGGCAAGGTTTATCCTATGGGAAATAACTAATTTTTTTATTTGGTTTGTCAGTACCTTCTCAGGAAGCTAAAGCTCACTCTCCACCATGTGGTGTTTCATTCAAACATACAAGTAGAGGGAAATCCAACAGAGGTGGGTAGTCAAGGGAGAGACAAAAGGAGACACTCAATGGAATCTGAGAAAGCACGTAAGATTTGGGTCCAAAACTTAGGCAGATTAAGGTCATTCATTTAGAAGTTAATTTTTAACAGAAGAAAGGTTGTGTGTTCAGTATAAAAAATTGATATGTTCAAAGAAACAGAAACAAGAAACTAATAATTACCTATAATCTTACTTCATATTATAACTAATCAATCTTTTTGGCGTATATCCTATCACTTGTGTATGTCTTTTCAAAACATATACAAGTGTATTATGTGCAATGGCATCATGCTGTATCCAATTTTTGTGGTTTTATTTTTCACTGATTATACCATAAAATTCTTGATATCAGTATTATTCTACTGTTTGATTTTTTTTTTTATTTTTTTTTTATTAAATTTTTTTTTCAACGTTTATTTTTATTTTTGGGACAGAGAGAGACAGAGCATGAACGGGGCAGGGGCAGAGAGAGAGGGAGACACAGAATCGGAAACAGGCTCCAGGCTCTGAGCCATCAGCCCAGAGCCTGATGCGGGGCTCGAACTCACGAACCGCGAGATCGTGACCTGGCTGAAGTCGGACGCTTAACCGACTGCGCCACCCAGGCGCCCCTCTACTGTTTGATTTTTAATAGCAGCACAGCATTATGTTATGAGAAGGTGCCATATTTTTTGACAAATCTTCCATTTCACGGTATGTTTGTTGTTAATGTTCTGGGGGGGAGAGTTGTTTGGTTTTTTTTTTAGCTATCAAACACTATTAAACACTGTGTGCTAAACATTCTCATTGCTCTATTATGAAAACTTCAATAATCTGTTTCCTCAGTTGAAATTCCTGTGCTGGATTTATGTCATACAATATGAACACTTTTAATTCTTTTGATACATGGTACCAGATTATATTCCAGAAAGTTTTTCAAATCTACATTCAACTAATGATTAATTAGAGGGCCTATTTTTATGCACTGATCTTGTGTGTTATTGTTAGAAAATCTTTTTTAAGTTGGTTGATGAAAAACAGATGTCATTGTTATTTTAAAGTTGCATTTCTTGATTACTAGCGCAGATGAATATTTTATATATGTTCCTAGACAATTAGTTTTTCTTCTTTTGTGAACTGCCTGTTCATGCTCTTTGTCATGATTTTAATTTGTGAAGATTATAAGGTTCTTGGGAAAGACTACTTTTTATTCCTACCATAGTCCATTTCCATTAGTACTGGGCCTTGGGGTCTAGCACAGGCTGGGATTTGTAAGATTTGAAGAACGAATGAATGATAACCCACTATTATGTTTTCACTTAGTTACCAATAGAAGAGAATCAAATTAATTTTGCACGTTTGTATTTAGTGAGCAACAAATGCCATTTTTCTCCACAAAAAAAGTTTTTTCTCTGAAGAAAATTTCTTAACTTCTTTTCAACAATAACACCATTTTTAGCCTGAATGGATAAATACAAGATTGGACAGATTCAGCTATTTTCATGTTTTTTTTTCTTTTTTCTCAGCAACTGTCAGATTTTTCTATTCTTACAAGCTATTTTGGAATACTCAGACACAAATAGGGATTTATTATCTCATTTCATTATAGAAAATGAAAGCACTAAAATAAAACATCTCAAAAACTCATCTCTGAGAATATTCTACAAACTTGTGCTTTTTCTCGACTATATTACACAACTGAGCCCACCAGGAAGATAATACTCAAACTTTTTTTGAGTCTAATTGTTCTTAAACTGACCTGCTTCTTCTTTTCAGAGCATTTTATTTTCAGAAGAACTTTTATTTTCATTGAATCTGGGGATGTGAAAGTGACATATAATAGATGTGAAGATTTAAAAAAAATGTTATGTTTATTTATTTTTGAGAGAGAGCGAGAGAGAGAGAGAGAGCAAGTAGGGAAGGGGCAGAGAGAGACACACACACAGAATCTGAAGCAGGCTCCAGGCTCTGAACTGTCAGCACAGAGCCCGACGCAGGGCTTGAACTCATAAACTGTGAGATCATGACCTGAGCTGAAGTTGGCTGCCCAACTGACTGAGCCACCCAGGCACCCCACAGATGTGATTTCTTTTAAACATTCTTATAGATGTTGCACTTGAATATGCACGCATACATGTATGCTTATAGAGACACACAAATATATGTCTATTCCTTTCAGGCAAATTATTTTTCTTGTTAACTTTTGTCAAGGATTTCCTGTCATGCAGAGGGAGTAGAAGCCCCCATTTTCTGAGGCAGTGATTGGGTCTCATGCATATAAACATACAACCATACATAAGACCTGAACATTCTAGAATAACAATTGTTTCAGTCCTTTGTTTTCTCAATAAAGTTGCAAATGATTAAAGCCACATATTAATCGTGTAATTTGGAGAATAAGGAAATTATAGAGAAAGAAAGCCTGTAATTCCATCATTTAGTGATAATAGTTAACAACATTGTATTATAGTTTCACCAGTTATTTTTTATAGAGTTCCCTCATTTATTTTTCAGATACATAACATATACATATATGACAAGACTGTAATAATAGTTGAAAATGATATGTACTGGCATTTTTGATTAAAAAATTTATTCTCACTCTGAAAAATTTGCTACCAACCAAATATCATTTGTATGCAATTTCCAGTCATTGAATACTTAGGTCCTTTTTTCCTTTTCTTTCTTTCTTTCTTTCTTTCTTTCTTTCTTTCTTTCTTTCTTTCTTTCTTTTTTAAAGCAATTCTTTAAGATCATTGTTTAGATTCAAGAGAACAGGCAAGTTTGTCTGTAGATATTTAACCTTATTATTTCCTCCAAATTGTTGCTTGTATTGTACTAGAGCCATCATTTATTCATTGGCTTAAAATACTACCTTTATCATGTGCTAAATTCATATTTGTGTCTGGAGTTTTTATCATATTAGTGTTGCCATAAATTCATAGTCACTGACTTCAGCCAGGTTCTTATGACTCATTTTTATATCTTCATGCTTGGCTTCCATTTCTATTCCCTTCAGGTATTAGAACTTCACTACAGCTCAATGCCCCCTTCTAAACCTTCATGCTACTCCCTTAACTCCCTTTTCATCAATAAGATAAGGCCACAGTGGGATTTTTCCCAGCATCCCTGTATTAATTTTGTAAGGCTGCTGAAATAAAGTACCACAAACTTGGTGGCTTATGACAGCAGAAATTTATTGTCTCACAGTTCTGGAGGCTAGAAGTCTGCAATCAAGTTATCTGCAGGCCATGCTCCCTCTGAAACCTGTAGAGGAGAATCCTTCATTACCTCTTTCTAGCTTTTGGAAGTTGTTGGCAATCCCTGGTGTTCTTTGATTTATAGATGCATTACTCGTATCTTTGTCTTGGTTGTCGCATGGCTGTCTTCCTTCATGTATATTCACATCGTCTTGCTTCTGCATGTGCCTGTCTTCAAATTTCCCTCTTTCCCTCTTTAAGGACATTCCTATTATATTGGATTAGGGGCCCACCTTACTCCAGTGTGGTCTCATCTTAACTAATATCTGCAATGGCCCTATTTCTAAATAAGGTCACTTTCTTAGGTAGTGTAAGGTAGGGTAAGGACTTCACATATTTTGGGGGAACACAACTCAACTTAGAACAATCCTTCTTTATCTATACACTTACTCTATACACTCTTATCTTACTTCTTTTGTAACACAGGATAAGGTTTTCTTTCTGTTCAAGTTAATTCAGCGTTCATTATTCCAACCTCTCTTATGTCTTATGAAACTCCGCACCATTAACTAGCCACTCTTTTTGGCTCGTTCATCTTCTGCCTCTTCACTAAAAACTCCCCTGCATTCTGAACACGTGCTCATTTCCCTCATCCTACTAAGCGATCCATCCCTTAAACCTAAACCCCTCCTTCTGGTTATAATGACATCTTTCTCTTCTCACCATATTAGATATTTGCATTTCTATCAGTAGCTTTAAATGTTAGTTTACAGTCTTCACAGAGTTGACATTTTAGTCTTTTGACATGAATCCTGTGTGTCTGAGGACAATTAAATAAAATCAAAGTTGAGTTGAAATGTCAGTGCTGGATAGTTGGCTCAGATTCCTTCCTAATAAAGGAACTCAGTTTTCCCATGAGCCTGATAATGTGTGGGCCAATATTCGTGATTCAGAAGAAATATGACTATGTGTTCTGAATGTTTGGAATTGTCCTTAAGTTGTATTAACAGAATGTTGGATACATCACACTTACATTACATAATTTTCCTAGTCACATTTATTAAAGTTTAAGCTAACAAGACCTGGGAACAAGATTAAATTATCTTTGTATCTGTAGAACTTAGCAGAGATCTTAGAGCCTATGAGGTAACCAGTTAATATTTTGGTGATGAATGGACTCATGGGTGAGCCAATACCATCTTTCCCAAGATAGCTAGTGCTACAAGGTGAAACTTGGTCCATATAAAGACCATTTAAAGACCAGTTGCATGCCTTAAACTCATTATTTCAGTACTTTGGCAGTGAAACAGACTGGTTATTATAAAAGTATTTTTTAAAACAGAAAGTAAAACTGTGTTTCTTAAGCAAGTATTCTATGGGAACATTGTGTTGTGGAATGTTATATGAAATAAAAACATTTCTTTTTTAAAAAGTGTTGTGTGGAAAAAAGTTTGGCAGGGATTGCACTGTATCTATATCTATATCTATACCTATCTCTATCTCTATCTCTATCTCTATCTCTATCTCTATCTCTATCTATATCATATCTATCTATATCATATCTATATCGATACCTATATCAGTATCATCTGTATCTATCAATATCTAGATATCTGGATATATTTTCTTTTATCTAGAAATTCTTAGAACCCATATATCATTTAGATTTGCAATTGGCTGCATGTGCATGTGTAGGTATAAACAAGTAGGGGTTTATTTTTCTCATGTAGGAAAAATAAATGCAGAGATAGGCATTCAGAATGGAATGGTAGCTTGGGATGCCACTAGCGGTCAGACTTCTTGCCTCATTCCTCTCCACCCTCTTTAACACAGTGCTGGGCTTTGTTCGTCATGCTCATGCTCACATGGTGGCTGCTGTATTTCCAGGCATCTTACTTGCTTTCTAGGTAGGTAGAGAAGAGACTAGTCAAGGGAAAAGGCTGGATGACAGGGAAATATGTCCCTTTATTTCAGAGAAGAATGTTTTTCTCAGTTGTCCACCTAGTGAACTTGTGTTTATATCCCACTGGCAGTTTGTAGGTCATGGGACTATCCATACCTATACAGGAGTCTGAAATAATGAGTGTTCTTAACTGGTGTATTGCCATTCGAAGCAAAATCAGGAATGTATCAGTGAGAAAAGGAAGAGGGAATGGATGTTAGGCTGGCAACCAGCAGTGTCTATAACTAATGTACATTGTGACTTCCGAGGTGGGGAATATGGGCATGTGCAGTGTTTTCACACCATCTTTTCCCACAGTTCTTTGTTTTGTACCCTCTTGCTGGTTGATAGAGTCAATCGTCAGACTGTATATAGGTATAGGATACATGGGGAAGGACATATCCTCATAAGCCTTCCTTTAAGAAGGCTTTAGAGGCATTCTGGCAAGAATATAATGGTCATCATGGCCTGAAAGTGGCTTTTCACAAGCTTTAATCTCTTTAGCATATAATTCTGTCCTTTCTTTGACAAATAGTCAGAGAAGTTAGCCTTTATCTCAGACTGTATTTCTGAAGGACCTGAGCTTTATGTTGTTTTTAAGTTACAGCACTCTGGATAGGCCAGCTGGTAAAGATGTTGACACATTAAGGTATTATCTCATGTGGGAACATAAGGACCCATTTAAAACAAAACAAAACAAAACAAAACAAAACACCCTCATGAGAGCTAATTCCTTCTCTGTCCAGCCTGTTCTAAATTCTCACAGTGAATGAAGTAAACTGGAGAAACTTACATAAGATAGTTCTTATTTAACCATGGTAGATTGATTATAGTAGTGAACTTTCTTTTTTTTTTTTTGATTCCTTCCATCAAAGAGGCTGAGTCTATACTTGCCTTGGCAAGTATAATGTGGGGGACTGAGTGTGCCAGTTTGGAGCCTAAGTCTTAGGAGGCCCTGTGTGTTTCATCTTCCTCTCGCTTGCTCCTTTGTCCTCTCCATAAGAGTAAGGCTGGACTTGCTTGCTGGAGAACAGTCATGTGCAACAGAGCTGAGACGGTACAGACATGTGAGAGAACCCAGTCACGGTCAGCATTTAATTGACCTACGCTAGCAATAGACACATGAGTAAGTCTTGCTGAGCCCAGCTCCAATCAACACTACTTGTAAGCAATAAGTGTTTATTGCTGCAAGCCATGACGTTTTGTATTTTCTGTTGTTGATACATATATTACCATGGTGGTAAATAGCTGATACAAGAACTCTGCTGAGAAGGGATGCTGAACAAGCTATGAATAAATAGATGGAAGTGTCTGGCATACCATTACTTCCCTATAAACACCTGTTCTCATGTCTCCTCCCTGAATTTCTTATCTTGTTTTATAAATTTCATCCCAATTTGTGTACAAGCTTCCTGACTACTATCTTTGCTCTTTATTTAGTAGTATTATTTTAACCACATCTTTTGAATGTTATAGGTAATATTAAATTTTTTAAAGTAATTTTTATTTTCAGAAGTTTAAAAATGTTTAAAATGTTTAAAAATCATATATAATAAACTGAATGGGATGGGTAGTTTTAAACATTTTGTTATATTTGCTTCAAGTGTCCTACTTTATGAAAGTGTGCTGCTTCTTGTGAAGTTATGAACCTCTGATATCCCAACTCCCCAGTCTTATTCCCCTCCTTGTTTCCCAGAGCCAGTCACCTGATGGATTTAGTGTATATACTGCCAAGGTTCTAAAAAAATACTTTAACATACATATATATCCACAAACAAATGTTTTAAAATTTAGGTTTTATCATTCAGATGTGCTGAAGCCAACAGCTCAGGAAACAATTGCCACTGAAAAGACAGTCTGTCATAGCTCCCAAGAGGAAGAGGCACATCTCACCATGCAGGGCCACCCAGGGAAAAACAGAGTCGGTCAAGAGTAGGACTTAGGGGAAAACATGGACAAGAGCCTTTATTTTGGGTTCCACATAAAGTAATGGGAAAGGCAGGGTAAACAGGTTTAAGATGAGCTAGTTCGAACAATTTCACCAGGCTTAAGAGAACAGAGATAGTCTTTAGTTATCTGATACCTGGCCTTGGGGAGATTAGAGCAGGGGAATAGTGACCCTGACTGTGAGAGCCTGATGGAGGACATGGTTGAGATGTGGGTTGAGGATTGTTTGGTTTGCAATGAAAGGCAAACCTTTCATTGAAAGGTTTCAATGAAAGGCAGCTTATAGTCATTTACTATCTCAAGGAACGGACTACCCCTGGGTAGGGGAGTGTCTCCATGGTCAGCAAAACTTCTGATATCAAAGCACTAGAAATATAGAAATAAAGCATGACGTTTATCCACAAACAAGACATAATTTGTGTATTTTAAAACTTATATATCTAACTTTTTCACTAACCATCATATTCAGTGAAAGAAGGAACATGCTTAAGATGCGTATATTTTGTTACCTACTTATTCATTTTTTGTTGCTGAACTTTTATTCGCACTTAAGAATATTCCTCATTTTATCTATATATTCCCTATTTTGGACATTTGGATGGTAGGCAGTAAGTTCTCATGTTACCAGTAATGCTGTGATGAACATCCTTGTACTTGTACTTGCACCTGTCTTCAGGTATGCTGGGTAATAATATGGTTGACAGAATTCTTTTTTTTTTTTAATTTTTTTTTCAACGTTTATTTATTTTTGGGACAGAGAGAGACAGAGCATGAACGGGGGAGGGGCAGAGAGAGAGGGAGACAGAATCGGAAACAGGCTCCAGGCTCTGAGCCATCAGCCCAGAGCCCGACGCGGGGCTCGAACTCACGGAGCGCGAAATCGTGACCTGGCTGAAGTCGGACGCTTAACCGACTGCGCCACCCAGGCGCCCCGGTTGACAGAATTCTAAGATAACTTCCAAGTTCCTTGTCCTCTAGTGTACAAAGCCTGTATAATTCTCTCCCTTAAGAATAGACAACACTTAATCAGGTGAGTCCTTAAAAGGGACTGGACCCTTCTTCAAAAGAGATTTGAAGCATAAAGGAGATTTTGCTGCTGACTTGAAGAAACAAGTACCCATGTTATGAAGTGCTTATGGATGAGGTCATGTAGAAAGAAAGAGCCTGGGGACAGCCTCCAGAAGCTGATAGTAGCTCTTGGCCGACAATCGGCCAGAAAATGGGGCTTCAGTAATACAATCACAAGTAGTTCAATGCTGTCAACAACCATAGATCCTGGAAGAGGACCCTGAACTGCAGCCTTAGCTGACATCTTGATTTAAGCTTGGTGAGACCTTGAGCAGGGGACCCAGGTAACCACACCCAGACTTGTGCTCCATAGAAACTATGACATCTTATATTTCTGCTGTTTTAAGGTGGTAAATTTGTGGTAATTTGTTACGTGACAATAGAAAACTAATACATAGTGTATGTACATTTAAAAAAAATTTTTTTGACGTTTATTTATTTTTGAGAGAGACAGAGACAGAATGCGAGTGAGTTAGGGGCAGAGAGAGAGGGAGACACAGAAGCAGAAGCAGGCTCCAGGCTCTGAGCTGTCAGCACAGAGCCGGATGTGGGGCTCAAGCTCACAAGCTGTGAGATCATGAGCTGAGCCAAAGTCGGACGTTTAACTGACTGAGCCACCCAGGCGGCCCTACATTTTTAATTTTATAAACTTTACAAAATAATCAAAGTAATTATGTTTATTCCAATCAGAAGAAAGTAAGAATAAGGAGAGTTCTCGTTCTTGCACGTCATTACTAGCAACTATATTGTTTTTGTTTTTTATTTTTAATTTTTTAATTTTTAATTTAATTTTTTTAAATTTACATCCAAATTAGCATATAGTGTAACAATGATTTTGGGAGTAGATTCCTTAATGCCCCTTACCCATTTAGCCCATTCCCCCTTTCACACCCCCTCCAGTAAACCTCTGTTTGTTCTCCATATTTATGAGTCTCCTAAGTTTTGTCCCCCTCCCTGTTTTTGTATTATTTTTGTTTCCCTCCCCTTATGTTCATCTGTTTTGTCTCTTAAAGTCCTCATATGAGTGAAGTCACATGATTTTTGTCTTTCTCTGACTAATTTCACTTGGCATAATACCCTCCAGTTCCATCCACGTAGTCATAAATGGCAAGATTTCATTCTTTTTGATTGCCAAGTAATCCTCCATTATATATACATATACAACATCTTCTTTATCCATTAATCCATTGGTGGACATTTAGGCTCTTTCCATACTTTGGCTATTGTTGATAGTGCTGCTATAAACATTGGGGTGCATGTGCCCCTTTGAAACAGCACACCTGTATCCCTTGGATAAATACCTAGTAGTGCAATTGCTGGGTCATAGGGTAGTTCAATTTTCAGTCTTTTGAGGAACCTCCATACTGTTTTCCAGAGCGGCTCCACCAGCTTGTGTTCCCATGTTTATTTGTTTTTTAGAGAGAGATAAAGAGATAGAGAGGGAGAATCTCAAGCAGGTTCCACACTCAGCATAGAATCCAATGCAAGGCTCAATCCCATGACCCTAGGATCATGACCTGAGCCAAAATCACAAGTCGGACACACTCAACTGACTGAGACACTCTGGCGCCACTAACTTTCTATTTTTAAAGTTTTTCCCTCTCTGATGGGTAATGTTATTTTATTTAAATTTAAATTTCCCAAATCACTATATAGAAATAATACATTCACATTATTAAGTCCTCAAACTGTGAAAGACATATTTTATTCTACTTTCAAGCTAAGAAGTTTGCTTACAAGAAGTGGCCTACCATAGTTTCATATGCATATTGTTCAATGTGTGTGTTCTCTGGTCACAGGTATCTGATATATATATATATATATATACATTTTTCACAAAGAATATTATCCATGGTTAAGATAGTCATCCATGCCCCAATGTGCCACAAGGCAAGTCAATGTAGCCCAGATGTTTACTAGCATGTATGGAGGTTTTGCATCATAGGAAAAGATCCCCCAAATCAGGAGACTTGAAAATTATGCTGGGCAGATGCCTACATATTCCTTCTCTCCTTTTGACAGAGAGAAAGAACTTTATGCCTAATGTAAATAAATCCTCTCAGAGGAGAGGAGAGGAATACCCTATATTATGAGCAAGTATCTTTGGGTGACAGGGGAAAGTTGTCTCTGGGTTTTATTACTCTTAGAATATAAGCAAATGGCTCTAGGGGAGATAAATCTCTAAATCTTATCCAGAGCAATTTACTTTCTCTAACTTCCAAGGCATGTTTGCCATTCAACTATAAAATCTAGGCTATACAGAAATATGAAAATATTCATGGAACATTGCCTGCCAACAATTGTTTAAGTCAAATGGTAAAATGGCACCATAAGTTATACTTGTGTGCATCAAACCAGCAGTCTTCTGTCTTACCACTTCTTGTCCCTCAGTACTATTCCTAAGAAGTAAATATTTTTAACTCTTTTAGTTGTTTTTATGTTATTTACCTCCATATCTCTATATAACCTGCATATCCCACATTTCCTGATGTAATAACTATCCATTATCTCCTGACTTCTTCTTATAGTAGATCAAGATAATCAACACTCTTACATGCTGCTCTACCCTGCATCTCACATTGCATTTCCTTCTTTTTTCTTATGGATAAAGATACATCATATTTTGGGTAAAATAAATATTCCAGTGTATACATGTCCATAACTATAGGAATATTGTTCACTGGTGAGTCAAACACAGATGGTCCCCAATTGAAGACCATTCTACTTATTATTTTTCAACTTTATGATGATGTGAAACTAATATGCATTCAGTAGAAACTACACTTTGAATTCTGAATTTTGATCTTTCCTTTGGTTAGCAATAAGTGGTACAGTGCTCTTTTGTGATGTTGGGCCACAGCAGTGAGCCAGAGCCCTCAGTCATCCATGTGATCATTCAGGTAAATAACCGATACACTGAAAACTGTTCTGTACCCCTGCAACCGTTCTATTTTTCATTTTCAGTATGGTATTCGGTAAGTTACAGGAGATATTCAACACTTTATTATAAAATAAGCTTCGTGTCAAATGGTTTTACCCAACTCTAGGCTAATGTACATATTCTCTGAGCACATTTAAGGTAGGCTAGGCTAAGCTATAACATTGGGTAAGTTAGGTGTATTAAATGCGTTTTCAACTCACGATATTTTCAACTTATGATGCATTTATTAGGATACAGCCGCATCATAAGTTGAGGAAAATCTGTAATGTAGTGTGATATCTTCTTTCTTGTATTACACGTGAATTATTTAAAGATTACTATTTCCTCAATTACTCCTTTCCTGTTGGTTTCTAAACATTTATCTTTCACGTTTTAAATAGTCTTATTAAGTTATAATTGGCCTACAGTAATTTGCACATAAAGTGTATAATTTGATAAACTTTGACATATGTACCACAGACCTATGAAATGAAGGTCACAAAAAAGATAATGAGCATATCCATCAACCCCCAAGGATTGTTTGGCCCCCCTTTTAATCCCTTCCTCCCTCCCATCATTCCCTTCCCTACTTCTCAGGAAATCACTAATCTACTTTCTGTCACTATAGATTGAATTTCACTTTCTAGAATTTGTATAAATGGAACCTTACAATCTGTACTTTTTTTGCCTGGTTTTTGTCACTTACTATAATTATGTTATGATTCATCTCTGTTGCATGTAGTAACAGTTCATTCCTCTCATTGTGGAGTAATATTCCAGTTTCTCCATCCCCTCGAATATATTTGATTTACTCAGTATTTTAAATTATAACCATTCTAGTAGGTATGCTGTGGTATCTTTGTATTAATATGGACTTTCTTAATGACTGATGATGCTGAGCATCTTCTCACAGGCTTATTTGCTACCCATATATATTTGCTGGCTATTTAAATCCATTAGTGTTTATCTATTTCATGTCTATTTATTCAAATGTCCATTTAAGAAAATTTTTTTAATTATTGAGTTTTTACAGTTACTTCTATATTGTGGATACAAGTCCTTTATCAGATAAGTAATTTGCAAATATCATTTTATTTGTGATTTGCAAGTATTATCTTTCAGTGTATGGTTCATCTTTTCACTGTCTTTTTTGTTGTTGTTGTTAATGTTTATTTATTTTTTGAGAGAGAGAGAGACAGAGCGCAAGTAGGGGAGGGGCAGAGAGAGAGGGAGACACAGAATCTGAAGCAGTCTCCAAGTCTGAGCTGTCAGCATAGTGCTCGATGTGGGGCTAGAACTCATGAGCCGTGAGATCACGACCTGACCCGAAGTCAGACACTTAACTGACTGAGTGACCCAGGCACCCTCATATTTTCACTTTCTTTTTTTTTTTTATTTTTCTTAACGTTTATTTATTTTTGAGACAGAGAGAGACAGAGCATGAACGTGGGAGGGTCAGAGAGAGGGAGACACAGAATCTGAAACAGGCTCCAGGCTCTGAGCTGTCAGCACAGAGCCCGACGCAGGGTCGAACCCACGGACCACGAGATCATGACCTGAGCTGAAGTCGGCCGCTTAACCGACTGAGCCACCCAGGCGCCCCCTTTTCACTTTCTTAAAGTGTTTTTCTAAGAAGGGAAGATCTTAATTTTGGTAAAATCCATTGTACCAACCTTCACTTTTTGGGTTGTGGTCTTGTGGTATATAAATATACTTTATATAAAAAAAGTGTATTTTTATATACAGATATCCAATTGTTCAAGCACCATTTGTTGAAAAGCCGATTTGTTCACCAATGAGTTCATTTCTTCTTTGTTGAAAATCAATTACCCATACATATATGGATCTATTTCTTGACTCCATTCTTTCCCATTGATCTGGTAATCTGTCTGTGTGCCAATGTCATGCCCTCTTATTACTGTTTCTTTAGAGTAAGTCTTAAAATTAGACACTGTAATGCTAATTTGGACTCAGGCAAGTCCCTGGGATTCTCCTATTTGGGTATTTCTTGTTTCCATTCGACTGGCCATGGGCCCAAAAGTGGGATGGTTGCAACTCACAAGTTTTGAAGATTCTGATATCAGAGTGATAGACGAGGATCTGCAAGCCTTACTTATGTAGCAGTTTTCCTCCAAGTGTGGCCTGTGGACCACTCACATCAAAAACAAACTTGAAGTATATGTGTATGTGTGTGTATATGTGTGAGAGACAGAGACAGAGACAGAGACAGAGAGAGTGATTACTATTTATATTCCTGTTCTTATGCCTTATCTATTGACTCAGAATCTCTAGTTGTGAGGGTCCAAGAATCTGCATATTTAATAAGTTTTCTGAGTGCTACTTACGGACACTAAATTTAGTGGTGCCTGAGAAAAAGTCTTTTCTTGTTTCTTTTTCACATATACTATACAGATGAATGAAATAGATCCAATTATTAGATGGAAAGGAAGAAACCACTTTAATTTACCTGGCCATTCATTTGTTCACTTACTTTTTCATTCATTCATTTATTTACTGTGAACAGGTGACAAAGATAAAAACATAATGAAACTTGAAGAAGTTGTGGAATCTATTTTCACAGACAGGACAAATATGTTCTTAGGTATTATTTGCGGTTGTCAGATGATGAATCAGCAGTTGATGCTTTCAGCAGTCAAGGAACAGAGAAACACTGTGCTGGCAGGGATGCCCACAGGCATCTCTACCTCTAGGCTTTTTGCAGATTTCTTTGAAACAATCCCAGACTAAAGAAAGGTAACTTATTCTTAACCTATTTAGGACAAGAGATTTGATAGCCTCCTTTATATGTTAGATCTAGTGCTTAGTACTACTTTTTCCACTACAAGTTCTTGAGTGTCAACAACAGATGCAGATTTTTATCATGGAAAAAGTAGGGCTAGCCAGGAGCAAATCTATGGTGCCCATTGGAGAAATATTAAGAAGCTAGTTCCCCTGTTTTTACACTGGTTTCTTTCAGTGGTATCTCCAAACCGACATCATAATGTGTTTGTTTTTGTTTTTGTGCTTTGTTTTGTTTTTGGTCCCCTCTAAGTCCAATCCTGGGTTAAGGAAATGTTTTGGGAAACTCATTCATACCAATGCCAATTGATAGATGCCCATTCGTATCAATGACAAATGATTAATAGATGCAAAGACTTTCACTGTAGAAATTAAGTGTAGAACGTCAGATATTAGAGCTGAGTAAGGTAGGTATTTTGGTCGATCCTCTCCTGTGTTCCTGAAATCACGTGATAGAGGCAGTTTGTTATTTTGCCTTCTCGCTAAGCAGTTTTGGAGATTGTATAATGAAAACTTTCAAGAGGGGCCACTACTGAGTAGTCATACACAAAATGACTCTGTGTTGCAGAATAAACATCACATCTATTTGGCTTGTAAGGCAGAGGACTTAGGGATCAAAAGAAACTTTACTCTCAGAGAACAGACCATGTTAAAGTTGGCAGGGGTCTTAAATATATTGGCCTCATTTTACAGGCAGGGAGGCTGAGGTCCAGGGAAGTGAAATGACATGTGCTAAGTCACATGGATAACTAGTAAGTATCTGTAATGTGGAAATTACATATAGCAGCCTCTGCCTTACTCTGCTAAAATAATTATCATGGGCTTACTAATAACCCAGAGCAAGTAAGGAGCATGCTAAGTACCTTCTTGTCTCATAATTATGGCAAGAGCTCGGCAGTACAAATGCAAGCTAATGTCCTCTGAGCCCAGTTCTTTGTGAGAAGAGGCAGAGTATAAATAAATAAGC
Source organism: Prionailurus bengalensis (assembly GCF_016509475.1). NCBI lineage: Eukaryota > Metazoa > Chordata > Mammalia > Carnivora > Felidae > Prionailurus > Prionailurus bengalensis. The sequence goes on along the minus strand of NC_057345.1, from coordinate 82,240,771 downwards.
AAGTAAGCAAGTAACCTCCAACTTACAGTGCTAATAATGAAGAGTTTTAATTTTTTTTTAAATGAGTGCATCCCTAAGGGTATATATGTATATTACCTTATATTGTATACTGACTAGAAAATGATCCATGATCTCTCAGAAGACCCATTCCCTTGATTAGTGGTAAGTTAGGTTAGTTAATTAAGGTTACTTTAATACTAATTAGTCAAGGCTTAATTATGCTTTCAGGGCAGGAACATAGGAATGCTACCTTCTTAGTGACCCAGTTAACCAAAGTGATAGGATTTCTTGTCTTCCATCTAACAGTGATTTGTGATAAGGAACAGAGGGAGTAGAGCTGACCCTAATGGGATTATAGGAGCATTCTGAAACCAAAGTCAACCTGAGAGCAGCAGTGGACCTAAGATAAAAAAGCATTCTCTGTAGCTTCTGGAATAGCCCTGCAGGGAGAAAGGCCAAAAGGCTGAGGCATGACTGACTTTGTCATAGAGAGCTCCAAAGAAATTGCCCCACCAAACCAGTAGGTAAATGGATCACACTATATAAGAAATAAGTGATGGCCTCAAGTTTGGGAGCATAGTCATGACAAATAAATAGAAAACTAAGCAGGAAAAGCCTTTTCCCAGTCATAGCAATGTGTTTCACTTATCAAGTGTCCTCTGTATGCCGGGCTGTTAGTCTAAGTATATAGGAAGTTATAGTCTGGTGGGACAGACAGATTTGCAGACAGATAAAATACGCTGCAACATACTACGTGTCCTATCTGCAAATCTGTCTTTCCCACTAGACTGCATGCAGACTGGAATGCATCCTGTTTTTCACCAAATTCAGCGCTTAATGGGCTTAGATTCTTGCCAGCACTGTACTCTTTTAGAATCTACAGCCTCTTATGTTTCCAGGGTAATATAGTGAGAACACAGCCATTCTAACTTGCCTATGCTTAGAAGAATTTTTGACTAGGGCAGTACTCTTTAGTAGTGGCGATAGGAAATTTGCCAATTCAAGCCTGACTCAAAGGACTAAATTTGGAGAAAGGTGTTGGATTTGTATAGCGTTTGTAGTTTCAATAGATGATATCCATTTTCTGTATTTGTAAAATAGTTTGCAATCCCTGCTCAGTAAAGCTGTTTCCCAGTACCATAAACATGGTAGTAGGATAATTTTTGAAAATATTAATCCGTGCTATAATGTGTTTGCTTTGGTATGGATTTTCCTTCCTACATACCAAGGCTTTGTAATTCCCTGTCAGAGGTTCCTTTGTATTGTGGGCACAAGAAAAGTCACTTTGTTTTTAAAAAGTCTATCCTAAATGAAGAGATTTAGCTGGATCTTCCCTGGAAGGGGCAGTAATACTGATGACGTTGAGGGTGGGGTTAAAGGTGGAAGCACCACTCTGGATTAAGAAGGCGGCAAGGGAGAGGTCAGGCCAGGGCTTTGCAATTTCTAGAATTGTGCACGGTACCTGCCTGGGGTGGTACTAGAATCTCTGAGGAGAGTCACTGCCTGGTGCACCCAGGAAAGTGGATACTTTGTGCTTGAAAGATGATGTATTGGAACCAGCAGTCTCAGGAGACCCTACTGACTTAAACAATAAGCAAATGGACCGCGAACCTTCTGAGTAGGAAACCAGGAGGTCCTCAGAGAGTTTGGCCACACAGAACCCCAGAGTCTTTGCGTAGCAGCCTCAGTGATAAAGAAGATTGAATTTTTTGCCAGTGGGAACTCAAAGCATAAAATTTGTGCTAGAGAATTATAAGCAAATGTGACATTACTGCTGTGTTGTGGCTTACAAATTCTCACACATTACCACACCTGTACTCTGTAATAAGCAAGTTCAATCTTTGGTCCTGAATCAGAGACATTCTCAGCAGACTCATTTCTGGATTTACTTGTTATCTGTCTTCACCTTCCTGTGCCTATCTTGTTTTTGGCCATGTCCCCAGCATCTGGTACAGTGAATGCATACAGTAGACTCTTATGAATAAGGGTTAAATTGATGCATGAAAGTCCATAAGATGTATCTTATTTGGGTGCATCAAATTTCTGTGTGCTTAGCACTCTTGACACCTTAGTGCATAAAACTCCCCTCTATTATTACTGGGAAAATCTCCTTTATAATGTGGATATCTGGCCGTGAAGATGCTTACAGCAGTATTAGACATAACATGGAGACATTTCATATGTCTTTTGAACATTTACAAATTCATCTCCACATGCTAATATTTTCCGGTACAATCCATGGCTTCATCTAGTTATTACTCAACCACAGAAGCAGCAGTCTATTGATGCTAGAGGAGAAGCAGGACGCTTTGGACTTCCTGAGAGATCTGTGTCTGTATAGGTTTGATATATAATGTATTTTTGTTTTATATGGACAATTTAAAAGATTTTCAAGAATAATTTTTGGTTATTGAAATTTTGCCCTTATTTGGCTCTAGAAACTAGTCCCTTAGGAAGACACTTTGCCATTTTATATGTATCTTTCTCAAATGGCGTAAGTATTGTTCATTAAATTAAAAAAAAATATGAATTTGGGGGCACCTGGGTGGCTCAGTCAGTTGAGTGTCTGACTTTGGCTCAGGGCATAATCTCATGGTTTGTGAGCTCCAGCCCTGCATCGGGCTTGCTGCTGTCAGCACAGAGTCCACTTTGGATCCTTTGTCTCCCTCTTTTTGCCCCTCCCCCTGTCATGCTTTCTGTCTCAAAAACGGATAATTTTTTTTTAATGTAAAGTTTTCCAGCTCTAACCAGATGTTACTGTAATCACAAAAGATGCCATAGGAGTTCAAAGACCAAAGGAAGTTCTGCATCTGTAAGGAAAGGCATGTAGGATATTTAAGGGCTATTAAAATGACAGACTAGGGAAGCAAAAGAAAGAAAAAAGATCAATGCAGATTTGACAAATTTTTCTGGCTTCAGACCTCTGTCCTTTTGGCTTGGTGCCTCATGTAGTTCATTCCATTCTCTAGGAACATTCCTTATTAAAAAGAATGTTAATATTTTCTAATAAATAACCCTCCCATATAAGATTGTAGGACCTCAATTTGCTTCCTCAAGTCTCCCCCACTTATTTCTGGAACTGTTCTCATTACCTTAATAAACCCATAAGTATCTGATGTCTCCTCAATTTAAATCTGTAGCCAAGACCTCTCTCCTGACCTCTAGAATTTTTATCCAATTGCTTGCCTGACAAATCCGCTAGATTTTTAATAGGGCATGAAATTAATAGTCCATTGCACCCCGACCCCAAACACACACCAGTTCTTAGTTCTCTCCTTTTCAACAGTCATTTCTCTAAGTGTTGTTCTAGCCAGAGACCATGCAGTGTTTTCTAATTCTGCTCTCTTCTTCACCCTGATATCCAACGTGTCAGAAAATCCTGTCCATTACACCTGCAAAAATACATTCCAAGTCAGCCACATTTCCCCCCTTTTCCATTGTTACTCTCTTTGTCTGAGCACCCACTATTATTTGCCCGAAACACTGCAATAGCCTCTAACTGGTCTCTCTGCTGCCCCCTTCCCTCCACCTTCCACTCTCTGCAGAGCAGCCATAATGAAGCTTTAAAAATAAAATTAAGATCATGTCAATTCCTAGCAAAAACCTCCAATACCTTCCCATTACACACAGAATAAAGTCCAAACTGCTGAACAGGTTCTAAAAGTTCTTACACCACTCAATGCCTGTTTATCTCCATGAATCATCTCCTACCCTTCTCACTGCTTACTATGGTTTCCACAATGACCTTCTTTCAAGACTCTGCAATACCAAGCTCATTACTCTCTTGACACCTTTGCACCAGCTATTCACTCTACTTGGAATGTTCTCCCAGGAACTTACATGGATGATTCTTTTAATGTTTTCAGGTCTCAGTGCAAGTGACATTGCCTCAATAAAACCTAACCTTATCTCCAACTCTCTATCATATCAGTCCATCTTGTTTTTTCATTGCATTTATTGATACCTGCAATGGCCTTTTCCTTTTGTTGTGGATTTATTTGTTATCTGTCTTCACCTTCCTGTGCCTATCTTGTTTTCAGCCATTTCCTCAGCATCTGGTATAGTGAATGCATACAGTAGACTCTCATGAATAAGGGTTAAATTAATGCATGAAAGTCCCTAAGGTGTATCTTATTTGGGTTCATCAATACATTAAAAAAAATTTTTTTTTAATGTTTATTTACTTTTGAGAGAGAAAGACAGAGACAGAGACAGAGACAGATCATGAGCAAGGGAGAAGGAGGAGAGAAAGAGAGGAAGACACAGAATCCAAAACTGGCTCTAGGCTCTGCACTGTCAGCACAGAGCTCAATGCGGGGCTCAGACTCACAAACCGTGAGATCATGACCCGAGCTGAAGTCGGACGCTAAACTGACTGAGCCACCCAGGTGCCTCAATAAATTTTTTAAACTATTTTGTGGCAATCACCACTTTTCTCTTGCTTTAGTCTCCTTCAGGGATATCTTGGCTAAAAACTCTTCTTGTCCTATAGCTACATGGGATGGGTTGTTGCAGCCCATCTCTTCTTTCCTTCTGCCCCCTACCCCTTACCACAGAGAGGCAGGCAATGGACACTTCTAGCTTTCTAGAGTTAGGTGCACAAATCCATTTAGGCCATGGAGCTATTTCCATACAACCTTAGGGAAAATCATGGCTATGATCAAACAATCTGTGAGTCACAATTTTAGTAGCCCACAGAACTATCAATGAAATAGAATTTTGTCCTTTTTGCAACCTTCATTCCCAAGGAATTAGACAGGAGTTTAGGGTGGTGATGGATCAGGGGGGAAATCTGAGAAAGAGATCTAGTACTGTGTATACAACATTGCCTTTCACAAAACTGGATCTGGTCAGTGTCTGGGCTTGATGCTTGTAAGGCACCTGGCTCCTCAGACTTTTCCACAGAGCTTTTCCCTCCAAGCTGCCAGCCTTGCTAGATATAGCTTGATACCACCATAAACAGCTTAAGCTCTAGCTGTTACCTCCAGTTCCATGCCAAAGTACTATAACCCTGACACAAGACTGACTACCCATGCTTAAGGAGTTAGATAAGATTTCATGAAGGAGATGATGCTTTAGCTTGTTTCAAAGGATTAGTTGGAGAATCTGAAGTAGGGAAGTAAAGAATTTAAAAGAGGGAAGTAAAGGCTGAGGAAATGGCATGGGGAAAGGCATAGAATGTGATTATCAGGGACTTAAGGGAAATTCAGTAGGATAAGAGTGTAAACAGAGGAGGTAGAATGGAAAGAGATGGGCTGCTTAGGGAAGTTAACATCTGATTGGGAAGGCCTTTTGGCCCATTCTGGGGAACTTAGGTTTTAAGAGATAAGTGATTATTATCGAATAAATATTTGAGCAGGGGATTGAAGTAATAAAAAATGAAAATAACTCTTATAGGAGCATATACAACAAAGTGGCATGGGAGTGGGAGAGACTTCTGGTAAAGAGATCAGAGAAGGGTTGGGCTGGAGTCATGCAAGAGAAGATTTAAGACTGGACTAAAAGGATAGCAATGATTGTGGTGGGAAAAGAAAAAGAAGGGTTTGATTTAATGCACATTACAAAAGTAGAATAGAGCTGACCAGAGATCTGAAGAATCAAGAAAAAGAGTTTCAAAAGTAATTACTCAAATTTGTTCTTAGAAAACTGAGGGAATTATGATGGCCTCAACCAAGATCAATCAATCCAAGAAGAGAAAGAACAGAAAAGGAGGAAGAAAAGTTTTCTCAGGCTGCAATAATATGGCCCAGAAGAAAAATCTTATGTCACACATACAGTATTTAAGGCTGGAGCTGTAGTCCTAGTGAGATTGGGAGACCTGCCGCCCGTTGATATTGTTGATGGAACTGAGGGGTAATATGACAGATGTGGCATATTAACAGTTTGTACTAAGGATTTTGATCCATATTGAAAAGGTAAGTGATCCTCAAAGAATCACTGATCCTTGTCTGACATTTACCCATTCTTTCTAGCTTCTATTAGCAGTCCGTTGGCATTCCCACACTGAAACATACAGACCTCTTTGCCTTTTTAGTCTCATTGCCCGAACACCAAATCACTGTCTGTATTCTGGGAAGCAGAAACAAATGATTTGGTTTTTGATGAAAAAATTTTTTTTTTAACGTTTATTCATTTTTTGAGATAGAGCATGAGTGGCGGAGGGGCGGAGAGAGAGGGAGACACAGAATCCGAAGCAAGCTCCGGGCTCTGTACTGAGGGCACAGAGCCCTTCACCAGGCTCGAACTCAAGGAACATGAGATCATGACCTGAGCGAAGTCAGGTGCCCAACCCACTCAGCCACCCAGGCACCCCTGTTTTTTGATTTTTAAAATTTGTTGTTTTTGAAGCAGGGAGGGGTTAGAATACAGAACCAGAAGTCAAAGAGTTTTGGTTCTTGTCCTGATTCCTCAAGTTAGGTAGCTTTTCTTCCTCCCTTACTTACTTTCTTCCTTTTCCCCTTCCTTTTTTAAACTTTGGTTTCCTCATCTGTAAATGGTGATGGGTGGTGATGGTGGCAGTAAAGTTTTGGCTTCCTTGCAGGAATCAAATGTAGTGATCAAGAGGGATGGCAGTTATAAAGGTTCAACAAAACTCTGTTGGCTTGTTATTCACTTAATGCACAGTAGCAGTGAGTATTATCCAATAGAATTACCTGGTGTGTTGTGCAGGATGCTTCATGATGCCTGGATGTGGGATGCCACATTTCCATCTCAGTCAATTCTCTGTAAAATAAGAGAGTCATTGAGAGCAGAGACCATGGAGCACATTGACCCAAGTACAAGCCCCAGGTCAGCCATTCACTGGTGGTAAGATCATAGACAAGTTACTGGAACTTTAAACCTATTTCAGAATTATTATAAATAAAAGGGAGAGAGTAATGCTTCCTTTGCAAAGTTGATATGATAAAACAGATGATTCCAGTTTACTTCACCATACTTGTGTATAAAAAATGTTTTTTTAAATGAAAAATCTCCGAGCAGCCATTCACCAAGATGGTGAGACAGTCATCATTTATATTTGTTCTTCCTTGCCTGGAAGGACATTTTGTGGCTGGAAAGAAGAAAAGTGTTAACTCTACAACCCACTGTGGTTGATCAGTGTGGATGATCATTATCCAGGGCCACATGATCCACTCAATTATGAGAGGTGCTGTTATCTCTGTGTCAAGTTTAGGTGTGAGTGTCTTTGCTAAGGTTGGGAGCTTAGGCCTTCAGTGATTCTAGGTAATATAGAAACCATTACTTCTAAGGTCCTGAGAGAGAGAGCTAATAAGCATATAATACCTTTTTTGAGAAAGCTAAAACTGAGTTGGGGATGGATTTTACTATTTGCAAAATCAGCTGAAATCTCCATCCCCTTCCCAGGCTTGGGGGATCTTCCCCTTCCTCAGGTTCACAATGTTTGGTTTAACCTCTATCCCTCCATGCTTCTTCCACTCAACCTTGGGCATTTGTCACATAATTTTTCCTCAGAAGGTCTTTACAAACAATGCTGCTATTTCTTTCCTAGGTGAATGGTAAAGAGTGTGTTTATTGCAGTGAATGCTGCCATACTAAATCCCTGTTTTATGCATGTAAATCACTTATCATACTGCTTGGCATAGGATAAGTGCTCCATTAATGACAGCTATGATAGATATCATTTGTCTCTCCTGAACCACACTCTAGCCTCCTCGAACTCTACAGTCCTGCTGTATCCCAAGAGACTGACACAGAGCACAAGCCATTGGCTCCCATACTCTCTGGTTCCTGGATAGATTCTGCCAATAGAAGAGAATAGAGAGGGGAAGAGAGTTAGATTGAGGTATTTATTCCCCTGGCTCCTCCTTGCTCTCTAGAAGTCCACAGCTCCTTCCAGGTGGCCCATGCTTCATAGCTTTTTCTCTCCTGCCCTTGCCTCTTCATGCCTTAGACATGGTAACAGTTCCCACTGTTACTAGCTTCATAGTACTGCCCCATCCTTTGATGCTTTTGTTTACCGATACCTCTGCTTTGGTAAATAGCTCCCACCTTCATTCTTCCTAAGAGTATCCTGATTTATTCAAGCACTGGGTTCTCAAGTTCTGCATGAATCACTTCCCAAACCTAGAGGGACAAATGTTGAAGATGGCCATAATTTTATTCTTATATTAGCAAATGACATGGACATGTATGGATGTGCTAGCCAATGAAATAGAAGAGGAAGTCCTTTGGAAGCACTATGAAAAGTGGTGGGTTTTTTTGCCCTTAAACAGGGATGCTTAATAAAAGCTTGTGCTTTTATCTTTGAATCTTGTTATGTAAGGATGTGATACTTGGAGCCATTGAAGCCATCTAGCGACCTTGAGCAAAATCCAAGAGAATCATAAAGAAACCTGAGATTTTTGAGTTGCCGAATTAAGTCTAGAACTATCTACTGCCAAAATTTTGTTATGTGATATAATTCATTTTCAGTGATTTAATAACTTCATTTGGAGTCTTGTTATTTGTAGCCAAAAAATCTTGACTAATTAGTCCCAATCACTATACTTAGTTGCTTACTTTTAGTGCAAAGAGTATTGCTGATAGAAAAATAATTTTCCAAATGTTCAGTAGCTGCTCCTATTTCACTATATGTTTTAAAGTTAAGAACATAAAATAATAAAAGAACACTTAAATCTGTTTAAGGTAAAGCAGTATAAATTTCTGTCTCTTCTGGGAGTGGCACACTTCTGAAATGAATGTGATAGAAAGTGGGAAAATATATAATTTCAACAAATATTGAGAACAAACAACCAAATAACATCTATAAGTTTAAAGAAAAAATGCCACCATGCTTTTCAATTTTACTGTGGATATTATGGAGTCTGAAAAGAAAAGCTATTTGCTTACAGGTTAAATGAAAAATGAGCAACTTTGAAGACTCAGGGAACCCTAAGTAAATGTTGTTTTACCAATGACTAATTTATATTTTTCCAAGTTCTTAGAAAAGTGCCTACCCTATTATTACCATGACATAATTATTTGTTTAAAATATTTGCTGCATGAAAAGAGAGGTAGAAAACAGGATTAATAAGTTTTTATTCTCAGGTACAGGTAAGAAGTAAGGAAGTCATACAGTGGTATTTTCCTGGAAAGACCGTACATCTAATATGGATTGATTCATTTAGTTCACCTCAGTGACTCAAGTATCACAGAGTGTAAAGACCATAAGTCACATGACTCATCCCTTCCATGGTTTATTACCAGAAACTCTTATCAGCTGCCCAGAAATAACTACAGTTTTATAAATCCCTCACCTTCTTTATGATTTCCTTCTTTCCAGTGCATTTTCTCCTATAGAGACAGAAAGCAAGGAAAAGACACCTAGGTGTGGGGAAATTGTATAGACATTTAAGTTCTGTCTGCTTTCTGTTTCCCTCCTTCTCCCCCTCCTCACCCCTTATTTTCAATTTTAGGTGCCAGTTCAGGTACTGTTCTCCCACAGACCTAGGCTGGGGTGGGGAGCAGGGTAGGGACAGATGTTGGCTCTAAGAAATAGCCACCCCTTCTTCTATACCTCTGATATAAGATACTTATTGATACCAAAATAAAAACAAAGTACTACACATATTATCCAATTTTTCTGTGTAAATCCAAGAAGACATTATTATTGACTTGGTTCTATATCAAGTCAGGCAAGTTATCCACAAAAGGGCTGAAGATAATAAACTCTTTGGGGCATCCATATCCCATATAGCAATCATACCATTCCCTAGAGCCATGAAAGAATTCATTTACCTCACATAGGTGAGCCTTTCTCTTCCCCAGAGAGCATTTTGTTCATCTTAGCTCAATACAAGATCAGACCCATTGTCAGCAGTAACAGTTTGTACCACATTTTTTTTTTTCCATTGGGCTCAGACTTAAAGCATCTCTGAGTGGAAAATAAATGGCAAAAGCTGTATCTCAATTTTCACACGGGGGCAGGAGGAGAGGAAAAGAGAGGGAGAGCCTTAGAAAGATTAAGACCTTCACCTGAAGTCATAGGTCCATCCATTCAGTGATAGCACAGGAAACTGAAGCCAGGTCTCAGAAAAACTAGTCCCCTGGAATTCCTAAAGTCTTCTGTTTTCTTATTTATTGCAGGTAAATGACAATCCTTGACTCGCTATAACTCACACAAAGACAGAAAAGAGCCTCTTGGCATTTGGAAAGAATTTTGGTTTTTGCTGAATTTGGAGACTGGCCTTGGCTGACTCTCTATTAATGTTAGAAAAAGTCAAAGAACATTATTTTTCTATTAAGGCAAAGGTTTCTACATCAGCTCTGAACTTTAGGACACCACATAGAGCTGAAGAAAGAAGTTGGAGTGACAGTGACACAGAAATGAATTGAAATTGCCACTGACAATAAAGCAGGAAGCAGTAAAGTCTTGTCCCTGAAATTTTTACAGCATTGCCAATGCTGGAGGGGACAGTAATTTAAGACAGTTATGGACCTAAGAAAAAAAAAAGCAAAAAGAAAGCAATAATGTTGAAGTCAGACCCAGTCAGTATGGGATGGTTATTATTTGGTTTAAAACTGTTCAGGATGCATTTACAACTTTGGTAAAAGAGAAAGGCTGACCTTGAAGCAGTGAAAATTTGAAATGAGATTAGAGGTCCTTGTTCTTGGATTGCTGCTAAAGACAGGGGAGTCACATTAAAACAATGCTTGGCACTAAATAGACATGTGTGTATGCAATTCCATCCACTCAGGGTTTAGAATCAGCAGACTCTTGCATTTTAGGGATATGTTTGAAAGACTCTAAGAAGACAGAAGTGGTACTCTGAGAGCATAAATGCATACCTTTCTGGTCTCACTGAGGGAGGTATCCTCTACTGCAGGGAACACCTTATTATACAGGAAGTTGGTTGTAGAATAAAGAAACAAGGCATCAAAACATCACATGTGCATCCAGGTCCTGACTCTCTCTCTTACCATCTGTGTTATCCTAGTCAAGTTATAGTCTTTATCTGATTTTCAACCGTGCCATCTATAATGTGGGATTATAATTATATTTAGTTTATAACATTAGGGAGCAAATAAAAGAAAGTGAGGATGTACTATATATCAAGCACCATATAAATGCTAAAAATTGTTCCCACTAGATTGGACCTATTTAAGAAAGAGAATGTACGTTTTTCCCCTTCTAAATATAATTGGGCATTTTTATGTAGGCATTTCATATCAGTTACTATCAGGGTCTTAGAACTGAAGGAAGAAAAATTGGAATCTTCCTAATTTCCATGTGAATACCTTGGCTATTCAGTTCTTTCCTGGGCTCTCTAGAGAGCCAGGTCAGAGAGGGTGGCAAAGTGAGTAGGGCATGTAGGCTAATGACATGTAGGCTTAGTGTCTCAGGTATGCAAAAATTCAAGAACTATGATACAGTTCAAGGTCTGAAAAACTAATTTTGGCTCAAACCACAACTCAGCCCAATTTATATAGTGTTACTATATTATGCATTTATTGTGTGATGTGAGCATATTTTAATATGTTGATGTTATGTCTATTATGCGCCTAGGATCTTAGATCTCAAAAGGGCCTGGTGGAGATGGTAAGGAAAGACTTGTTCACGAGGGTGAAACCAGCATTTGGGAGTTAAGTTAGCAAGGAGAACAGGAGAAAATGTTCAGCTGGACCAATAATCCCAGATGGTGTGCATGTGTGTGTATGTGTGTGTGGTGAAGGATGAAGTGAGCAGGCATCTCTCAGCAGTAACCGGGGAATATTTATTTGTTTGTTTGTATTTTATTTTGAATTTTAAATTCAAGTTAGTTAATATACAGTATAGTATTGGTTTCAGGAGTAAAACCCAGTGATTCATCACTTACATATAACACCCAGTGCTCATCCCAACAAGTGCCCTCCTTCATGCCCATCACCCATTTAGCCCATCCCCCCACGCAACGCCCCTCCAGCAACCCTCAGTTTATTGTCTGTATTTAAGAGTCTCTTAGGGTTTGCCTCCCACTCTGTTTTTGTCTTATTTTTCCTTAACTGGGGAACATTTAAAAAATTCATATAATTCTGTCTCTTATTCTAGAACATAAGGTAAGGCGTGTGAAGTGACGTTTCAGGCTGTGACAATTTTTCCTCCTCAGTGTATCCTCATTTCCAGCAAAGGTGATAGCACATATTGGGCACTCAGTAAATACTAAACAAATAAGTTAATGAGTGGTCTAAATCAAGGAGTGCCCAGTGGTGCCAGAGCAGGCAGGGGAGAATGATGTCAGAGTGTCCTGAAGCAGGCATTATGCAGTGACTGTCTTGGATTTCACCCTGATTGAGATGAGGCAGCAGGAGAAATTGAGTTTTTGAAGGAGTTCCTAAGTAATAAGAACAACATCATGGGGCACCTGGCTGGCTCAGTCTGTTGAGCGTCTGACTTCAGTTCAGGTCATGATCTCATTGTTTGTGAGTTCAAGCCCCCCATCGGACTCACTGCTGTCAGCACAGAGCCTGCTTTGGATCCTCTGTCCTTTTCTCTCTCTGCACCTCCCCCTGCTCATGCTCCATCTCTCAAAAATAAAAATAAACATTTAAAATAATAATAATAACATCATCAACAACGATATTATAAGTTTATTGTTTGCCAGATGTTATAGCAGAACATTTCATTACATTCCTTATTACATTTCATTATCATATTAGCTTTGTAATGTAGGCACTATTACCATAGCCATTTTATGGGAAAAAAAACTTAAGTTAGTTGCCTAAGGTCACAGCATTTGACAGAACTGAGACTTAAACTCAGGTTGGTGAGACTTCAGAACTGAGAGCTCTTACCACCTACAATGTAGGAACCGTCAAGGGATCCAGCAAGAGGAAAACAGCCCCAACCAGAGACAGCTCAGATGGAATCCTGGTTATTAAGGCAGAGAACTGATCTGAAGACTGGTAACAGAAATCCCTTTCCTTGAACAGGAGGTTAAGGTGGAGATGAAGTTATAGGAGCAAGAAAGGAGCTGGGTTCTTGAACTGGGACACTGGACCCAGGTTGTGCTTGGTTCCAAAGCTCAGACTGGTGGTCCTAGTTAGAGAACAGAGCTACTGGTCACCAGTTATAAAGAAAGAGGAGCACTGGATCTTACAGTCAGCACACACATGCTCATTCAAGTTGTGAACATTCTCCACCATAATTGAATCTGTCTTTTCCAGGTCTAGTCCCCTCTCTCTCTCCTTACAGTTGTCTTTAAGAAAAATTTTTTTTAGTGTTTATTTATTTTTGAGAGAGAGAGAGAAAGGGGCAGAGAGAGAGGGAGACACAGAATCTGAAACAGGCTCCAGGCTCCTACCTGTCAGTACAGAGCCCGACTCGGGGCTCGAGCTTGTAAACTGTGAGATCATGACTTCAGTTGAAGTTGGATGGTTAAGTGACTGAGTCACCCAGGTGCCCCATACAGAGGAGTCTTTAAAGCCAGATCAGTGGTTCTCAGCTGTAACTGCTCATTAGAAACACCTGAGGAGCTCATGAACCTATCCATGTGTGGGCTTTACTTCACACCAATAAAGTCATTCCCTGGAGATGAAGTCTGGCATTACCATTTCTTAGAAGTTCCCACAGTCGATTTTAATGTGCAACCAAGGCTGAGACCCAGTGATGTAGATCAACATTTTTGGTTAACTATTATTAATGTAAATTGGCTTATAGTTCTTAGATGGCATGTGGGCATGTTATTTGCACATTTCTTTATACTTTTAAATATTTTTGAATTATAAAGATATAGTCATAACAGGAAATTTGTAAAATGTAAAAATATAAGAAAACTGGAATAACCAATGATAATTAACATTCATTTTAATAACATGTACTAAATTGAATTTTAAATTCAATTTAATAGAAGGAAAACAAGTGAAATGCAAGATTTGCTGAACTGCAAATAGATGTTTCTTCAAAAGAAAAGATACTTATCATTTCCTGACAATGTAATAGAAACCTGAAAGACTTAGAGTACAATAGCTAAAGGTGCTAGCTAAAAGCTTTTTGGAATGCAAAGAAGAGTGTCCAAGAAGGCAAAAGAAAATTGCCAGAGATAAAAAATGAGAAGAGAGGTGAAAGACGTGTTTACAGGCTAGTGTTAATTCTAAGGTTGGGTGGAAATGACCCAACTGCTAATGGGGAAAAGGTGCTAGGTCTGTGCAAGAGGGAGTTTTGGAACGGAGACCCCTAATAAAGAAAGGTACATGAAAGCCTTTAGCCTCGGTGAAAAGGTAAGTTAGGAAGAAAAAAATAAAAGTAAGTTGTCTAAACTTGCTTGGGGTCAAGGTAGAAGAAAGTTCTTTTCTGAGAATTTGTATCTCTGACCCAATGTATTGAACACACTTTATGTGCCTTCTCAAATTTGGTTGGCCTTTCACATCTTTGGAGCCCTCAGCTGCTTCATCATGGAGACCCCCAGCTGTTGTTTCTGTTGAATTAGCTGCAGTTGCCACCATCTTATCTGTTAGCATCTGTAATGGTTTCTATGTTTTCTAGGGGAGCTGCAGCAGTTCTGGAGATGAGGTCAAACCCAAGTGCACTCAAGGAGACACTCTGGCTCCTCCAACCACTTATGGATTCAAATAAAGCACCTGGATGCATTGCTAGGGAAATTCAAGTTAAAAATGATCATAATTTGACTGTTGGTTTGGCAATAACTCTGGCAAACCTGGTAAAGGCAAACAACAAATCCCTTATAAGAAGAGCCCATAGCCCAAATTTTGTAGGGTTCCCATAGATAAACCTATTTATGATAAGACATAAATTCACAATTCAAAAATAACAGGCAACACACACACACACACACACACACACACACACACACACACGTAAGCCAACAAAAAGCATGAATAATGAGGAAGAAAATGAAAAAGAAAACCCAGCTGATATATCCTTCAAGAGCTCCACATGAGAATATCAAATGGTAAATATAAAATAAAAATTTGAGTCCACCGCCAGAAGCATATTCTAAGGGAAGAATTCAAATACAGATAGTTTATAGAGTAGATGGTCCCAGAATATACCAGTAGGATATTGAGAAAATAGATAGAAAAGGGGAAAAAGTCAGTAGACAAAGTTACTAAACCAGTTTCTATTTCAGGCGACTGGATCCCACTTTCCCCTGTGAACTCTGCTAAAAAGGATAGAACATACCTCAGTGTTATCCCAAACGAGAGACAAGGAAGCTGATTTAGACATTGACTTCTCATCCATCATTGGATGAAGGATGCTTCTGGGAACATTAACTCTTCCAGCCTTTGGATTTGCCTTGTGTATGGGTTGAGTATGCTCCTGGGGTCAGGAAAAATTAATCAGGCAGAGAGCTGAAGGCATCCAGTAATAGACTTTGGCTTATAGAGGTGAATGAAAAGGGTTATGAGCAGGGATATCAGAATTTGACTGCTCAGACTGTTTAAAGAAATAAGGGCTGCAATAAAAATATTTTTAAAAATCATGGTACTATTAGTAAAATAAATGATCAGCAAGATTTTAAAGTAAACCGAACAGAACTTTGGGGGAAAAAATCCAGATATCAAAGTCTGAGTGGATGAGTAACATAAAGTAGAGATGGCTAAAAAGAGATTTAGTGAAATCAAATAAATATAAAAATATTATACAAAATGCAATGCAAAGCAACTAAATGATAGAAAATATAAAAATATAAGAGAGGTTAAGAAATATTAAGTTGAGGGTGAAAAGGTTTAAAATATACTTAAATAGAATCTAAAATAAATGAATAGAGAAAATGGATTAGAGGAAATATTCAAAAAGATAATAGCTGAGAATTTTCCAGAATTATTAAAAGATATAAAACTTCAGAGCTGAGAATCCTCCAAAAATCTTGAACATATTCCAGAAAATGTAGAACACTGGAGACAAACAGCAGACATTACAAGTAATTTGAGAGGGAAAAAAAACCCCCAAAACTAGAGCGGATTTCTCAAGAATGATAAAGGACAGAAGTATACTGCCTTTAAAATGTTTGAGGAACTTACTATTGACCTAAATTGAATTTCCCACTAAATTATTATTCCAAAAAAAAAAAAAAGAATAAAATCAAGATGTCTTCAGACAACCAAAAATGAGAGCTTTCCACCAGCAGAGTTTATCATACCTCACCAAAGTCATTCCCGAAAGACTTCAAGAAGATGAGGACACCAGAAGGAAGGGTTCTTAGATCAGAGGTTAAGAAACTAGCGCTTACAGGCCAAATCTGGCCTGCAGGCTGAATTTATAAGGCCAGAGAGGTAAGAATGTTGTTTTTTTTTTTAAAGACTTTATAAGTTTTAGGTTTACAGAAAAACTGAGTGATAATACAGAGTTCCCATATATACTCTTCCCCACCTTCACACTAGTTCCCTCTATTATTTACATCTTGCATTAGTTAAGTTACATTTGTTAAGACTGACAAACCAAACTTGATACATGATGTACACACACATATATAAACACACATACACATAAAAGTATGAGTGTATGTACACATACACATGAGTTGGCACACACATATGCACGCATATACATAAGTGTATACCCATATGTATACAAATGCACACACATATTACATTGGTAGGTCTTTTTGGAAAATTGACCCCTTTATCATTATATTTATTATGTCCCTGTTTATGCTTGGTATAGTGGTTTCTTTTGACGGCGGAGCTTTGCTATGAAGAGCAGAATGCTCTGAGTATATTTCAAAATGGTGACTTTTACCTTCTTCCTTCTGTAAACAGGAGGGGATTTTTCTCTTATCTGGGCTACTGGAAGTAGAACTCATAGAAGTGTAGGGGGCCTCCCTAAGACTGGGCTTCTAGGAGTTTTAACTCCTGAGCTAGTCCACACTCAGCTTTCAGTAACTTAAATTTTTTTTTTCTTAATGTTTATTTATTTTTGACAGAGAGAGAGACAGAGCATGAGCAGGGGAGGGGCAAAGAGAGAGGGAGACACAGAATCCAAAGCAGGCTCCAGGCTCTGAGCTGTCAGCACAGAGCCCCACACGGGGCTCAAACTTCCAGACCATGAGATCATGATTTGAGCTGAAGTCAGATGCTCAACCGACTGAGCCACCCAGGTGCCCCAGCCTTCAGCAACTTAAAATTACCACTTCTGTTCCCAGCAGTTATTTGCTCCAGCTCCTGATAAGTTGCATAGCATTGTATGAAGCCACTAACATATGGGATTTATTACAAAAGCTAGTTTTACCCTACATAGTACATACGTATTTTTCAAGCTATTGGTAGATGGAAAATGAAAGTAAAATGCATCTTCAATTCAAAAGCAAGCCGGAAAGGAGAAAAGAAAAAGAAGAAAAGAAAAAGCAGGATAAATATAAAGTTGTAGAACTCAAAATGTATTAGTAATCACAATAAATGTCAATAGAGTAAACATGCAAGCCAAACTACAAATATTCTCAAGTTTGGCGGAATAACAAAACACACCTTAAATGGTTATCCCATAAAAGTGGAAAGTTAAAGGATAAATATAGTAGGCAAATACTTAACAAAATAATTTGGTAATATGGCTATGTAAATATGTAAATATAGCTATGTAAGTTTATCTCTCCTTGTTAGACAAAATTGACTTCAAAGTAAAAATGTTTTTTGGAGTAAAAAATATTTAATTTAATTAAATATTATAATATTTACTGATAGAAGGTTCAATTCTCATAGATTAAAAAAATCTAAATTTACAAGCACCTAAAAGCATAACCTTTATATATGAATATACATTTATATATGTAATATACTTTTTCATATATATAACAAAAGCCATAAAACTGTAAAGTAAAATTAATAGATTAATATGCATAATAGGCAGTTTTTAACTCATGCATAGTACTTAATAGAGAATGCAGACAAAACACTAGTAAGGATATGGAGGGTTTGAACAACAAAATTAGCAAGTCTGATGTACTGGGCACATATGCAGCTCTATATCCAACAGTTAGAGAATGTATCATAGAACTTTTCTTAGAACTGACCACATTCTACATTATTAAGCAGCTATTAAAAAAATAAAAGTCAAATAATTGTTGTTAAACAGGTGATTTTTTTCTGTTAAAATATATCTATTTAGAAATCACTAAAAATGCTGATTTAAAAATTGATTTGGAAATTATAATAAAAGACACTTCCAAATAATCTTTGGTTCTAAATACAAATAACAGTGGACATTAGACAATATTTAGGACTGACAATTGATGAAAATATTACATTCTAAAATTTAAGGGATGTAGGTAAAGCAATACTTAAAATAATTTTTTAACATCCTATTATTTGCAAAGTTTGAAAGTTGATAATCTAAGTTTCAAATTAAAGGAGTTATAAAAAGGATAGCAGAATAAACTTACAGTAAATTTAAATAATGAAACTAATGATACGAAGAGAAATTAATTAAATAGGAAAAAAAAGATAAAATAAAGAGGATTCACAAAGCCACTCACTTGTTGAAAAGTCTAATAAAATAGACACCCTATGGCAAGACTGAGCAAGAAACGAGAGAGACAGAGACAGAGAGAATCCATTAAAAAAGAACATTAGCAGTGAAAAGAGTAGTGTCATAACCCCAGAAACATAAGTTTTTTTTTAAGAAGATTTATATGCAATTTTAAGTCATTAAATTTGAAAAATTAAGACAAATGTTCATTTTTCTAGAGAAATATAACTAGCCAATAGTAATTCAAGAAGAAATTTAAAACCTGACTAATCCTTAATTGTGAAAAAAAATGAATTGATGATTAAAATCTAAGTCTCACCTTCCCCATGCCCATCAACTGGCTATCTGAGCCAGTAAAATAGGACAAAATTCTAATCAAAATCTCAGATGATTTTTTTTTCTTTTTTTGTTTTACCTCTATGGAACTTGACAAGATGATTATAAAATATATGGAAGTGCAAAGGACTAAAGTAGCCAAGACAACTTTGAAGAAGTACAATATAAGGAGACCTCCTTACCATATACAAATATTTTACAAACTATAAACAATATAAAGCTATGAACAATGAAAGCACTGTGCATTGTTCTAGGAAAGATTAATAGACCAATGGAACTGAACAGAGACTTGAAATAGATCAATGCACAGATGGAACCCTGATGTTTAGCAGAGGGTGCACTGTCTACCAGTGAAGGATGGGTTATTGATTAAAGAGTATTCAGACCTTTGGTTATCAATATAAGGAAAAAAATTGAGAAGCTCTGTCTCTAACCAAACACCAAAAGTAATTCTGTGTGGATTAAAGATCTAATTATGATAGCAATAGTTTAGAATGTTTTGGAGGAATTCTAAGAGACTATATTTATGACTTCAGAATAAAAGGTGTAAATTTAGTCCATTTTTTTATTTGGTAATATGAACTCAAACATTACAATTGTCTAATAATTTTTATTAATGTAATAGTTTTGTTTAGTTTTTTCCTGAACTGGTTTTTCTACGTTATGTATACAGAGCCTTCGTGGATCACATTTATTCTTCCCTTGGGTAAAATACTATTGTTCAAAGAATCAATAACATTTCATAGCCCAAGCCAAATAATTTTAAAACTGAATTTAAATACGTGGAATTCTTCAAACTTCAGATATTATATATTTTTTTCTCTAGGGGAAAATGAACATTCAGCTAATAGGGTGAAAGGGGTTGTAGCATTTAGTTTTAACTTTTTTTTAATGTTATGTTTATTTTTGAGAGAGAGAGAGACAGAGCACAAGCAGGGGAGGGGCAAAGAGAGGAGCAGACACAGAATCTGAAGCAGGCTCCAGGCTCTGAGCTATCAGCACAGAGCTCAATGCAGGGCTTGAACTTGTGAACTGCGAGATCATGACCTGAGCTGAAGTAGAACGCTCAATTGACTGAGCCACTGACGTGCCCCTAGTTTTAACTTTCAAAAGAATAATTAAATTTGTGTTTTAAATGAGATTATTTAAAAAAATAAAAATCACTGAATAAATCATAAAAATGATGAATTAAAATATATTTACTTCAAATTCTAGATTTGGGATAAAATATTACACATTTATAGTAATGTACATTACTCTTAATCCTCTTTATGTAGGACCTCATTATAAATACAAAACTGAAGACTGGCAAATAATGTTTGTTATACATACTTTTGATAACAAAAACATGGTGATTGTATATTTTAAATGTTTCAATGACAAATCAGACTATAATATGATTTGAAAGTCAAACCTATTTATATATATATATAAATATATACACATATATTTATATATATATATATAAACTATATATAATAGGTTTTACAAACATGGGATTTTCTGTTCATTTGACTGCATACAGGAGGCAGGTATAAATACTTTGTACATTTGAAGAGAGAAGAGTAAAATAAGGGTGTAATTCATAACTGTATTCCTTTCCTTATATTTGTTATTTTATTTAGAGAAAGAGTGTAAGTGTGTGTGTGTGTGTAAGCGAAGGAGGGGCAGAGAGAGGAGAGAGAGAATCTTACCTAGGCTCCATGCCCAGTGCAGAACCTGACTTGGGGCCTGATCCCAAGACCCTGGGATCATGACCTAACCCCAAATCAAGAGTGGGACGCTCAACTAACTGAGCCACCCAGGTTCTCCTTTTCTCTTATATTTTGAATAACAAAGCAATTTCATTAATGTACTTATTTGGAGGCAGCTTTAAATATTCTAATTTTAAAATGCAAAAACTATAAATCTTTTCATAGACTAATAAGATACATCACCATATTTTCATTAATATTTTTGTGTGGCTGTCTTAGGAACACTATTCCCTTAAAATACCTGCAGGATATTGGCTACATAAAGAAAGGCAAGCAACTTTAAGTGTTATTTTTTCATGCTGGAATAGAAACTGTTTGTAGCATGCAACACCATAGTTTTTCTTTTTTGAATAATATGTGTGCTTCTGAGTGACCCTTACTAATATATGCAAGGAATTTGAATGAAAGATGGGAATAGATGATATGTTCAGTGCACTGACTTTTCATGGTAACACTTATCACTACAATTCAAGCCTTGGCTCCATCGTGCAATACAGAGACACAAAATACTATTTTTCTTTTCCTTCCTCCCTCCCTTCCTTCCTTCCTTCCTTCCTTCCTTCCTTCCTTCCTTCCTTCCTTCCTTCCTTCCCTTCTTTCCTTCTTTCTTTTTTTTGCCTGGAAGGCTTTATTGTGATGTTAACTTTTTCACTGATTCAAAGGTGAAAATAATCTAAAGTAACTTTCGAGATCTCCAGTCTACATAGCATGAATGCCATGTATAGAATAGTGCCTTGAAACCATTTTGCAGATTATTTTTTATTGTCTTCCTGGCATCTATTTTACCCCTCTCCCACTTGGGTTGTTTGTTTGTTTTTTATAACCAAGAGTATTTTTATATTTGGGGAGGAAGTTTGCTCCCTCCATTTTCTCAGCCTTGAATTTTGGGTGAGACTGATTGCCTGCTCTGCTTTGGAGATGGATCTTTGCTGTCTAAAACCCCATCGGGGAGACTACTGCAACCTTGTCACAGTGATTGTATCAGAGAAGGACATGAGTTCCAATTTAGATCAGTGAAAGGACCTGATTCCCAGGACATATACAGCAGCTACTGTAAGAGACTCCAACTTTCCTGAGTGTTTTCTTTTGAGGATATGACATCTGGAATTGATGCAAACATTTTGCTGAAATTACCAGAAGAATTAGGAACTCCCAGATGGCTACCAGGGCAGCGTGGGGAAATAGCAAACAGAGAAGCAGAATAGAGAGGGTATGAGAAAGAAGGTCCTGGAAGATCTCATCTGAGGTGTAAGATCAAGACTCATTTTGACTTTGCTGTTACATAAGTCAATATCCCCTTTATTGTTCAAGTTATTTTGAATTTAGAGCTTTGTTTTTTGGTCACATGTTACTGAAACATTTTTTTGGTCACATGTTACTGAAACATTTCTATCACAAATTCTACATGGGTATTTTGATTTGGAGACTAAATGGAGACAAATATCTTAATTTTATTCAAAGATTCTTTGTTTTCAAGGAACAGAAAGATACAAATTAGAGAATGGGAATTATTGGAAAGATTTGTGGAGATGGAACCCAACAGCTAGGAAAAAGAAAATCTTTTCACCTTACTTAATGGTACCTCAAGTCTCTCTTTTTATGATATTAATGTGATGTATTACATTAATTGATTTTGATTTTAAAACTTTTCATTCTTAGGATATATCCTACTTGGTTACAGTGTATAATTCTTTTTATTTATTGCTGTATATAGTTTGCTAGTACAGTAAAACCTTGGTTTGCAAGCATAATTCATTCTGTAAACATGTTTGTAATCTAAAGCACTTGTATATCAAAGCCAATTTCCCCATAAGAAATAAGAGAAACTCAGATTACAATA
Organism: Prionailurus bengalensis; assembly: GCF_016509475.1. Taxonomy (NCBI): domain Eukaryota; kingdom Metazoa; phylum Chordata; class Mammalia; order Carnivora; family Felidae; genus Prionailurus; species Prionailurus bengalensis. The sequence goes on along the minus strand of NC_057345.1, from coordinate 82,218,441 downwards.
CTGAGTTTATTTTATATTATAGGATAATATAAAATAATAAAGAAAATACAAAATATAAAGAAAAATAAACAAATTAACCTGCACTTACCTTTGAAAACCTTCGTGGCTGGTGTGAGGAGACAAGAGACAGGAGGGTTATTGTGTATGATGATTTTCACTGTCACTAACAGATGTTGACTACAGTACAGTATTTATATACTCTTGTCATATACTGTACTTAATGTAACTGTCAATAGGCAGCACAGGAAAGGGTCTACATCTGTAGGCAGCCTAACCTAGAATGAAGCAAAGCATTCCTAAGCTTACTCTTATATGGGAAAGCAGGGGACTGTCCATAGGCGCTTTGAAGTGACAAAAAATACACTAGTGCCAGTTGTGGGCACCTTCCAACATTCTGAAAAATCACTGATTTCTGCCAAACACTGCAGCCTGAGACCAAGGATCTGAGCATGGGAGATGAGTATTACCCCCAATGAGAGGGAGAGAGAGAAGGGGGGGGAACCACTGGCTCAGATGCGATTATGTGACGTTCAGTGTCATGTACTACTTATATTGCAAGACATCTCTCATTTATCAAGTTAAAATTTATTAGAAATGTTTGCTCATCTTGTGGAACACTCACAGAATAAGTTACTCACAATCTAAGGTTTTACTGAATTTTGTTGAGGATTTTGCATCTATATTAATAGAGGATGTTGATTTTGTTTTCTTTCTCCCTCCTTCTCTTCTTTCCTTTCTTCTTTTCTTTTTTAAGAAGCTAAATAATTTAATTTTATAGTTCATTCAGGGCTTACTACTGATCATAAGGGTACTTTAGATTATAACAGCTGAGAGAGAAATAAGGAAGAAAGAAAGCAGTTTATATTTTTAATGCAGAAAAATAATTGTTAGAGATGTTTTATAAAATTTAACAAACAAGGTCTAGCCAAATTTACTGTTCAGTGGATTTTTTTTCTGTTTTCAAGGGATGAAGAGAGAGATTCAATGTATATATTATTGGTTACTGCTTGAAAAAAATCATGAGATAGAAGCATAAATATAATATAAAAGATAATATTTTAAAATTGTATTATAGGAATATTAGCTATAATAAGTGGGAAAGATATATTAAAACCAGTAGTGTGTTACACTGGTCCAGAAAGAACTCATAAGGCAGACAAAAACTAATATTAGTTAAGGAAAATGGTCTGTTTTTAGGAAGTGCATCCAGAGAGATGTTACCTCAAAGAAATGCCAACAGTAACTGTGTGGTCCCCTGTTGTTACTCAGTGAAGTATCAAGGGTAGAGTGACTGGGTTAACAGCTCAAGCTTTCTTCAAAGATTTGTAGTATTGCATCAGTACAGTCCAAGTCTTGGGAGCCATGAAACCTTCAGGAGGTTTCTGGCCTTCCCTGGCAAGTTTGCCCATTCAAGCTCCTGAAATAAATTCAAAGTCTTCATGGTGTTCAGGGTCATAGTAGTCCAAACACTTCTTTTTCTTGTTGTAGGCTGCAACTCAGAAGGGAACTCTTTCCAAGGTCATTAGGGCAGGAGTCATTGTCAGCACTTTGGTGCTATGAGTTGTCTCATAAAGATTCTTCCCTGTTTCTGAATGAGATATGTCAGCAGGTTCTTGTCCAACAATGTTAAACTTGTCTCCTGCAACCATCCATGCTCTGCAATGCCACTGGATTCCAGGTGGCTCAGGACACATCGTGGGAGGTGGGAAGATGGCCACTACTGTTGTTTCAGGATATGGAACTCCTTCCTCCAGCACTGAATGATGCTGCTTCATACACATCAAAGGAGCATCATTGTCCTTTGTCCAGGCACCAAGAGGGTGAAGTAGAAGGACAGAGTGCCTGTAGCCACTCTCTGGAAGTTGCTTGTAGGTATCCTGCATTAATAAAGCATGTCCATTGCATGAAGTTAGATTCAACCTAGCAGACACGGGTTGCATAATTGAAATGCAATGACAGCATCAGCATTCAAAAAATTTAACATCTACTATAGCCCAATAGGAGTAAAACTATGTTAATCAAGACCATCGTCCCAATAAAGTCAGTTCAAGACCTGACAATCTCCAATCAACCAATCTCCTTGTTCCATAACCATCTTGATGTAGGGGTGGTTCTCCTATGTTGTTCCTCACTGTCTGGCACCACAGTCCTCCTTCCTGTGCTTAAGAAACTCTGGGTTGTGAAGAATAGTCATACAGCAGCCCTCCTATGTCAGAGCAAATGCAGACCAATCATCCAGCTTCTCTTTATCTTCATGACTTAGTTGTCAGAACTATAGGCACTGACAAGTTAATGATACCCCCCATCCATTTAAATGAAGGCACTGAAAGGACTCTCTCTCTCTCTCTCTCTCTCTCTCTCGGAGGCATTCAGTAGGGTTGCCCAACCTTCTGCTAAAACCGGCACCCACTACATATCCATTTAATTAATTTTCAATACTGGTAATATTTCCACACGTTTTTGCCAAATTAAGTTTATTGTCTGGCGTATACAGTTCTTTTACTTAGTGGCATCCACAGGTACAATATCCTGTTCCTGTAGAAGTTCCACAACTTGTTGGACACAGTCATTTATATCACAGGAGTCTGTTTTCAGCATCAATTAAGGGGCCTCTGTTTTTTTTATATTCAGAATTAATTCCAGTGAAGCCTTTAATTTCCCCAGCCCCGTGCTTTTTTGTAGAATCCTTTGACATTTCTGCGTAACAAACACACACAGGAGCATGAACAAACATTTCAAAAAAAAAAAAAAGGGTAAACCCTCATGAATTTGCCTTGCATTGTTGCATCCTTGAGTACTAGGCTATAGAAAACTTGTGACGCACAGTAAGCTAGCATCTGCAGTTCACCAACTTCTGTAGTGCATCGAACATTCTCTTCTCTGTCTTTGGACTAAAGCCAAGACTTCTAGTGAGAGCTTAGCGAGCGTTATCACCATAAGTGTCGCCACAGCATGGAATGCAACGGCAAACCAAATACTCCTCCGAAGCCATGTTCACCGTGGTCTTCCCGGCTCCACATAAGCCCGTCAGCCAAACTGCACAAGCATGGAAGGCACCTGTGGTCTCTCTCACCTGACCTCTCTTGTTCCTACGGACGTGGTGAGCTTGATCGGTGACATTAGTTGTTCTCTGAAACCCCATAATCACTCAGACATTCTTACACAGGGTCCCTGGCCCTGCAAGGCTGCAGAGAGCAGAGGAGCAGGGCGGGAAAGAAGGTGAGGAAGGGCGGGGCGAGAAGGCGGGGTGAGGTGGGGTCAGAAGGCGGGGCAGGGCAGGGCGAGAAGGCGGGGTCTCGTCGGATCTGGCGAGCCTGCGCAGAGGAAAGAAGACGTGCTCTCTCGGGGCTTCGATTGAGCAGCCAGTTTCCTCCTTGTGGTGCCTCGCTCACGGATAAAAAAGTATGTGTGCTGGTTTCGTTTTCTTGTGACATCGTTGGTTTTATATATCTGGACTTACAGAATGAGTTGGAAAATGTTGACTTCTGGGAAAAGTTTGTGAGGGATTGGTGTTAATTCATATTTAAATGTTTGCCAAAATTCGTCAGTGAAGTAGTCTGGTTCTGGACTTGGCTTTGTGGGAAGTTTTGAAATTACAATTACAAATTAGAGATCTCGAATTTTGTTTCGTTTTGAGTGAGTTTCAGTAATTGTTTCTAGGAATTTGCCCATTTCCTTTAAATTATCTAATTTATTTGCATACAATTATACTGTGGTACTTTTTATTTCTGTAAGTTTAGTAGTGGTACCATTTTTTAATCACTCATTTAAAGGTAATCATTATCATGCCTCATAGGGTAAACACTTCAAACTTGTCTTCTTAAACATTATGGTTTAAGGTTAAATGTTCTCTGAATTTCAAACAAATGGAATCATATAAAATATATTCTTGTCTGGCTTGCCCACTTTTATGTTCGTAAAATTCATCCCTGAAACTGTGGTTTCTTCATTTCATTGATGTATACTATTCCATCGAGTGACTATACCACAATTTATTTAGGTACATTTGGTTATTTTCAGTTTTTGGAATATTATAAAAAATCACTGCCGTTAATGTTCTTGAACATGTGTTGTTGCACACAAGCATGCAGTTATGTTGGGTTACACATAGGAATGATCTGCCAGGACATAGGGTTTGTGTCTGCTCAGATTTAGTTGATAAAGCCAAAGAATTTTCAATGTGGTTATTGTATCAGCTGAGACTCCCATTAGCAGTATTTTCCATCAAACTGTCTCCTTGCCAAAACTTTGTATTGTTATTAAACAAAAAAAACTTTAGACTTGCTAGTTTGGGTACAGTGTTACCACATTATGGTTTTAATTTGCATTTATCAGAGCAAAGTTGAGCTTCTTTTTGTATTATTTGTCATTTAGGTTGCCTCTTATGAAAAGTGCCTGTTAGTTCTCCTGCCTATTTTTCCATTGGATCATCTATTTTTTCCTTAGATTTGTAGGAGTTTTAACATATTCAGATAAGAGTCCTTCATTGGCTATATGTTTTGAAAATGTTTTCTTCCATGGTATAAATTTTGTTTTTTCTATTTATGTTTTCTTTTGGTGAACAAAATCCTAATATTAATGTAGTTCGATATTTGATGTTTTGGTTAGTGCTTCTTGGTGACTTGGTTAAAAATATATCTCCCTACGTCTAGCTCCTGGTGATGTTATATTGTAGATGTTTAGGTCAACAGCTCACCTAGAATCAATTTTGGTGTATATGGTTTGAGTTAGGGGTCAAGTTTTATTTTTCTCCGTATGGATGTTTAATTAATGAAGCATGATTGAGAAAGCATCTTTGTTCCATTATTTAGCAATACTTTACATGTCTTAAAATCAGTTGTCCATGTACGCATAAGATTTAAATGTGATCTACAGACCTGAAGGAAAAGGGAGCAAAAGATTTAATAGAATCTGGAGATGGAGGGAGAGCTGTAGCTACAGGAAAAGGCCACAGGACAAGACTGATGGCCTTAGCGAAACAGACCCTGACAAACTGTGGCACAAAAAGGGATAAACAAAGAAAAGTTCCAAATTTTGCCTCTGTTTTCCCCATAAACCCCTGTCCATTTACAACCCAAATGAAAACAGAAGCAGAGGAGCTTGTTGGTGCAATGCATACCCGGGATATAGCCCAGGTAGGAAGGTGAAGCAAGGATATGAGGGTTATATGCAAGATACCCAGCATAACCAAGCACATTTGCCTCTCAGCATCCTCTTGTCATTTGTCTAGGTGAAAGATTTGTTTCCTCATTGCAGGGGAAACCCAAACTACCCCAAGATAATATCTGATTGTGGAGTATGTTAATTCAGTCAAAATCATATCTGGAAAGTTTAGCTACCACTGTTTTTCTTTATATAAGAAAATGGGAACAGAGGTGGAAACAGTGTAAGGGAAACAATTAACTAACTTAAACCATAGCTGCTATAGACTCTACTTCTGTAGCTGAACATGAAGCTGAAGTTGATAGTGATAGCTGCCTTCTTTCACAATGCATTTTATGTTCCTATTATTATCCATGGCAGCTGGATAGTGTTCTTTACCTGGTGGGGTAACCCAAACCTCCATTCCTGTAGGATCTGAGTCCTTGATCCTATTTTTATTGGATTGTCATAGTTTGCCATAGTTCAGAATTACTGAGTTCAGCGAATGCTAAGATGCCCTAGTGAATTTTCTGCTTCCAGTAATAGTTTGTACCTATTGGGTGGCAGCAACCCAGTTTCCACTTGTAATCATGATCTGTCATCGTGGACTATGCAGTGATACCCTTTTTGTCTGTTTGTTACATGGCACAAGGGTCCACAAATTTCAGAAGACAGTATCAGCTTTTAGCTGAACAGGACTGTGACTACGTATCTTGGTAGATACACAGGTCCAAGTATTAGATACCAGCGTTCCTCTGTTGGACACAAACATTCCCAAAAAACAAATTTGAAGGGAAGAAAAACTTCCTCTGGTAGTTTATTGGTATATAATACCGAGAGGGTCCATTCTCACCTATATAATCTGATTCCTGTATATTTTAATTCTGGCCATAGGGCAGAAGTGCTAAGTATTGGCTGCTGGTTTAAGAATATACTTAATCCTTTATGCCAGGACCCCACCCTCTCATGGTGTTAACTAGCTAACTCCATAACCATACCAAAAGCCATCTTACTATCCTGTTTAGCCACCTGCTTTCTCAGTGATGGGACAGTATGGTAAGGCTAGTGAATTATGTGGGCGTAAGTCCATTGCCACACATCTTTTGCTGTAATATGTGTCACCCATTGTAAAGTTATATTGTGTTGAATGCCATGGCTGTAGACAAGGTATTTGGAAGGATGGTACTGACAAAAATGCTGTGGATGGTAAAGGCATTTCTGTATCTGAAATATATGTTTATGTCTGTGAGGACAAATCACTTTCTGTTCTGTGGTAGAAATGTTTATTGCAATCAACTGCCACCAGGAAGTAGACCAGTCTCCTGGGGAATGGTGTTATATCAACCTGCTTGTGGCAGATTGGCCACTTGGTGTGCTGGTAAAGACCAGCCTTTATGAGGGGAAATTCATGTTATTGAACACATGAATAGCCTTCCACCCTGCCCCTCACAAATAATCTAGACATAGTTCATTTGAGCAAGCACTGGCATGGCTGGAAAAAGAGGCTGACTGATAGCCACTGGAAAGGACACCTTGTCCACCTGATTATTGAAACATTCTCCACAGTGGATTTATTCTGGTGGGAAAAAATATTTTCACACTTTGTGCTCTTTCTAAGATGTTCTGTACAAACCTCTCTCATAAACCATCACTCATACAATTTTATTCTTTCCATGTCCCTAACTATTTAGGCGATCTGTTAGCCACTGCTCATGAATCAGTATAGACTTGCACCTAAGGCTGTCTTTCCTTCCATGCAAAATGGACAGTCAGAAGCACTACCTCAATTTCTGCCTATAGGAAATAATTTACCCTCACTACTTACTATCTTTCAGGGGTCCTCCTGAGTTGGACTATATTGAAGTGACTATCAACTGTAGTTTAAATAACCATTCTAAGCAGTTCTATCTGTAAACCATAGTCTTGCCTTTTCTTTCCTCATTGATTAGTCTTAAGGAAATCCTATGTGGTTCCATGTGTAGGTTGTGGCAGAGTTGGTGAAACTGTAGCAGCAAGTATCTCAGAAATTTGAGCCAATGAATGAAATTAACCAACCAATGAAGTTAACTTGTGCCTTCCAGATATGTTTGGGCACCAAGTTGAATATATCACTTCTTTTTGCAATGTAATGCTATAGTGCACTTCTAGGTTGATGGTTTGATAAATCAGATAACTTCTAATTGATAGAAATCAATTAGATCAAATCACTAGGATCCCATAGATAAAAATTCAGACAACATTAGGGCCCATAAGCTAGTCAAGAACTCTTTTTCAAAAGAACTATGGTTAGCATAAAGGCATTGCCTGCTTCCCAACTCTTAATGGTCTAAGCTACAGTTCATCTATTGGGCTTGGTCAAAGCTTCATATGCCATCTCTGTCTTCCACAGACACTTCCAATGCCATTGAGTCCATAAGATTGCAATGCTAATGAAAAGAGCAACTTGTGCACAGAAAAAAACTGGGAAGCCTAATAGGTTACCAGAAACTCAGCAAGAGTTGTACTTCATGGTGATCATTTCAATGTGCAGCAACTTGTTTTTTACTATGGAGAGGATATCCTGACAGTCCATAGATTACTGGGCCCTTAGAGTATGGTATATTCCTGAATTGTTGCCGGCCTTATTTCCTCCTCTCTGGCAGGCATATGTCTTACTAAGGCATCTAAAGTGCTTGCCACTTTCTGTTCATTAGATCCAGTTAGCATAATGTCACAAATGTAATGAACCAGTGTCATGTTCCATGGGATATCAGATCAGGGGGCCTCAAGACTGTATTATGACAGTGCTGGAGTTGACATAACCCTGAGGCAAGACCATAAAAGTATATTGTTGTACCTGTGAAGGCAAACTGCTTCTGATTATCTTTGCTGAAGGGTATAAGGAAAAAAAAAGCCAGGTCAATCAGGTCAATTGCTGCATGCTAGCTGCCAGGGGCTGGGTTGATTTGCTCCATTAAAGATATCACATCTAGAAATGCACCTGTGATTGGTATCTCCACCTGATTAAGTCTGTGATGATCTACTTTCATTTTCCACGACCCATTTGGTTTGTGAACTACACATACAGCTGTAAGAAATTGGGATATTATAGGAATACTTAAAGTCTTTGATGGTTTTACTAACCTCTGTAATGACTCTGAGAATGCAAAATTGCTTTTGGTTTACTTTTCTTGACAGATACGGAGGAAACTGGGGAGTTACATGGGTTTTCATTTGTCATTTCTACCATAATAGATTTCACTCAGGGTTTCTACTCCTTCCCACTAGTACCCTGATTTCAGCACAGGACATTCAAGCACTCAATCTGTACTGCCATTCTACAATGCTTATAACCAGGCTTTGGGCTTAGTTGACATCCATTCTCCCCTGAGACTACAGAAGATGAAAGACCCTTCAGAGCTATCATTAGGGCTTTATGATTTTCAGCCCCGATTCTGAATTAGAAATTCATGACTGTCATTTTTTTTCCTGGGTAATCTCTGTGAGGTCATCTGAGGCATCCAACTGATCTCATAATCATTATAATCATGGTTGATGTCATCGTAATCAACTGACAGCCATTTGCTCTCCCTATGTCTGTTCTCCTGTTGTACTTCCTCCCATGCCACTATTAAGTACTGGAAGCCACTGAAAGTGGGAGACTGTTACTACTCCTAAGCCTGAAAAGGCAATGAAAGGGAATGGTTACTAGAGCTAGAAAGGATTGTTGTGTACTGAAGGATAACTGGCAAGAACTATAGTCTTTAGCAGAGGGACACAGTCATCCACCATAATACAATAGAGGAAAAAACTAGGAAAATAAATACCCAAATTCATTCTCTCCCATTCTGTAATATCTTCTGTCCCATTGCCCAAACCAAACCAGAAGTCAGAGGATAAGGGAACCCACAAATGCAGTCCATATGGCTCAGCCTTCTGCTACCCAGAACAGAGAGGAGAAAGGTGGATGGTGCAGGCAAAGATATCTCATACATCCTAACTCTTCAGTTGGCTAACTCATCTTTTGTTTCATAGTTCACAATGTTATTTCCCCAAAGTTTTCCTAAAGCCCTAAATACAAAATTATAAAAAGCCTCAGCTGTAGCTGTCTTCACTCTTAGCACACTGTTGTTTTTCTTTATAGGACTTATTATAATATGTATTTATATATGAATTAGTTGGGTCTATAGGTTAATTTATATAATGACTCACTTTTTCATATTTCATTTTTTCGTGTTTGTGTTGCAGACTACCTGTTGCCTTATACGTAGTAAATACTTATAAATGTTTGCTGAAAAAAATGAATGAAATAATTAGGCCCATGTGAATTGAAGTGTGGCTTTAACCTCCATACCTAATATTTCTTTTGGAAAATGTGTTCTCAAATATAAATAATTGATATTGCCACAAAATTTATGAAACACAGAATGCTTGCAAATCATGACCAATCTGTGTGCATAGTTTATACCCTATATCAAGTGGTGGCTAAAAATATTTTACAGCAATTTCTGTGCCCTCATTTATCTCTAGTTCTTCTAAGAATTATAATGTGTTTCACTTACCGTTGAATCTACACAAGTATTAGTATAGTGATTTCATCCTTGGAGAAATAATGAGCGTTTCTGGAGGAATGAATAAATGTTTCTGGAATTTTGAAGGACTTTACACAGCTAATTTACTTCTTGTGGGGGACCTAGAGGGAAATGAGGAATAAGAATGAAGCTAACAAACACTACAGTATGTGCCAGACAAGATGCTGGCTGCTTTACATATATTACTTGGTTAAATTTAGAACCATAACACATTAAATAGGTACTTTCATTTTACAGATTGGAAAATGGAGGCTCAGGGAAGTTAAATGTGGAAAAACATCAGAAGACTGAAAAGAGAATTTTCTTTAGGAACTCATTTTTTTTTCTCTTTGAGCATTGACTCACTGAGGCATAGGCCAACTATGAGCATACATTGGTATGCCAAGTGTAGATATATTTTTCTCAATAAATATTTTTAAATTGTTATAATTTATTTAGCAGCATATGGAGAAAATTGCCTCTCTCTTGGGTGATGCTTTGTTTTATCAATCAGTAAAATATATTCTTTAAGAAGGAAAGATGATTCACAAGAATCTTCTCATTAGGATCAAACTTCCAAGTCAAATAATTTAGCAGGTGTGAAATCTAGGACTTTCCTGGTAGATTTTATAAATTATTGTCATTATAGCACTTCAGCATTAATTGATACCAGTGCTGAATGTTGTTTCTCTAATGGCAGCTATCCAGTGTGTGAGGCTATATTATGGAATGATGTCAGTATCTTTTGTCTTATCAATTTCATGAGGAACTGACTTGAAATGGTTTTCTTTGGTGGTTCTGACAGATTTCAAAAAGATTAACAGTATGTTATTGTCCTGATATGTAACCGTGGGAAGCTCTATCTAGTCAGCCTTTGGCAATGTTGAGAATTTCGTATGGGTAATTTAATGGTGAAACAGCTCAATTTTTGTGATTAGTACCTGCAAAGAACATCCAGTGTAATACAATTCAATAAGGGAATTAGATACAGCAATAAAAGCGCTTTGTGCAAAATGTGACAATTAAACATTATTTTAATGGTTCAAAACATTGACAAGATGAGTTTTAGCTAAATTGTTGATTAAATGAATGAATGAATGAATTCCAAGTCTCAGATTTTTTATGCTACAGGGTTCTTGCAGAGCATTTTGAATAAAACTATGGTATCTATGTTCTTACTTTAATTCATAACAGTGTGAATTATGTGGGCAAAGTCTTATTTATTTTTCACGACTGTGGAAGCTGATGCTCAAAAAAATTGAGTGCTCTGCCCAAGGTCAACAGTTACCTACTGGCAGAGTTCAGGGCAGAGCTCTGGTCTCCTGATCATTGTTCACATTTAATTGTTTCAAATTTTGTGCTGAGCTAGGTATGTACAAACTATAAAGATGAATTGAGCATGATCTGCATTCAATATTAACAATAAACCAAACGTCTAATAAAATTAATCTGACATGCTTAAAGATATGCATAAATGTTATTGTCTTGCATAGTGATTAGGTACAGATTCTAAGACATTTGGATAAATTACAATAATTAGTATTACTTTTCCTTAGATACAATTGCTGATTGGGACACTTGGGTATTCCATCAAATGCATAATAACAGTCAAGTGACCAGATCTGCTGTCTAAGACTCCTCAGGAGACAAAGATTACCGATAGCTTCCCTTTGATAAGACAAGTGACAAGATGAAAATATCTGTAGATTGGGTACCTTTAACTTAGAAGCTACTGGAACATGTAAGAGTGACGACAGGGATGGATTATGGGGGAGATTTGTAATAGAAGGGACATAAAGAAGGGCAGAGTTTGGGTAGAGAAGTTGGAGTCTGGTTGAAATGTGTGGATGCTGAGGAATTACTAGCTTTCTCATTTGAACAAGTCATGTCCTTGGGGTGAAGGCCAATTTTCAATATTCAATTCAGGCTGTTCCCCTCCAAAGGAGCTTGATTATATGGCTTCCATATTCTTATTAATCTAAGGTTTTGTGAGAACTATACTCTGGTTGCTTGTTCTTTGCTGTTTAGTATTTAATATCCATTATTTTACCATTTTGAATTACCAAAAAACAATTACAATATGTATCAATCATTTTAGTATTTCCTTTTCCCTTTTTTTCTTTTTACACAATAAAAATGCAGTTTGATTATTATCTGTTATATAGGTTCCATGCTATGACTTTAGGAGTTCAGAGTGTGAAATAGAAGATATTAATCCAATAAAAATAGGTAAAAGGCATATTGCCATTCACTAGCAACTAACCTAAGAACTACAATGGAGCTAAGATACACATACTATGTAGATATGCGCACTATGTAGGAAACCTACTATCTCTATTTTCTATGTCAAGAAATTTATAACTTTTCCTACTAAAACATCAGCACGTGAACGCTAAGGTTCATTTTTGTGAATGTCTCTGTACAACCAATGGAACTGGTGGAATACATGAGGGAAATTACTGCTCCTTTCATTTTTCTACTTTTGCCCAGTGGTAATGTGTATATATGTCAGTGTCCTTTTGCATTTTAACAAGTGTTTGATGAAGCTGGATTCAAGTGAAGAAATGAACAATTTCAAAAAGTTTTTTTTTAAGTGCTTATTTATTTTTGAGAGAGACAGAGCATGAGTGGGGGAGGGGCAAAGAGAAGGAGACACAGAATCTGAATCAGGCTCCAGGCTCTGAGCTGTCAGCCACAGGGCTCGAAACCACGAACCACAAGATCATGATCTGAGCTGAAATCAGGTGCCTAACTGACTGAGCCACCCAGGCACCCCCCAAAAGTTATTTTTGATAATATTGCAAATATATATGTATGTGTATATATTGTATGTATAAAAATATGAAGTATATGTATATTTTATGAATTCATAAATTAAAAAATAGTTATTAAATATTGTTTTTAGGTTCTTTTAAGTTTATTTATTTAATTTTGAGAAGGGGGGGGCAGAGAGAGAGAAAATCCTGAGAAGACTGTGTGCTGTCAGCGTGAGCCCAGTGCAGGGCTCGATCTCACGAACCCCATGAGATCATTACCTCAGCCAAAATCAAGAGTTATACACTTAACCGACTGAGCCACCCAGGCATCCCCAGTTGTAAATAAATCTTAATTCCAAAGTCTGTCTTCATATTGTCTCAAGATTCAGTAGTCAGTTTTAGTATTTGTACATTTTATAAGCTGTAGGTGGTAGGACTTAGACATGACTATAAAAATAGTAATTTTATTCATAGATGTGAACTGGATCATTCACTTATCCATCATTGGATTACTCATCCTTAACATATGCATGGAAACATATTAGGTATTTAATCAGGAAAGTCAAGAATTAGATATACAAAAAAAGACAAAGTCTTATTTTTTGAGAAATAATGACAAATTGAACATTCATTAAACATCACAGACACCTGCAAGATAATGTAAGAAGTAATAAAACATACACACACACATACACAAACCCATTAACAATAGCCATTGAATAAAGACTTATTATATTCTAGATATTTTGCTAAATGCTTTACCTGCATTTAATCCTCTGAGAGACCCTGTGAGTTAAGTGTTATCTCCATTTCAGCTATAAGGAAACTAAGGCACAAAGAGGTGAAGTAACTAGCCCAGTGTTACACAGGTTTGCTGATCCTGGATCTAATCCCAAATCTTCCAGACTTCAGAGACCGTGTAGATCCTCATTGAGTTATGCTGTCTCCCCAGTGCATTGCAGCCTATCAGAGTAAGACTGATACGTACAAGACTTGAGGAGAATGGAGCACCCTCCCGACAACAATTTAGGGTTAAATTCCTCCTTGTTTTCTAAGATCAAGGAGGCTTGTTTTTTAGCCTTTCTGGAAAAGGTGTTATTGGAACTGCACTTTGAGGTAGGTTACGGATGTGGAATGGAGTTGATGGTGAAGAAAGATACCCCAGTTGGGGCTATGTTGTAGGTAAAGCACTAAGCAGAGTGAAACATGGAAGTTAAAGCCAGAACCTGGAGTTAATGTCAGTACCCAGAGGGTTAGGTCGTGATTCTAGAGGAGCTTGGGGCGAGTGATGATCGATAGAGTGGTGTAAGAACTCCTGGTGTGAATGGTCCTGGAATTGAGGGACCTGACAGTGGAGGTTTGGGGGGGATGGATCATGTGTGCACAGGAAATATGTGAGGCAACCAGCTTAGGTCAGGGCCAGGAATCAGAAACCAAGGATTAGTAACAGAGGACTCTCCTGGGCCAGAATCAGAGAAGAGAGCCATTAATGAAAGTTTCTGAGTTTTCAGAGGAAATCAAGAATTGAATATAAAAAGGAATCATAAAGGGGGGGGAAGGGTAGAACTTGTGTTTATTCAGCACTATGAATCTTAAACATTATGCCAAGAGATACTAAGGGATTATATCAACATTGTTATTTACTTCTTACAACAAACTTTCAACCTATATGTTATTATTTGGAAATGAAAGAAATCAACCTCAGAATGTTTAAGGAACTTGCTAATACTCATGTTTAGTGTTTAGTGAGGTCAGGATAGATAGACACTCACGTTTGTATTACAGTGCTTACAGTGCCCACATTTTCCCAAATAACAGCATTTATTAAGCATGGAATTTTAACAAGGACTTTCTGAGCACTTCAGGGAATACAAGAATAAGTCAGTTTCTGCCTTCAGAGGATATACAGACTAATCACACAACTCAACAAAAAGGTTCCAGAAGTACAGTTTTGTATTTGTATTCATCTCTGTAGTTGTGTTCAGTTTTATATTTTTATTTGTCTCTTACCAGGTACTTAGTCACAACCTTTGTCACTGCATAGAAGCTATTAACAAATATTTGTTTGTTCCAGTCATTCAAATATTCCTACATAAAATGTTTTCTTTTACACATATGTTCTATGAGATGCAGTTACATCCATTTTGGTAGATGGTCTTTTCTTGTTTGAATCTTTTTCATTGTAATCTCATTTGGGGAGGTGATCAGCTTCTGCTCTATGAAGCTGTTCCAGAAGGCTCCCATCCCCCTGTCTCTTGGCATTTAGTAATAGGATTGATACCCATATCATTTTCATTACTCTACCTTTAGGTGATATGTTTTTCACTGGAGGTCATTTATAGTTGTTCATCTAGAAAGACACTGTGACTGCTTTTTAAAATTTATTCAAGAAACACTTAAGTGATTGGGTTCTCTTAACATTGTGATAAGAAAGCTTTATGACATGATGAGTGAAGCAGTATGTTTGGCTCTCAATTAAAACTTTCCCTTAAAGAATTAGTTCAAACATCTAATCCAGCATCACCACTTTTATATTAAAATTGTTCACAGAACTGAAAATAAATAGAATGGTTCTAATGTGTTATACAATAGGATGCAACTCTGGGGTTCTATTTTCACAGAGGCATGTCTCATAGAGATATGTTTTTAAAATAAAAAAGGTTATATGTAAAGGAAACTGTTTACATGTGATACTTTGGTACTAACTTTAAGAGTAAGGAAGCTAGAATCTTCATGTGTCTTTGAGGTATGACCTCTAAAACTTTATAAATATACTTCAAACACTAATTCCTTTTGTGTTCACTTCCATACATTCATTTTGGAAAAAGAATCATTCATTGTTTAGAAATGTGAATGCTTGGCATATTAATACACAATTATTGAATTTTAAAACTATCTCCAAAAATATCATAATGAAGAAAATATACTTGAGGACATTGTAAGATGACAGCAATTTCTTACCAAAATTTGTTGGATCCTCAGTCTATTGGGAATTAAATAGAAAGAAAAACTTCAGTTTTCTTCTATGTACAATTAACTTTAAAATGAAAATATAAACTTTCTTTGTTTTTATTTGGTAAAGTTTGTCACATCTTCCAGCTCGGTGTTGACTTGTATAAGTCATTTGACTTGAATAATTTTATGACTCAAGGAGGATAAGTTTCATAAGGCCATTGAACAAGTTTTCAAAATATGTATACCTCTGACTTAGGTTTGTGTATGCACACACACATGCACATATGGCATACTCACTCAGAAGTGGTTCAATTCAGAAAAGGTGACCAGAGAAAATTAAGGTCATTTAGCCACAGATCCATTGCCTTCATTTTCCATTGAAAATCCACTACCTTGTTTCTTTCCCTATATGTAATTCTCTTTCTTTCCCTTTATTACCAAACTTTTTAAAGGGAGTATATACTTGCTATGTCCACTTATTGATTCTAATGAAACTGTTGTGCCTTAGGTCCCAGATAACCTTTCTCTTCCCCAAGCCATATGACACCTTTTTTCCGTGAACTGTCAGGTTTATTTAACACTTTTAACCAACACTTCCCCTTCTGAAACTCTTCTCTCTAAATTTCTATGTTAACACTTTCTCAGAGTTTACTGTTGCCTCTGGCTTCTCAGTCTTCCTTTAATCTCGACATGACTACTTGTCCTATAAAATGTTGGAGTTCTCAAGGGCTATGCCCTGAATCTTCTGCTATTCTTCCTATATTATTCCTGCCTGGGCTTATGCCTACTCATGGACTTAATCACAATTTGTATATCAAAGACCCCTAATGAGTATTCCTGTGCCATGACCACTCTGCTGAGACCCTGAGCCATATTACACAATTGACTTATTACTAGGTGTCTCCACCTAGCTGCTCCATAACTATTTCAAAGTCCCCATGACCAAAACTACCTGCCCCCCCCCAGTAATTTTTTATCATATATTCTCCATCATTGCCAACATATCATATTTTAGCTTGGTGGCAACCAGATGACCTTGGGGAAGTTAGTTTTTATCTCTAAGCTTCAGTTTCCCCACATGTAAAGTGAAAATATTAATAATTTCAATAGGTCTTCATAAGGATTTAAAATCAGTTATTATGAGGGGCGCCTGGGTGGCTCAGTCGGTTAGGCGTCTGGCTTCGGCTCAGGTCATGATCTCACGGTCCGTGAGTTCAAGCCCTGCGTCGGGCTCTGTGCTGACAGCTCGGAGCCTGGAGCCTGCTTCAGATTCTGTGTCTCCCTTTCTCTCTGACCCTCCACCATTCCTGTCTCTCTTTGTCTCAAAAATAAATAAACATAAAAAATTAAAAAAAAATAAAATCAGTTATTATGAAATCCACAATAATGAATGCTAACTACATAGAAGGTACAATTAAATGAAGCAAGTAGTAATATTGTCCTCATTTTATAGCAGAACTAGAAGCACAGTGAGGTTAAGTACATTGCCCAAAGTTATCTAGCCAATTTGTGATCAAGGAGGATTTGAATGAAATCTGGGTCCACAGCCTGGCCTCTTAATTGCTGCACTGCCCTGTGTAATATTATATATAAAGTATACAGCACAATCCTTAGCACTTACTAGATGTATCAAAATCACAGAGATGGGGAGAAGGGCTTTAAATGTTCTGAAAATCTACATTTAAAAAAGCTCCCTGGTGAATCTAATATTCAACCTGGGTTAAGAACCAACATAGACTCTCAAAAATGTTTGTTACTTTCATCCAAATGAAAATAATTGAATCAATTTGACCCTGTGAACGCTTTCACAAATGGTATAGCCATTAAGCCTGAAGTACCTTTTAGGAGGGCTCTATTAGAAATCCTTTTTTGAAATGACAATAGAGGAGCTATAATAAAGACACATATATATTTAAAAAACCCTCAGTATTCATATAACCAGGGGCATTTAATATATGCATTGTGTTTTCATTTGGATTGCATGATTTTATCCTTAGGAACAAGAGCCTTTAAAAATATTAGGCTTGTATATAACCTAGAAAAATCACTTTCTCAAGATCATTAAGCTTCTGGGTAGATATTCCATCTGGCCTAAAAATGCTTCATTTTACCTTTTCCCATCTACCAAAGCATACGCTTTCTCTCCTAGCTATCAGTATTTCCTACAATTATTTCTCATATGATTAGAGTAGGATATCTCATCCTTCAGCATATATGTCCAGAAAAACTAAATAAACCAAGGTCACATAAAAGAGAAAGGGATAGAGTAAATTATGTTCTTTTTTTTTCATGAGTCCTATTGTGTGTGTGTGTGTGTGTGTGTGTGTGTGTGTGTGTAAAAGAGAGAGGGAGAGAGAGAGAGAGAGAGAGAGAGACTCCAGTACAGAATTTATAATCAGATGTAGCCATATTTTTGTTGTTATTTTTTATAAGTAGTAGCAGGATATAATATTTCCTAACACAAGCAGAAAGAAAATTACCTGGAATGATTTGGGGTGGCTGAATGAAATAAAGAAATAGGCATATAGATGTAGGATTCAAATAGAACAGGAACTGCAGAAGCTATGGGATTGGCAGATCATCAGAAGGTCACGGGAATGAACCACTCCAACCTCCTTTCTCAACTTGGTGTCATCTTGACTGGGTTTCCGTGTTCCAAAAGAGAACTTCCTAGGCTTAACTGAGTTCCCACACCCATCAGTTGGGCAGAGCATCTATTTGTGGTTATATCAAGACAGCACACAGTAGAATAGAGGTGAGTCTTCCAAAGGAAAGTGGGGATGTTGCTAACCAGACAGAAGGAGAATGGATGTAGGATATTCTAAAGCTACAATTATCCCCTCTCTTCTTAATGCTAAAATATCACAAATGGGCCTGATGTAAAAAGTTATTCTATAATTTTGTTTGCCATTTAGTGTCTTCCAATTAAGGTTCTTAAGTCTTTACTGAATATTTCCAAATAGCTTTTAATGGGATGTTTACTTACGGTGTCAGAAGTATCTCTAGGTTTTCTTCTTTATAGATAATTCCATCTTTTTTTATTATAAAACATTAAATTTTTAAAATTTTTGATTATTTTCTATTGAAGCATAATTAACATATAGTGTTATATTAGTTTCAGGTGTACAATATAATGATCCAGCAATTCTATACATTCTATTGTGCTCAGCACAATAAGGACCCTTAGTCCTCTTCACTTACTTCATCGTAATTCCATTAGGTTTAAATGTCCCTAAATATCTTAAAACTTTTGATCACAGTTGGTTTGGTGATAAGGTCTCAATATATCTTCTCTTCTTGAATCCATGATTCTCATGCCTAGCAGAAGACTATATTTCTCAGCCCACACTGTGGCTAATTTTGGCCTTAAGATTTAAATGTTGGCCTCAGGAATGTAGATGATGTATGCTGCTTCTGGAATTGCTTCTTAATGAAAGCGATATGGTCTTTCTTCCATCTTTGTGAGTTGAAGCTACATCTTGCAACATGAGGTTGAGGAACCCATCCTGGGGATAAAGAGGAGGACAGATATTACTGAAGCCCTAGATTTCTATGGAGCTGCCATTTTCAGTCATGAAACTAATTATATCAAGACTTTTAAGTGAGAACAAAATAAATGCTTGTCTTGTTTAAACCATTGTTATTTTGGGTGTCTATTACATGTAACTATATATCCTCACTAATGCAGTCACTTAGTATTGCTAATTCCAACGTAATACGGCATACCCATATATGTACATATTAGATATAACACTAAACAAGTGGTACTGATCTCAAGAGACAATACAAAATTCAGTCTAATTCCTTCATTGTTATAATATATGAGGGTCTCTCTCTCTGTGTGTGCATATGTGTTTTCTAAGTCGGCCTATGTGTCTGTGTGTGACTGTATTTTCCAAGCCTGGTCTTAAGAATATGTTGGAATCTTGGAAAACAGAGTCTAGTGGTTAGGCATTGACATTTAAAAACTGTAGTGCTTTGTTTCTTAAGAATTGTATTTTAAAGCACATTGCTTCTTTGATATGAAAGATCACCTTAATGGACTTCCTATATATATAAAGTATATATATAGGAAGGAAATAAAAATTCTAGATTTTGTTAGAGAGATTTGAATCAATGGGAGGAAAACCATGCTGCGTGATAATATTTAAGGGGTCTTCACTTTGAGTGGAGTTGCAACTGTGGAGATTATATTTCACTAGAAAAATGGTTTCTACATGTAAATATGTGTGTGTTTCCTTGTTTAATCAGTTATCCTCTGAGGACTGAGGCAGAAACCTGATGATGGGAAAAGAAACATGAAGGCCAATAATCCTCTCATGGTGATTGAGGGATCCTAAAGAGGTTGAGAGTAAGAGGGTTAAACTCAATCTGGATATCCTGATAGAGACATTCCCCTAGATCAGGGGCTGGCCAACTATGGTCTGCTGGCCACATCTGGCCCAAGAACTGTTTATGTAAAATTTATGAGCCAAAAATTATTTTTACATTTTTAAAGGGTTGAAAAGGTGGAGGAAGAGGTAGGAGTTGGGGAAGGAGTTGTTGGAGAAGAAGCAAAAGAAGGTGCAGCAGTACCTGTAGGAGAGATGTATGTGACCTGCAGAGATATATGTGACCCGCAGCACCCAAATACTTACTACCTGGTCTCTTACGCAAAATGTGCTGATCTCTGCCTTGGACCCAATAACTTCAACAATGTGGAGTATACTGAAGTGGTACGTGTGATTCATACAGGTTGTCCTTGCTTACAGTGGAATTATAATGTTTGTTGAATAAATGAATCAGCCACTGAATGGATACTGTGTTTTCAGTAGCAATAAGGACAATGGATTTCATATCATTTCTTCACCAGTAGACACTGTAATTTGAGTGTGTAGTATTATGAAAGCAATGCACGTGAGCAATACCTGGGAGTGGAGTTGTACTATAGGGTTTATATAATCTCAGCCAATAGCCTTGTTTTATGGTTTGTATGCTGATTAGAGCTTAGTATGTGACAATAGAAAATTGGATCCAATAGGCATCATGGCAAGTATAAATTCAGTTACCATTTTGCAGTGTCTGGCACATAGCATATTTTAATTAATGTTTATTGATAAATAAGTGAATAGTTAACATTGTTATTATAAACATTTATTCAAAGGCTACTGGTTCTCCATTCCAGTAAAATAATAACTTCGGCAATGAATCCTTTGTGCCAGGTATTTCCTTTGCCTTGTCTTCATATAAGAAATATCTTTCTCATGTATTTTCTTTATTTCAGAAACCTGTGAGAAAGAAAACAAAAATCAATTATAATTGACTAAAAAAATAATTTTTCTGTTGTGTGAGCCACCAAAGCCTATGTGACTTAAAGGAAAAATGTCAAAAGGTGATCAAGAGGTTAAAAAAGACCATTGGTGTTGGCATTTCTCAGGGTGATAATGAGGCATGCACTGGATTTTTCTTTTTTGGTACAATTGTCTGGTGCACACTCCTTTTTGCAGATTGATTTCAAGAGGTGATGTAACACAACCCCAGTCTCATGGGCAGGCTTTGTTCACAAACTTCTCATTTGTGATAAACTTTAAATACTCATGATCCCCTTTCCCTTCCCAGTGTACCTTCCACTTTAATCTATAAAGTAAAAAGAGATTGTACCTGGAATGGAATTTAAATAAGTTTTTTTCTATGACCGAAGTATATCCTAAGAGACACTTCAGTCAATTTCAGGAGTTTGAACCTAAAGGAGTACTTTTTTCAGGGTGAGGTCAAGGCAGAGGAAAAAAAAAAAAGGAGGAGCACAGCTGTGTGGTGGTGCTCTGTTGTCCAGATTGAGTCTTTGAACATTTTCTTCTCTTCATCAAAGGACATCTTGGAA
This sequence comes from Prionailurus bengalensis, assembly GCF_016509475.1. Taxonomy (NCBI): domain Eukaryota; kingdom Metazoa; phylum Chordata; class Mammalia; order Carnivora; family Felidae; genus Prionailurus; species Prionailurus bengalensis. The sequence continues at coordinate 82,197,178 of NC_057345.1, read as the reverse complement.
AGCAACATATAGAAAAATAAAATCCACAAGACTTTGGCTAATGTTATGAAAAATAAAGATTAGGATCAAAAGTTTAAAAGGACAATCTTGGCTTAAAAGAAAAACATAGAAAATCTTTCATTGCCTTCTGTAGTATGTGAGGTGTTTCAATTATTTGGTGTGCTGGTTTGTGAACTTCTGGGCCACACTTGCATTTTAAGAGTTCAATATAACAGAAACATACCTGCCTGATGCAGATCATTTATAAGCAGCTTTAAAAATAAAGTCAGGGGGCTCCTGGGTGGCTTGGTCAGGTCATGATCTCACGGTCCGTGAGTTTGAGCCCCGCGTTGGGCTCTGTGCTGACAGCTCAGAGCCTGGAGCCTGTTTCAGATTCTGTGTCTCCCTCTCTCTCTGCCCCTCCCCTGTTCATGCTCTATCTCTCTCTGTCTCAAAAATAAATAAACGTTAAAAAAAATGTATAAAAAAATAAAGTCAGCAGAAAATACAGCACACTGAAAAAGAGAAATAAAACTGACACTTCAAAGAAAAATTAGAACTTTTTTTAATTTTGGAGAAGATACAATAACCTGAAACCTAAATAAATATTTGTAATGACAATTTTAGGTAATCAGTAGTAATAAATATGATGAAATGATCATTTTTTTTCAGGCATTTAATAAACACTGATTGTCTCTCATTAACTAAGATTGAGCTAAGTGCTGAGTGAAGACATGAAATAAAAACAATTTTATTCTTTTAAGGAGCTACAAAAATATTAAAATGAATTTGAAACATCTACAGATCCAGTTCCCATTTGCCGTAGCTAAATTTCTTCCCCTTGCCATGGATCTTTTAAAACAAATTACCATTTCACTTCATTGAATTAGCCAATCCGCGTGTATTCAATTAATTTTACATTCATTCATTAATGCAATGAGTAGATATTTTGTGTGGGAATATCTCAAGGCTGGGAAATAAATGAATGTGAGGAAGACATTGTCCTCTATCAGGGAATGTGCAACTTAGTTAAGTATGTATGCACCCAAATAACAAAGTATTTAAGAAATTACTTATTAGATAGAATAGAACCATATTATTAATATTACTAACAATAGCTAATATTTATGTAATGCTTGCTATGTGCTTACTGTTTTTTTATATATATTATTGAATCTTTATAACAACACTGTGACATTAATACATATTTTATCTTCATCTTATAATGAGAAAACTAAGGCAAAAAGATGTTAGATAACTTCTCCAAAGTCATGATGGAAGTTGATTCAAATGGCACATCCTATCTTATTAACCACTACATTCATAGGGATTTAGTGGAGTGAGAGATTACTACTGATGAAATGATGAGAAAAAAGTTTCATGGATAAGTTATCATTAATATAGATTTGAAAAATATCTAGAACTTCATAGTCTAGCTAGGAAAACTAGTTTGTTGCAGACTGTTCTCCCCCTGAGAGCAAAAGTAAAAGCTGAATAACATTTTAAAACTGTTCGAACACACCAGAAAGCAATCAAGGCAACCAAAACCTGGAGACTTGGATTCCAGAGGGAAAGAAAACTAGTTAAGTGTGTTATTCTTGGCAGCCTTTCCCTTTGAGTCTTTAGTTCATACATATGCGATGTGGGTGGAAAAGCTCAGAAGCTAAAAGCAGATGCGAAAAGAAAGAATTACAGTGATATTTGGAGATTACAAAATGGAGTTAAAAGTCAACCAATGGGGAAGTTTACATTAATATTTCTAGGCATTGATTAAGTCTCCTGAAGGAGTATATTCTAAGAATAATATCAAATTAGAAGACCAAGCCTAAAAGCAGTTACAAATAGTTCAACCCTTAATTACATTAAGGTGATCAGCTTCTATACTAACTGGCTACCAAGAGGTGCAAGAAAGAGGACTAGTGATTCTGAAAGATAAGTCAGTAAATAATATCCAAAAGGACTGAGGATATAGAAAAGAGAGTAAGAGATATCTAATACACAAAGAGTCTATATTTGTGACACACAGACTCTTAGGACTGAAAGAAGGACCTGAGAAAGGCCAAAAATGATCCAAAAAAGATGAAAGATATTTAGCCACAGATTCAAGAAACAGTATGAAAACTAAACAAGGTGAGAACAAAGAAAACCAAGGCACATTGTGGTAAAATTAATGAAAAATAATGACAAAGAAAAAAATCTTAGAAACAGCCAGAGGAAAAAGACAACTAAGGGAACAATTGTACAATTCTTATTTCTTAAGCAAAACAATGAAAACCAGAAGAGTATAACATGAAAACTTTAAATGTTGAAAAAAAAATAGTTGCTTTACTGGAACTCTCTTAGTGGAAATAGCCATTTGAAATTGACAAAAGAGGGCACCTGGGTGGCTTAGTGATTTGAGCCTCCGGCTTTGGCTCAGGTGATGATCTCACAGCTTGTGAGTTTGAGCCCCGCTTCGGGCTCTGTGCTGACAGCTCAGAGCCTGGAGCCTGCTTGGGATTGTGTGTCTCTCTCTCTCGCTCTGCCTCTCCCCCACTCATGCTCTCTCTCTCTCTCTGTCTTTGTCTCTGTCTGTCTGTCTGTCTGTCTCTCTCTCTCTCTCTCACACACACACACACACACACACACACACACACGAATGAAATTGACAAAAGAGATTTTCCTGCAAACAAAAAGAAAAGATTTGATACCAGCAGGACCTCACTAGGAGGAATGCTACAAGATTTTCTTAAGTACAAGGAATATCATCTCATGGGGTGGCATGGAATTGGAGAAAGGAAAGAAAAACAATGTTAAGTGGTGAAAATGTGAATACATTCGAGTAAATAGTGACTGTAAACATCAATGATAATAATGTACTGTGGTATTTATTCTAAGTACATGGCAAGAATAACACAAAAGTGAGAAGGGATAAAGTGTTTTATATTCTTGCATTGTCTAGAATTGCAAATATATAGAAGACTTAGAAAGTGAAGTGATCCATAGAAGAACAACCAAAAAGACAAATTAAATAAATGTTTAAAACTTAATAAATGTTTAACTTAAAAGAGAAGAAAAGTGTAATTAAAAAATACTTGATAAACCCAAAAGAAGACTAGAAAAGAGAGAAAAGGAAGGCTAGGACATGTGGTATAGGTAGAATAAAATATTAAGGTGGCAGATTTAAACCCAAATGTATTGGGGCGCCTGGGTGGTTCAGTCGGTTAAGCGTCTGACTTCAGCTCAGGTCACGATCTCACGGTCCGCGAGTTTGAGCCCCACGTCGGGCTCTGGGCTGATGGCTCAGAGCCTGGAGCTTGCTTCCGATTCTGTGTCTCCCTCTCTCTCTGCCCCTCCCCCGTTCGTGCTGTGTCTCTCTCTGTCTCAAAAATAAATAAACGTTAAAAAAATTTTTTTTAAACCCAAATGTATCAATAATTAATTAAATTAATAATAAGGTTATTAAATTATCTAATCAAAGATTTTCAGAATGGACAATTAATGCCAAGTATATGCTGTTTGTAAGAGATGAAAACTTAAATATAAAGACACAAGAAGTTGGAAAGTAAAGTAAATGAAAAAAGGTGTAGCACTGAAACAAAATAAAAAATACTTCATGTAAACTCTACCAATATCAAAAATAAGAGACAGACTTTAAGACAGGAAGCATTCCTAGAGGTAAATAGAGGCATTTCATAATGATTAAAAAAGTCAGTTTACCAGGAATACATAAAAATGTTGTTTGTTTGCACATAATTACATAGCTTGTAAAACAAAACCTGAAAGAATTAATAGATAAATAAATCCACCATTACAGTGAAAAATTTTTAAAAAATTTTTTTTTTTCAACGTTTATTTATTTTTGGGACAGAGAGAGACAGAGCATGAACGGGGGAGGGGCAGAGAGAGAGGGAGACACAGAATCGGAAACAGGCTCCAGGCTCTGAGCCATCAGCCCAGAGCCCGACGCGGGGCTCGAACTCACGGACCGAGAGATCGTGACCTGGCTGAAGTCGGACGCTTAGCCGACTGCGCCACCCAGGCGCCCCTACAGTGAAAAATTTTTAACACAGAATTTCCAGAGAGTTATAGAGAAAGCAGACAAAAACAATAAAAATAGAATACTTGAAATGAAAGATTAATAAACTTTGCCATAGTTGACAATATAGAGTACTGTCCATGTGCACAATATACATAAGGGCACATAAAATAGTTTACAAAACTTTCATATGCTTGACTACATTTACATAAAGCAATTTCAATGTATTTCAAATAGTTAAAATAATATAGTGTGTTTTCTGACTACAATAGAGTTAAATTTGAAATCTGTAACTAAAAATAATTAGAAAATTCCTTAAAGCTTGAAAATTAAAAAGCTATAAGTAAAAGAGTTGTCAATAACATACTAGAAAATATTTTGAGTAAAAGTATAATGAAAAGAGAATATATAATATTTGTGGTATGGAGCTAAAGCCATCTTTAGAGAAAATTTTTTAGACTTTAAAGTATATATTTGAAGGCTTGAAAACTAATGATCTATATGGCTCTATCTGAGGAAGTTAGCAAAAAAGCAGCAATTTAAATCTAAATAAAGTAGAATGAGAAAAATAATAGAATTAATGAAATAAAACAATACAGTAGAGAAAAATAGCAAAACCAAAGGTTGTTTAATTCAATTTCAAATGAAAAAATTGGTAAATAGCAAGACTTAACCAAAAAATAATTAAAAGGGACAAGTGAACAATGTTAGGAATAAATGGGGGTACATTACAATAAAGCCTACAAAACATTAAAACAGAGTAAATATTCTAAACACTTTTTGCCCCCCAACTTGCAAGTTTAGATAAAATGAAATCAGAATCATATCTCTAAAACATTTTTTTTTCCAAAAAATACAAAAGAAAAAATAATTTCCAACTAATCTTTGAGGTCAGCATAACCTTGATACAAAACTTGATAAAACCAGAAGTTCCCAGCCAATCTTTGTTAGGAACATGGATTAAGTATCTTAAAAGTATATTAGAATGTTAGAGAGCCTTGGTGGCTTAGTTGGTTGTCTGACTTCGGCTCAGGTCATGGTCTCATGATCCATGGGTTTGAGCCCTGTATCGGGCTCTGTGCTGACAGCTCAGAGCCTGGAGCCTGCTTTGGATTCTGTGTGTGTGTGTGTCTCTCTCTCTGCCCCTCACCTGCTCACATCTGTGTCTCTCTTTCTCTCTCTCAAAAATAAATAAACATAAAATAAAAAAAATATATTAGAATGTCAAATTCAGCAATGTATATAAAATACATATAATTATTAACTTGTTGGACTTTTTACAGAAATACAGTATTTTGTTTAGTATTAAAAAGTCAATGAAGTTCTAATTTTATAGTAGAAAAACTCAGAAAACACCATTTTAACCATGAATCAAAATTTATGTCATTGTTACTGGGACAAACTAATACCATGTATCTTCTGTTGCATTGAGAAGGGCATAGTATCACTTTCTGGGTATTCTCACTAAAAGTGCATAGCATGAATCTCATCATGAGAAAATATTAGACAAGCCTCAGTTGTGGAACATTTTATTAAATAACCAATCAGGATTCTCCAAAAATATCTAGGTCAAAAAAATCGAAAGATGTGGGCGCACTACCCAGCGGTGCCTGGGTGGCTCAGTCGGTTAAGTGTCACTCTTGATCTCGGCTCAGGCCATGATCTCATGGTTCATGAGATTGAGCCCCACATAGGGCCTGCTTGGGATTCTCTCCCTCTCTCTGTGCCCCTTCCCTGCTCCCATTCTTTCTCCCTCTCTCAAAATAAATAAATAAACTTAAAAAAAGATTAAAAAATATATACATACAAAAGAGACTTTAAATGCAATGCATTTAGTATTCTTTATTGGATCTTATACTGGGAAAGGAAAATCATTATTTGGACAATTGATGTGTTCAATTTAATGTGCATTTAATGTACATTGTTAATCTTACTTTATTATATATATGAGAATGTCTTTGTTCTTAGGAATTACAGACTGAACTTTTAGTGGTAAAGGAGCATGATGTCTCCAAGTTACTCTCAAATGGTTCAGAAAAAAAAAGTATATATTTTAGAATTAGTGAGAGAGTAAAAGTGAGTAAAAGAATAAGAAATGCCTGTGTGGCTTAGTCAGTTGAGCGTCTGACTGAGGCTCAGATCATGATCTAATGGCTTGTCAGGCTCTGTGCTGACAGCTCAGAGCCTGGAGTCTGCTTCGGATTCTGTGTCCCTCTCTGGCTCTGTCCCTCCATCACTCGTGCTCTCTCTGTCTGTCTCTCAAGAATAAATAAAATATTAAAAGGAAAATGAAAAGGGAAAAATGTAAATGAGTATATGTAGAAATCTCGTTAATGAGTATATGTAGGAATTCCTTGGTTCTTGCAATAGTTTGGTAAGTTTGAAATTTTATAAAATGATAGGTTAAAATATCAGTCATTATACCTCTATCCAGTAACAGAATGAAAGAACAAAATCTCAAGATTATCTCAATATATAGAAAAAGTTATTGATAAAATTCAAATTTAACTCATGATAAAAGCTGTTATAAACTAGGAATAGATGAATTTTTTTTTTAATTTGGTGAAGGCTAATGGTGAAATAGAGAAAAATATGGAAATGTATTTCTGTATATAAAATATAGGAAAAATTCCCCTGAAATGCCCATTGCCATTCTAACCAAAAGTGTAGAAGTTTCTAGTTAATGAAATAACTCAAGAAACAGAAATAAAAGCTAAAGATTGGAAAGAAAAAGAAATTTCGTTGTTCATAATATGACATGATTGTGTTCACTGAAGAATGCAAATACAAACCTATGGATACACTATTTAAATTAATAAGTGAGTTGGCAAATATTAAAAAAATGGAGTCAATATACAAAATCCATTGAATTTCTAGTTAGCAGCAATAAATAATTAGAAAAAAGATGTTTTAAAATCATACCGAGTATGAACATATTTTAAATATCTATAATTAAATCTTAAAATGGTATGCAAGATATAGAAATATACAAAGTATTAGTGAAATTAAAGAACAAGTAGGTGGAACAGTATACTATGTTCATAGATTAGATGATTCAATGTTTTGAGGTGTTGATACGCTTTATATGGACCTACAGATTAAGATTTTCCAATTGTGTAAAGTAATATAACTTTAGAAATTATGTGGAAAAATTAAAGGACCAAAAATAGTATCTTATAGATAATAAATATAGAAGATATATATGTCCATATATTAAGATTATTATAAAACCACTCTACACCAGTACATTAATGGTACAAGGATTGAAATATAGTTTAGCAGATAACCGTTCAGGAACAAAACCATATATTCCTGGTTACTTGATTTATTATAATATGACCGCACAAAATAGGGTGTTTTCAATAAACGGTGCTGTAGCAATTGCTTGTCCATATGGAAAAAATAAAACTGACTGGTACTGTGCAATTCTAAATAAATTCCTGGTAGATTATACATGTAAATTCAAAATATAAAAGTTCAAGTATCTGTGTAGAATGATGCTGCTCAATAAGGTAGCCATTAATTGTATATGGCTACTTAATTTTAACTACAGTTAAAATAAAAAATTCAGTTCCTCAGTTGCACTAGCCACATTTCAAGTGCTCAGCTAGTTACATGTGGCTACCAGTCGGTGTATTGAACAGCAAAGTTATAGAACATGTCTGTCTCTGAACAAAGTTTTATTGGACAGTGTTGATAGAGGATTATGTGAGACTATCTTTATGACCGAGGGCTAGGAAAATAATAAATGGACCATAAAGGAAAAATTGACTTAATGTGTAAAGAACTCTTAAAATGGAGAATAAAAGGAAAAAAAGAGAGACAAAATTATGAACAGTTTACACAAAATGATAAATGACCCCCTAATGTATGGAAAAAGTGCTATATCATATTAACAGAAAAAAATATAAAACACCCTGATGTATCAATTTTTACTTACCAAATTGCTGACCCAAAGATTGACCACAGACTCTGTTCGAGATGGGTAGAGGAAAAGGACACTCCCATACATTGCTAGTGGGAAGGCAAAATGGTATAACCACAATGAAGAGGAATTTGGTATTATTTTTGAAATTATACATTCATTTACTTTTTGATCTAGCAATCTCATTTCTAGGAACTCAGTCTGAAGATACAACCCCAAGAATACAAGTAAACATAGATACAAGATTATTCATTGTGATATTAGCAAAAAATTGGAAACTAAAAGCCATGTGGAAAGTTAAATATGCTCTGTCACATTTACATTGTAGTATTATGTAACTACCCAATAAAATTAATGATAAAGATCTCTTTAAAGTGACATGGAGTGATTTCTGGGGTATATTATTATATGGAAAAAAACAAGGTGCAAATGAATATGTATAATGTGCTACCTTTCCTTTACGAAATAAGGAGAATTTATAATTATGTATATATAATTTGTGTATACATAACATGCTTAAATATAAATAAATATATATAAATATTAGTATTTAATATATCAGATATATAAGTTTCAAGTGAAACTGATTTGGTTAGAAATTAAAAATGCCCAATAAAGGGTCATCTCAGTGGCTCAATCATTTAAGCATTTGACTCTTGATTTCAGCTCAGGTCATGATCTCATGGTGTGTGAGATTGAGCCCCACATTGGGCTCTGCGCTGACAGGGTGGAGCCTGCTTGGTGTTCTCTCTCTCCTTCTCTCTCTGCCCCTCCCCTACTTGTGCACGCTCTCTCTCTCTCTCTCTCAAAAATAAATAGACATTTAAAAAAATGCCCAATAAAAAGTATGGAATAGTATTTTATAAATACATATGTATTTCTTAGAATTATTCTAAAATTTTGGACTGTGTTGTTAAACTCTGGGCAATTTTTACATCTTACAGGCTTTCAAAAAACACATTTTCATTCTATAAATTGGTAAACTTGACACTGAATATTAGATGCAATGCAAGAGTTAGAATTGAGATGTTCCAGGGCCAAATTTATCTTGTAGATCTTAAGAATCACATAGAGTGGAAACTTGTAATAATAAACCTTCCAATAATACAAATTTGGATATACAGTAGTATAATCATAGATTAGCTCCTGTTCTTGGTAGTAGGCTCACATGCACCATTTCATTACCTTCATGATAATATGACTGCATTTATGTAATTAATCTTTTTCTCCTTATAACAGAATGGTAAAATTTTATTGTATATATTTATCAAAGTTATTTATTGACTAGCATTAGGCCTATAACCAACTGCATCTTTTATAGCTAAAATACTTCTTGGAAAGATTAAATAAGCTGTGCTTATCTGTGCTACGAATTTCACATCTATTATTTTCTGAATAAGGAAACCATTAGTGAAAATATGTGGATGTTTCTCATCAGAATGATAGTTGGTGAAGACATGGATTGAACATGGTATCTGTGTATGTCTGATTACATCTCATACTAACAAAAAATTAAGCCTACTTAAAGAAAAATGTCTTCATTTGCCCTGAAGCAGAGCCTGAGATGGGAATTCTTATGCAAGGGATTACTGAAGGAGTGGATTTCAGGGATTTATTGAAGGGAGTGAAAATAGGGAGGGAAAGAAGCTAAAGAAAAATATGGCTCTAGAGGAGTCTAGACTCAAGTCTGATCATATGGAAATTCTGGAGGGTATATCTCATTAGGGTTTGGTCCATCTGGAGGCAACGGGCTAGGCTTTTAAATCTCTGCTAGTCTATTGGGTGTTGTATATAAGCGATGAACCATGGGGATCTACCCTAGAAACCAAGAGCACACTTTACGTACTGTATGTTAGCCAATTTGACAATAAATTATATTCAAATAAATAAATAAATAAGTAAATAAGTAAATCTCTGCTAGTCATTGGCCATGGGCTGGGGTAAATCCTAGGCATCTCCAAGCAAGGCAGCTGATATTAACTAAGAACAGAAGGTGCAAATGTCAGCTTCAGCAGTCAATGCCTGCAGCAGTTAGGGGACAGACTTTTTAGGCCACTAAAGGGAATCTTGGTGAGCACTAACATCATTCGCTGTAGAAAAAAATGGGGAGTTTTTTAATCATCAGTTCTCTTGCCTGTATTATGCTCTATAGTTAGAACTCAGCTTATATCCCCCATCCTGCCAATTACATTTCTGAGCTTTGCTCTTGTTCAAGACTTGTTTGGAATCACCTAGACTTCCTTTTCTACATCATGCTCATTGGGCACAAAATAGAAGCTGTTTCACCCACAAAGAAGGAATATCACAGCAATTATATTTTAAACGTAGGGATCCTTTTTTCGATAATGTAAAGATAACATTGGAAGATAAAAATGAAGAGTTTCGAATCTGCTTGTTTTGTTCTTCCACTAATAGAAAACTTGTTATCTCTTTTTACTTTTACTTTGGAATTCTGAGATGTGTGTGACTGACAAATGGCATCTTCACATAAAGGGAAAACTCATCATTTATTAATCTGTAAATAAAATGTTAGAATTGTTTATATACATCCTTAAGTGTTATCCATTTTGGATGGGGACTATAAGTTGAAATTAAGTTACAGTGTGTGGACAATATGGCTGCTCATTTCGTGATATCAATTCTTCCCTTTTTCATTTCTTTCTTTTTTTTTTAATGTTTATTTAGTTTTTGAGAGAGTGCAAGTGGGATAGGGGCAGACAGAGAGGGATACAGAGGATCCACAGTGGGCTCTGTACTGACAGCAGCAACCCTGATGCGGGATTTGACCTCATGAACTGTGAAATCATGACCTGAACCAAAGTTCGATACTCAACAAACTGAGCCACCTAGGTGCCCCAATTCTTCCCTTTCTCTATTTTAGTTTGTTGTTGTTGTTGTTGTTGTTGTTTTTGAGAGAGAGAGAGTGGGGAGTGACAGAGGGTGAGGAGGGGAGAGAGAGAATCATAAGCAGCCTCCATGCCCAGCCGGGAGCCCGATGCAGGGCTCAATCTCACGACTGTGAGATCATGATTGAGCTCAAAATCATGAGTTGGAAGTTTAACCGACTGAGTCACCCAGGCACCCCTTCCCTTTTTCTATTTTAATAGAGCGCCTGAAGTTTAGCTGGGTGGATGACCACACGGAATGAAGACTATGTTTTCAAGGCTGTCTTGGAGTTATATTTGGCCACATGACTAAATCAAAGGGATTTGGTTGCATAAATTCAGCCTTTGAATCATGACCTTCAAACGAAGATGCATGCCTTTTCCCTCCTTCCTCCTTTTTTGCCCCCTCCTGCCAGTTGAATGTAGATATCATGGTGCCTACTCTTGGATTACATGGATTAAAACAAGATCTTAGGGATGGCAGAGCAACATGATAGAAGCCTGGTCTCTGACACTGTTGAGCTTTCATACCAGCACTGGGATGCTTCAATCTAGTTTTTTCCGTGAGAGAGAAGTAAAGTTCTGGCATGTTTAGGTAACTTTTATTTTGGGTTTCCAGTCCAGCAACTGAATATATCCTCCAATTCAGTGGTCCAGCATCATCATGTACTCTGACATACTTAAAGCAATGGCAGCAAAGTAGAGATGGGTCTCTTCTTTATATTGGAAAGAATAATTGAATAATTTCAAGCAACATTTTCCTTTTGTTGGTTTTATTGAAATGATCATTTATCATTATTGATCTGGGGACAAAGCCATGATAAACAAAAATATTATTTTACCAATAGAGACTTAATCAGTTAATTTGAATGAGAACCAACTATTAATATAGTGTGTTAGGAGGCATAGATTAGTTCATGTTATGAAAAGCTCTGAAAGTACCACATACATAAAAGCACAAGGTATATAATGCATTTACTTTGTGACAAAGATTGTAAAATTGAAGATGACTATGGCAAACATGCAGGACAAACTCATCTAGAAACAAAGTAAAAGCATGTATCTTAAAGGAAATAGAAGTGAATGATAAACTGCTCTTTCTATAAATTACCTTTACCTATTTCAGAGTCACACATTCTTGTTAGGAGCATTATGGCCTAAAACTTATAAAATGGGGTATTTGAATACGGAACAACTTATTAAACATCAATTTGGAACAAGAACAATATCTTCGAAACAGGGATGTTTATGTTTATTGCCCCAAACCTGGGATATTTTGTACCAATCTAGAGAGGGGGAAAAATAGCTTTCCCAGTAGAAGCTACAAGTTTTCCAAAGTACAATATTTCAAGAGATGCTATCAAGATAAGAGTTTACATTGTTAATAAATTGAATTTAAAATGTTTCTTCTTACATAACACAATTTTAACTTCAATATACCTGGTTCCAGTGAAGAAAACAAAATTCTTTGAAGACCTAAATCATCATAATAAAACATAAAGATTAGTAGGAGGCAGAGGTAGTTTGAAAACTGACCTGAATTATTGACTTAAGACTTTTTCTTAACTGGATGTAATATGCAAAAGACTTTTGTTGTGTCAGTAATTCACCTATAGAAAATGATAGAGGAAAGAAAGCAATAGGGGTAGTAATTTTTCTACATTAGAATGTGAGCTAAAACAAAATTATTAAGCTTAAAAGAAAATGAAACTGCAGTAATGCTCATACTATGTGCTTATTTTATGAAAAGTAGTTACTCTAGTATTAGTCTTAAATATTGGCATTGGTTCTAAACATTTAGGAACATTTTGTTTTTCATATTTCTGTGAACTAGGTTTCTGGTTGAAGTTTATAAATATATTGAACAATGACTATGTGACAGGTGCTGAGCAAATTGTAAGAGATAGAAAGATGAATAAGACAAGATGCTTCCCTCAAATCTTTGAAGGTGTAAAAATAAATACACATTCTGAGCGTGTAGATTCATGCAGGCATTCTAAAGAGCAATCTGTCAGGAGTAGCTAAATTGGAAATATAAATAAATGTGACCCAGCAGTGTCCCTTCTAGATATATGTTTCAGGGAAATTCTCACATGTGTCCATTAAAAACCAACAAAAAACCAAAAACCACGCACTAGAGTATTCACTGCAATATAGTTTGTGGTAACGGGGAGTTGGAGGCAATCTAGGTAACTGCTGCTAATAGTGCTCACTGTAAAATGCTGTTCAGCAGTTGGAGGCAAAGGAACAGATGGAAGTGCACTGACATGATAGACCATAAAAACAGCTTGGGTTGACAGAGTAGAAATCAAGTCAGCCGAGTGTAATAGCATTAATGTCAGTTAAAAACATATGTGTGTAAAATAATATGGCATGTTTTACAAGTACCTCAAGATGAAAGATTACACTTTAAACACTTCAGAATGAATGACCCATTAAGAAAGAAGAAAATTGAAGTGCAGAATGAGAATGAAAGGGGATAAGTAAACAAATAAATAAATGAAAGAAAAATAACTCAAAAGAGGGTCTTTTGTTTTGAAAAATGATGGTATTGGATCATTGCTATGGACTGGATGTCCCCTGCTCCCCCCCCCCCCCCGCTAAGTTTATGTGGTGAACCCCTAATTCCAACTGTGATGGTATTTGGAGATGAGGCCTTTGGGAGTAATTTGCTTTTCAGGGTGGAACCCTCATGAATGGGATTAGTGCCCTTATAACTAAGAAGAGACATGAGAGAGGTGGTCTCTCTCCTCACTATATGAGGCCATAGCCAGGATGAGGGCCTTCATCAAGAACCCAGCCATATTGGCACCCTGCTCAGACTTCCAGCCCCCAGAATCATGAGAAACAAATATTATTTGTTATTTGAGCCAAACAGCTCAAACAGCTACCAAACAGCTAAAAATACTCGAATGAAAAATCAAATATTCTAGCTGAGTTTGCAAAAGGAAAACAGGCAAATTCTGAGGAGAGAAATGGCCACCAGTGTGATGCTCAATAGTACTAGTATCAATAGTATCATTGATACTAAGCCTGCTTTGAGAAACATTTTAAGGTTGAAAAAATGTAAAGGAGGCAAGGTCTTGGACCTGCCTAGACATCGTGTAGGAACTCCTGAAATTAGAACCCTTGAAAGCGAAAAACTTTGGTGAAAATGAGGTCTACAAAAATCCATTCACCTGCAAATAGAAAATTTATAGCCATAACTCTCTACTTATGAAGGTGTGGCATTTGAGTTTACACTGCCTGGGGTGATACAGGAAATTTCAAGTAAAAATATAATTTTAAAGTGTTCTTAGGTTTGTCATGCCCAGAGGCCTGGCAGGAAGAAACACATACCCTCTTTGGCGGGTTATACCTCAATTCACACTCGTCTGTGTACTTGCAGATTAAGGCCACTTATACAAACCCAAATTACAACTACACGGGGAAACGAGGTAAGAGAACGAGCTTAAGAGAAACATATGAAAGAGAACTAAACTTCCAAAGTTTAGATTTTTGAATAATTAAAGAATACAAAGTGATGTTACTAAAAATTATTCAAGGGACGAAATATGGACCCAAAAATATGAGTCCATATTCTTTAATATTCCATAATCTTTAAAAGATTAAAAGGTCATAAAAATGATTAGGCAGTACCTGTGTAAAAGGTATCAAATGGAACTCCCAGAAATGAAAAAGTATATATAATAATTGAAACCAAACATGAAATCAATGGTTGAGACAGCAATTAGAAATAGCTGAAGAACAGATTAGTTAAATGGCAGATTGACCAGAAAAAAGTGTCAAATAAAGTAGAGAAATGAAGGAGGTGGAAAATGTGAGAGAGAGGTAAGAGGCATGGAGATGAGAGTAGTTATTCAAAGATATATCTATTTGAATTTCCAAAGAAAAGAATAGAGAGAATGGAGGCAAGAGAGTAATTGAAGACCTGGGAGCTGATTCCAGAACGGATGATCAGATTCAAGAAGCAAAAAGGAAACCCAAGAAGATTAAAGGAAAGTAGATTCACATTTAGATACATTAGAGTGAAACCAATGAAATCTTAGAATTAGCCACAGAGGGAAAAAGAGAAATAATCAAACAAGGAAGAACAATTATACTAGAAGCTGACTCTCGTATAGTTATCAAAAGTCATAAGAAAGGGAAATAATATCTGAGAGACAATTACGGTCAGTGTAAAATTCTGCATCTTGCAAAAGTATCATTTTACAATGTTGCTGAAATGAAGACATTTTCAGACAAGAATTTGCCAAATACTGATTAAAGGAAATTCTCAAGGCAGTAGTTAAGGAAAAAAAGGAAAGTGATCCAGGAAAAATGATGTAGGATATAAGAAAGAACGGCGAATAAATGTAAAAAGTGAGTAGGTCATTCTAAAAAAATAATCATTGTGTAAGTAATAGTAGTAATCTCTACTTTTTGGGCTAAAAGTGATAATGGCTAACAATGACAGATAAGATGGAATTGGAATTGCTGGAGTGTATGTTTCCGGAATACATGTCATTCAGAAGTGTAGAAATGTTAACTTTTAAGTAAAAGAAATAGTAACTCTAGATTTTAAGTATAATATTCATATTAAATTTTACTATTTGAGAGCAACTTGATATGCAAAAACCTTTACCACTATGTATATCAGTGTGTGTTTCCTAAAAACAAGAACATTGTTTTGTATTACTATGGTACAGGTACAAAATCAAGAAATTAACAATGATACAAAATTATTATCTGTAGCTCTTCAACTATTGCAAATTGTTCTACTGATACTTTTTTTTACTCTTTAAATTTTTTTAAAGTTTATTATTACTGGTTTTTTTTTTTTGAGAGAGAGAGAGAGGAAATGAGAGAATGAGTGGGGTAGGGGCAGAGAGAGAGAGAGGGAGAGAGAATTCCAAGCAGGCTCCATGCTGACATAGCATAGAGCCCGACGCAGGGCTCAAACTCATGAACTGTGTAGGTCATGACCTGAGCTGAAATCAAGAGTTGGATGCCTAACTGACTAAGCCACCCAGGCGCCCGTCTACTGATGCTTTTTATAGCAAAAGAAGAAAAAACATTTTCTGATTCAGAATCCATTTCATGTCTTTGTCATGTTTCTTTAATTTTCCTTAATGTGGAATAGTACCTGGTCTTTCTTTGTCTTTCATAACTTGTATTTTCAAAGAGGACAGGTCAAGTTTTTGGTAGAATGTTGTTTTATTTGGGATTGCCTGATATTTTCTAGTGATTAGATTAATTGATGATTAGGTCATTTAGTCTTCACAACAATTCTGTGAGGGATAAGTTTTTTCTTTATAGGTGAAGGAGCAGAATCAGAGAAATTAAGTCACACACTTAGTAGTGTGCAGTATGCAGTAGACCCTCAAATATTTGATGAATCAACAGTTCTTTATCTCTTAAGTGTAGAGCTGCTGGGATACTTAATGTAGCTGACATGATGATATGTCTTCCAAAGTATTCTGGAAATACCCGTAGTCCATTTTCTTAGTGTTTCAATTACAAGCCTGTCCTGGTAGCCTCCCCAGAGCCTCCCTATCTTTATTATCCTTTGTCTGATGATTGTACCCCAGTCCAATTTGGCAGGTGCTGTTGCATCTGGCAGTGAAAAGGTCCTATATGGAGTGGCTTCCAGGTATGCTTTGGAGCAACTTTTTATGTCTCATATGCCCATCTCCCTTGTTGCTTACCTCATAATACTTTGTTAAATACTATTTATATCTATGCCCTCTTGTGGTGCTGCAGAAAGGTGCATAATTTTTTCCCCCAACCTTCTCTTGGGCTAGGTCATTTCACATGCAATCTCTTACCTTTTTCCTTACAGAAAAGTTGTTCAAGTTCTCTGTCTAATCTTCTCTCCTTGTCCTAGTACTGTGTGTTCATTAATAGCAGGCCTTTCCCTTCATCTGGTTGTGCAGAGAACAGTTACCTGTTCCCAAGTAAGGCACCTGTGTGAAGGACTCGTATCTCTTTGCAATTTAATTAATCAAGACTTTCTTACACTTACTGTTCTTTGCAATCCCCATAGAAAAGAATGGTTTTTATTTTGTTTATATTTTCATTGTTACCACAACAGTGAAGATATTTCATATCCATTACACTCTACCCTGATGCTTAAGTGTCTTTCTGGCTCTAATGGAAATACTGATGAAGCATGATCTGTTTAACAATTATAGCTTGTTAATTTTTGTTTTTTAATATGTTAAAATTAATATTTTGATTATTTCTTATCTCTGTAGTTTTCAAAATTTTTTTTTAATTTTAAGTTTAATACAATGAAAAGTAGAGAAAAATGTGTCACACCCAAATCAATAAAATATCATCTTACTGACAATAAGGTAAGATGTTTACATTTAAATTTTAAAATATCTTACCCATTTTTGTGGAAGTTTTGTCACCATTTATTGTAATTATTTATATAGATAGACACAGATATAGATATGTTCTCCCAGTTCTGTTGCAAAAATTTGTTAATGAGATTTTCCAATAAGATTGCCAAACCAGTTTAATTTTATTTTCTAATTTTGAAATAAGTCATTGAGAAAGAGAGGAAATGGTAGGTATATGATCTACATTTAGGAAATGAAATCAGCGGATACTATTGACATTATATGGAGTGTTATTAAAAGAGAGGTTTCTGGATCTAACAATTATAGAGTTATAATCTATTAAATATATGAGAATATAGAAATAAAAGTAGATTTTAAAGGAGAAATGTTATTCTTTTTAAAAAATATTTACTTATTTTTGGGAGAGTGCAAGTGGGGAGGGGCACAGCAAGGGGGACAGAGGATCCAAAGCGGGCTCTGCGCTGATAGGCTTGACAGCAGTGAGTCCAGTGTGGGGCTCGAACTCACAAACCATGAGATCATGACCTGGGCTGAAGTCGGACCTTCAACTGACCGAGCCACTCAGGTGCCCCAGAAATAAGTTATTCTTAAGAAGTTAAGGTGATAAAACCAGTAGGTGGTAGGACATGAGACACAATCCAAATTAAACTCCAGACCTCTGTGTCATTCTTTCCACATGCAGATTAAGGAGCCCAACAAGCTATTACAGCAAATTTTGGACAGGAGGTACAGATTTTGTGAGTCATTGGCTTACAGAAGCTAATTGAACTTGGGGTTGTGGATAGGCTAATTAAAAATAATTTCAATTTCAAATGAAGTATTAAAGGCATGGCATAATTGCGTTAACATGATTCTCATGCACAAACTCTAAAATTTTTGATAATTTCCAAATGACATCTCAGCTTCTTTTGATATGATATATTTGGTTCCCGATTCTCAATGATTGGATATGAAAGGCCCTTTTTTTCTCTTTTTCCCTTTCTCCCCCACTTCCTTCTCTCTCTCCTTCCCTGCTATTCTGATAAGAACCTGTGAAACAAATTTCCAAACTTAAAACTAGAAAACTGACTAGAACTTACAATTATATATATGGTTCTTCCTTATTCCTTCCCCTTGTCTTCCCCCACCTGAAATAACCACTGTCTTGAAGCCCATGTTTTATTCCTTTCTATCTCTTTTCTTCTTGATGGATACTTGCATGATTTCCAGTTTGGGGCAAGTGTGAATAATTATACTGTGAATATTTGTTGTGCATGTATACCATCCCTTTTGGGTAATGCGATGGTTAATTTTATGTGTCAAGTTGTGTGAGTGATGGGTGCCCAGATTAAACATTGTTTCTGGGTATGTCTGTGAGGTTGTTTTCAGAAGTGATTAGCATTTGAATTAGTGCCTCAGTAAAGTATATTGCCCTTCTCAACGTGGGCAAGCATTGCCCATTCCTTTAAGGGCCTGAATAGAATGAAAGGTGAAAGAAGGAAGATTTCATACCTTTTTTGCATGTCTCACTGACTGAGCTGACCATCTTATCCCATTTTCCTCTGCCCTTGGACTGGGATTTACATTATTGGCCCTCCTGGCTCTCAAGCCTTTGGACTCTGGCTGAATTATACCACTGGCTCTTCTTCTAGGTCTCCAGTTTGCACGTGGTAGATCATGAGACTTCTCAGCCTCCATAATTGCATGAGCCAATTCCTCATATAAATTTCTCTCTCTCTCTGAATGCTTGTATACTAACACAGGTATTTATACAGGAGTAGAATTTCTAGATAATAGGATAACCTTATGTTTTCTCACAGTAGTTGTACTGATTTACATTCTTACTAGTAGTACCTGAGAATTCCAGTTGCTCCATTACTTCATAAACATGTAGAGCTACATGGCTTTTAAATTTTCATTTGCCTCAATGTTTAATGATATCGTATTGTGGTTTTTAATTGCATTTCCCTGATGATTGATGAAGTTGAACACTTTTTTTCTTTCATTTATTGGCCTCTTTTGATAGAATTTTTGGTGAAGTACCTGTTGAAGTTTCTTGATCTTTTATACATGATTTTTTTGCCTGTTTCTTACAGATTTATAAGAGTTCTTTATAATTTCTAGATGAGTCCTTCATTTTTCTTTAAGATTTTAATTATGAGGAAGCTATAAGTACCAGTCTTTCCCATTACATTTTATGGTGTGTGTGTGTGTGTGTGTGTGTGTGTGTGTGTGTCTGTGTGTGTGAGTGTGTGTGCGTGCATGCACTGATGTGTGTGTGTGTTTTATACGAGACACACTTTTCTTCTTCCATGATTATAAACCTATTTCTCATATTTTGTTACAAACTGTGACGCAAGGAAATTTCCTTTTCTTTTTTCCAGTCATGATTTTATTAATTAATATATGTTTTTGTCTTATTTTTTTCTGGGTTTGGTTTGGCTGCAGTATGATTGGTGTGAAGAGGGGTGATAATCAGAAGGTTCTCACTGAATCACTTTGAATCCAGAAATTGCAATTTTCTTCCCTATCTCCCTATCTCATCTAGTCTCATAGCTCTCTCTCTCTCTCTCTCTCTTTTTAACATTTATTTATTTTTGAGAGGCAGAGAGAGGGAGACACATAATCTGAAGCAGGCTCCAGGCTCCGAGCTGTCAGCACAGAGCCCAATGTGGGGCTTGAACTCACAAACCGCGAAGTCGGATGCCCAACCGACTGAGCCACCCAGGAGCACCCCCCCCTCTTTTTTTAAAATGTTTATTTATTTTGAGAGAGAGAGAGAGCATGAGAGCAGGGGAGGGGCAGAGAGAGAAGGAGAACGAGAATCCCAAGCAGTCTCTGAGCTGTCAGTGCAGAACCCAGTCTCACAAACTATGAGATCATGACCTGAGCTGAAATTAAGAGTTGAATGCTTAACCAACTGAAGCACCGACTGAATCACCCAGGTGTTTCTCACTCTTTTCTTTTTTTTAATGTTTATTTATTCTTGAGAGAGACAGAGCATGAGTGGGGGAGGGGCAGAGAGAGACACACACACACAGAATCCGAAGCAGGCTCCAACCTCTGAGCTGTAAGGGCAGAGACTGACGTGGGGCTCGAACTCATAAGCCTCAAGATCATGACCTGAGCCAAAGTCGGATGCTTAACCAACTGAGCCACCCAGGTGCCCTGTTCCTCATAGCTCTTAAAACTATTTATATGATGATGATTCCAGAATTCATTATGGATATTCTGCCCAGACTTATCAGGTGAGTTCTAGTCTTAGTATTTAAGTGTTTATGACATCTCTAATTGACTGAAGTAAGGATGAAGACAGGCTTGTCTGGAACCTACAGTGAGCAGTTAACATAATCATCAGCATAGATGTTATAATTTGGAAACTGACCCCATTACTTCTATTTATTGGAGAATTAGTTCCCACAATAAAATATCTCAAATACAAACTTACCTAATGTTATATAATCTACCCAAACCAAACCTTTCTATTAATATACAAAAGCATCGTTCCTCTGGGTGGGCATCTTACCTTCGTTGGTATGGCTATGGGTGCTCTCTCCCTCTCTGATAGTTTCCTAATCCATTGCATATTGGGGTAGCTGTGAGGTTCTCACCAGACTCAGGTCCAGAGCCTCAGCCTAGAAGCTAGAAGCTTGATCTTCAAGCATTAGAAGAGTAAAGGGACTTCATGTGTTCCTACGGTAAGAGCATATGCCACTAAGCTGTTAAAACTCAAGGTTTCTATATGTAGTGAGTCCAGTTAATGTCAATCTTATATTTGATTAGTGAACATGTTAATTCTGCCACTTCCACCCAACGATTTTAAGGTTTATGTATGTGTAAGTTAAACAACCTTAGTGTGTTTATCAGAGAAGAGACTAGTGCATCTGTCTCTGCTTCCCCCACTCATCTAGCTTTATGTATTTTCACAATAAGCAGCCTAATATGTTGAACCATATAAGATATTGTGTTCTTCTGACATAGAAAGCTCTTATGGATTTGCACTAGTAAGATGCTGGGGCCAGAAGTGGAACCTAGAATCAGCTCATACACATAAACACTCTAGAGCTGTCTCTGAATTTCTAAACCTGACACAGCCATTGCAGAGATTTTTATCTTCCTCCTCCAGTCCTGTTCCTCCTCTGGTCTTCCCCATCTCCATAACTGGCACCAGTGTTCATCCTGCTTACAAGCCAGAAACCAAGAGATATCCATAAATCCCCTAGAAATTTTATATCCCACCACTGCCTATCCAACCCACTAGTAAATCCTGTTGATTCTTTCTCCTACCTGTATTTCAAATATGCCCCCTCCACTGCTACCCTCTTAGTCTAGGCCTCCTTCGTTTCTCATCTAGATTGTTGCTCTTATCCTTATCTCTTCACATGTGCCAACCATATATTAATTCAGTCTCATATAACAGCCAGAATGATAGTTTTAAAAGGAAAACTGGATAGGGGCACCTGGGTGTCTCAGGCAGTTAAGCATCAGACTCTTGATTTCAGCCCCATGTTGGGCTCTGCCCTGGCGGTGTGAGCCTGCTTAAGATTATCTCTCTACCCCCCCACCCCCAGCACCCGCTCTCTAAACAAACAAACAAACAAACAAACAAACATTAAAAAAAGGAAAACTAGATGAAACTAGTCTCATACATAAAATGCTTCCATAGCTTGCCATCGCATTCCGAGTAAAATCCACATTCCTTAACAAAATCTAGAAAGCCCTGCATAGATTGGTCTTTGCCTTCTTCACCTCTTGCCACTCTCTCCTTAACTCATTGTTTTGGCCACAGTGGTCTTTTTTTGGGGTGCTTAAATGTACCCAGCTCTTTTTTATTTGATGGCCCAGTGCTTACTGTTTCTCTGCTCTTTACATAGCTGACTCATTTGTATCCTTTAGGTGTAAGGTTAAAATTGTTCTCAGAGAGGCCTGTCCTGACCACTTACTTTCCATCATAGTACCCTATTTATTTTATTTAGAGTATTTAAAAATTATTAACTTTGTTATAAGAACTCAACCATGGGGCACTTGGGTGGTTTAGTCGGTTAAGCGTCTGACTTCGGCTCAGGTCATGATCTCATGGTTTGTGAGTTCAAGCCCCATGTCAGGCTCTGTGCTGACAGCTCAGAGCCTGGAGCCTGCTTCGGATTCTGTCTCCCTCTCTCTCTTCCTCTCCCCCACTCACTCTCCATCTCTCTCTCTCTCTCTCAAAAATAATAAATACATGTTAAGAAACTTAAAAAAAGAACTCAAACGTGCCTGAAATATCCATTTTAATTTTAAGATGTCATCTTTGTAGGATGGAGGGGATTCTAAGCTCAGTCAATCTTGGGGCCTTAGGTTGTTGGAAACATTCAAGGTAATCTGGAGACCCAGCCTCATGGCAAACCATCTGCTCCATTTCTCATTCCAGAGGTATGAAGACCAAATGGTCTCTCCTCTCAGAGGGCTGGCTTCCTTCCCAGGGTGATGTCAGGGACAGGTTCCTGTCTCCACTCCTCCTGGTGCCTGTAGTCTTCTCTCCCTCGAACCTCTGGGTATTACTTTTATTTTCAAGCAAAATAATTTTCTAGAACATCTAGCATAATTTCCTCAATTACCTTTGATATTTGGACACGAAAGCTAGGAAGGGGACTACATATTAGCCTAGTTTTAGCTTTTCTCTCTACCACAAACTTCCCTTGGACACCAATGAGGAAGGAAAAGGGAAAATACAAGGTTCAAAAAGACTAATATCTTAAAATATTATCCTACAAAGTATCATCACAATTGGTTTTGAGCTAATTTGTTTATTGCCCATCTTCCTCAATAGGCTGGGAGCATAATGAGGTAGGAGATAATGAAGTAGAGGCCATATCTGTCTTGTTCATCATTTATCTTTAGTACCTGGCATGTGTAATATATAATCAGTAAGCATTTGTTGAATGCATGAATTAATGTGGTGGCTAGTTTGCTTTATCCATTCTATCAATGGACTGTTAAAACTGCAGTGCTCTTTTGGATCTGGCTAGGAAGACCTTGCCAAAATTAAGCCACCTGGAATCCTATCAGATTATGATCATTGTTTTGAATCATGAAAGATTCAGTGGTATTTTATTAAAATGAGAATATTTCCAGAAGAATTAAACCTGAATCTGTTACCAACATCTTAGCAGAATCAGTGTATGTCACCCAAGGCAGTACCTTATAGAAAAGTGGCATAGTTTAAAGGAAAAACTTGAAGAGAAGACAAAGGCCCTGTAGAGAGGAGAGGGGCCTGAAGAAAATCAGTTCTTTAAAGGAATGCATTCTCCCTATACTTGTAGCCATGCACAATCATCTGGGAAATGTGTTCCTACATGTGTGCATGTGCGTGCGCGCGCACATGCACCCACACACACACTCACACACACACTCATCAACCAAAGCAGGGGAGCTCATAAAATATACCCCAGTTGTTGGTGGGCCACTTTGTAAAGGACAACAGCATAATCAAAAGTAGGTGTGATGTCAGTGTAAGATAATCAGAAAGTACATGTAATTAAATGGATTCATAGCTGATTGTAAAGCCATCCCTGAACAGTGTTATTGGTTGACTAATGTCTGTTTCATTTTTATTACTGAGAAGTAGTCTATTTTGGTCCTGTCCTGGAATATGTAAGGTGTTGATTTGAGATAAGGTCAAATTTGAGTATCACTTAAAGGGAAAGTATATTTTATTAAGCACTTAATTATGTTTTAGGCCATATGATTGAAATTTTATATATGCTATGTCATTTAATCCTTTTCACAATCCAGGTCAGAATTTTATTTTCTTTACTGTATATTTTATTCTCCTAGCAAGAGCACAAAATGATTGCTAATGTTATGTTGAAGCTGTACTTTGAGGAGATTAACAAAGAGCTAAACCTAAGAAGAAGAAATAGAATTAGGTTAAAATTGAAATTTGACACATTTGTTCAAAATGACCAAATGTACAAGATCAGAGTGGTAGAGACCTGGATTAGAGCATTTCATTCAGAAGTGGCTGAGGAGTTTTGTCAACTGTAAGTAAACTCAATGTAAATAGTGTTAATGGAGCTGCCAAAAAGCTAATGTAAATGTTGCTTCAGTGGAAGAATGGTGTCTCATCAAGGATTGAAATAATCCCACTGGAATCTATGCTGGTCCATCCACATTTGTTATAATGTGTACTGTTGTGGACACTATTACCAGAGGGATTTTTACAAACAAAAATGCATCAAGAAGAGGGCAGTCAGGATGTTGGAGAAAATTTTGTATGATTAATGGTTGAAAGAACCAGGAACTCTTTAACTGGGGAAAGAAAGGGTATAGAATAGGAATATTCAAATAATAACAACAAAATGATAATAACATAATAGCTTCATTCCATGTTTCATTGCCTCGTTTCTTTTGATCCTTACTGTAAACCTGTAAGGTTGTGCTATAATGGTTCCATTGAAAGATTTTTAAAAAGAAACAAAAACACGGAGTCTTAGGAATATAAATAACTTCCTCAGATCTCAGACTTCAAATATTTGATAATCTTTTTATATGTGGAATTATGTTAACATTATTCTTTGTGCCTATCAGTGCGAATTCTAACTCCCAAGATAGAGAAGAGCTAGACTGACTGACAGAAAAACGATTTTGGTTTGATATTTGAAACAAATAAACAACCCAAAACTTTCTAGCAATTAGAAGCATTCAAGAATGGAATGGTCTTCCTTATGAGACAGTGAATCCTTCCCTTCTGGAAGTGTGTTGGAAAACTGAACTCTGTTTGGGCAGGATAACTGTATAAATGTCCTCTCTGGCCTCCATAAGTCTAGGGAGTCTAGGGGACATGCACATAGAAGTGTTAATTGCGAACTCATTCCAGAGAGGTCTTGTACTGTGGGGATTATCTCCTATAAAAGATCTCCAGAGTATCTCTCTTCTTGCAGTCTTCTGATCTACATTTTCTTTTTTATAACACCGTCCCTCAGTCATTTGTCATTCATCATATTGCTATTTGGGATCCCTGGGAATTCTGACTGGTCCCTGGTCTCAAGTGTCTCACATTTTTGTCTACATAAGTAGATAATTATTCTGTAGTTCCATGGATTCTGAAGTGGTTACCAAATTCTGAGAGAATGTAGAGTAGAGCTCATTAGTATCTTCCAGTGAATTGAGCCAGAAGGAGGAAAAACATTCAGAGGAGAGTCTGAATTTATAATGGGAGGGAGAGTAAAAACTTACGAAGTGGAAAAAGGAGAGTAGGGAATTTCAGTTACACTTTAGTCCATAGATATGAAAGCTACAGAGATGAAAGGAACTACAAATAATTTAGTATGATTGGAGAAGAGAGACCTATGGAAACCTAGATAGGTCACAGATCATAAAGGCCATGCTGGGCTTTTGTATTCTATAGGTTATAGGAAAATTGAAGGGCTTTTTAGGAGGGAAACTATGCAAAATTATAAAAGTATGTATTCTGGAGAATATCACACATAGAAAGCTTTTTTTGGTTTAGATTGTTCCCTTTCTCTTTGTTAGTGCATATAATCAAGAATCAACTTGAGTACATTTCTCGCTGCGCAATAATCAACCCTCTGAGGAACATCCATAATAAGAGATATTTCAAGAAATCTCTTGTGAATTTATTGTGTTTTGATGCCAGTTATAAATGCCTGGTAACAGCTAGGAAAGGAAAGAACCAAAGCATGTTTAGCCAGGTTAAAATTTCAGCTTCTGTAAATGTTAGACACATGATTTCTCCAGTGGAAAAAAATTACAAGCAACCTTTAGAAGTTCTGATATACACCTTTCCCATAATAAGGCTCCTTTTGTCTTTGTTTGTAGCATTCATTTTGCCCACCCTGCAGCTTGCTCAACCAGGTAATCCAACAGAGGTCTGCTTCTTCTGTATTCTTGACCCTGTTCCTAGGAGACTGCTCAACCCAGTGCTCAGAGTGGACCTGTGAGTTTGTTCTGCAGCTTAGCTCCTGAATTTCTCTGTGACTTGCTAGCCTTCCTTGCATTAAGCAGGGGAAACTTCTGAGGCTCCAGCCTTCCATGTAAAAGTCAGAAGTGACATTAACCTTTTCACAGGCCAATGATGACAGGGATAAGAAGAATAATATAGACCTCCCAAAAGAAATTACTATAAATAAACCTCATAGGTAAAACAAACAGACAAACAAACAAACAAAAAACTCTGTCAGCTAATGCCACTTTCCCCCCTGGTCCCACTCTCTATTAGAAATATTAGAGAAATTGCTCCACTTTATTTCCTTATTTCTAGTTTATTTCCACATTTTGTGCCATCAGCCTGCTTAGACAGGTCTCTTATTTCCAGCACAGAATTCTGCCACCAATACTGCCCATGCTGTCCTGATTAAAATCTTTCCATGATGCTTGAAAACAACCTGCTCACAATGTAGGTTTATTCTATGTATTATTTTAATGCCAGTATTTCTTATTGTAGTTGTTTAGCTTACAGGTTCTCTGTCTTAAATTTGTGATGCAATTCACATAAATATGATGGTAAAAATTCTATGGGACTGTATGTGCATTCTTTTATTTGAATGCTTACTCGATAAACCTAATTTTACATGCTCAAATTTGCTTTAGGACTTGCCTCCTATTTGCCTTTCCTTCCCTCAAATCTCAGAACTATTATTTAGAGGCTAAACAACTATAATTAAAGAAAAGCTTTCACTTGCCTCCAAATAAATGGTTTTCTGATTTCATCCTTGGAAATGTGTGTGACAAGTTTTCAGAATCAGCAATAGTGAAACCAGTCTTAGAGGTGAACTTGTCAGGCCACCAGCTGGGTGGGAGAGGGAAGATACTTTGGTTGTGTATTTGCACTTAACATAGAGAGCATTCGTGAACACTAACCAACATCATCTCTAATTACTGCTGTGATTAGTATCAAAGAATTGGGTCCCAGGAGGCTTGCTTTCCTAAAGAAAATACAGTGCCATATGTTACATTTTTTTTTTACAGTTCTCATATGTTATTAAGGATTTCTCTGTCCTGACAATTGTCCTATCAAAATTTCCTTTATTTGAAAAATATTTCT